>NC_050448.1:102224230-102547980 GCF_903995425.1 Onychomys torridus
GTCCAGATGAGTGAACAGGAAAACAGTCAGAATGGGGTCCTCAACACTGGGGAGTGAGTGGAGATGAAGCCCTCCACAGATAGAAAGTATACTAGAATTCCTGACATGCCATATGCATCAGACCTCATTTTTCATTAGCAAACATGCTTGTCCACAGCCTGAGCCACATGAGAGACAACCTTAGAGGACATTCCCACAGGTTCTCATCAGAAATTCCTAATAAGTATGTTGTCCCAACGTTCTTTTCCGTGAGGGAGTCCAGTTAATACCTTACTCTCAGTTAATGTAAGGTGGACATGGATTTCCTGTGTGGAATCTTACTCATTTGCCAGACAATGGCATTGGTGTCTGATGAATGCTCATCCTTTTATATTTGTTTTTTTTTAATTTTTTAAATTTAAATTTTTAAATTTTTTAAATTTTTATTGCATTTATTTGCTTATTCATTCATTCATTCAGTGTGGGGGCATAGATGCCCTGGTCTCATGTAGAGGTCAGAGGACAATTTGCAAGATTCTCTTCTCCCCTTTTACCACATGGGTTCCACAGATCAGGTCAGGTCACCAAGGTGGATGACAAGGAACTTGATCAGCTGAGCCTTCTTCCCAACCCTTGTGCTCATCTTCTGAATTAAACAAATGAAAGGTAAATGATGCCCATATCCACAAATATGCATCTATCATGTATAATTTTCTGGAACTTTGACAGGCTATGAAAATGTGCATAATGCATGGAGTATGTGGGACTAAACATGCTGTTCTTGACTCTGAAACACACAATTAACAAATTTAATTTTGATTGTAGTCACATTAGTCAAACCACTAATGCCTTTATTGAGCCTATGAAATTTGGCCAAGATATGCCAATAAATATTTTTGCAAATGTTTATATGTTACTAAGGGTTGAACATGGGCATCACACATGCTAGGTAAGTGCTGCATCCCCAGCCTTCTTTTTATATTTGTTGCTTTGTTGCTGTTGTTTGGACCAGAGTCTCACTGTTTCCCAAGCTAGCTTTGAACTTGGGAACCCAGCCTGGCCTGTCTCATGCCACAGTCTCCCAAATAACTGAGATTATATGCCTGCAACACAGCCCCACTTCCAATAAGTACTCGTAAATTAATTTTCTAAGCTGAATTTAGAACAAAATGTCCCACTGCTAAATTGGTGAGGCTGTACCACTGTGGGGGTACTGTGTTAATAAAACATTTGGGTCTGATAGGGCAGTTTCATGTTTCCAAACCAAGCTTTGAAAAATATAGCAGCTAATCAAAGAAGTTGTTTTTGTCTAAAGGAGTCTTATTGTTGCTGTTTTTTTATATGCATAAAGACATAGAAAGAACTGTAGAAACTCACATGTCTGTGTAAGGGTGTGCCTGTATTGAACATCACAAACACAGATAATTTCCCTCTAAACTTAAGTCTTAGAAGTTGTGACAGGCCACTCTACATTTTTTTCAGGCTGATTGCTGCTTTATCTACTTAATCCAGCTAACTCCGATAATATCAATGTTGATGGATAAACCCAAGAACTAACCACATTGAGTCTTGTCCATTGGTCACAGTACCATGGACATATGCTACTGTCTTGTCAAGAAGGTCCACAATGTCTTCATCAGTTTACGGCTTAAAAACATATTTCTTCATCACCTCATTTGTCCTATGAACCTTTCCATTAGCTCCCCTCTAATTGTTGAGAGCAGTTACTCCAGTATTTTGCACAGGGTGTGGTGGGAAAGAGGATGGATTCTACCTCCTGTTCTACGAATCAGCCTTGCTGCTTCCTCTTCACTTGGCCTGATTTGCCCTCACAGATTCTCCTTTGTGGACTTTGGAAACTCTACACTGGATAAGGAAGGACTTCGTGTGGAATCATAAGCTACTTACTGTTCTTGTAGTTGCTAAACATAAGAATTAACTAAATGAGTGAATGGTATGACTTGGCAGGTAAAAGCAGTGTCATGCATTCCTGGAGAACTGAGTGTGACCCCCAGCACTCACAGTAAGTTGTGAAGAAAGAATTGACTCTGCTAAGTTGACCTCTCACTCCTTTGTATGTTCCATGGCATGTGCACACGTGCATCATTATCATCACCACCTTCTTCTTTATCATCATCATCATCATCATCATCATCATCATCATCAAAGAATTACCTAGAAAATATGAAATGGGATTACAAGAGACACCAACATGTGTTCTCTGGTCATAATATCACCCCACTATGTTACCTTGGCAATGTATTACAAGAGACTATGTCAAAATGGGATAAACAAATGTTAAACACTTTTAAAGGGCAAAATGGCATTCCTAAAATTGAAATAACCACTCAAAGTTAGATGTTAAGACTATGAAGGAGGAAGTGAGAAAAGCAGAAGAGTGGGGGATGTAGGATTCCACGGTACCACTCCCCATCTCTGGCACTTAAATCCTTTTCACCTCTTCTTCCAGGATCCTCCCTGATGGCAAATATAGTCATCTTGTTTAGGACTAAGCACACAGTCTCTTATGTTGAGCAGTTAGGCCGCTGTCACTTGATTGATGCCAACTGGAAGCCAAAAGTATCTCTGAGCAAGGCTTTGAGCAACCAGGTCTGTCTATACAGGGATCTGGGTCTAAACTAGAATTTGTCATCTTAAATCCAGGCAGGTGTTATGAGTCTTTAGTTTCTTTCTTCCTTCCTTCCTTCCTTCCTTCCTTCCTTCCTTCCTTCCTTCCTTCCTTCCTCTTCCTCCTCCTTCTGTGTCTTCAACTCTTAAGAGAAAGTGATACTACATCTATTTGATTCATGGAGCATCCCAATACTCTACTCACTTGATGGTACATGCAATGTTAAGCTATTTCCCAGACCTTGAAGTCAGCTCAAGGTAGCAGAGCAGTTAGCCAGTTACTTTTATGTGACTCCTCTTAATTCTTTTATGTAAGTGAATGTTTTGAATAACCACACAGTTTCTTTATACCACAAAACATATAAGTCTTTTTCTTTTCCTATGAAAATCTCTATCACTATTTTATACAACCCTTTCCTTTGTTTTTTTCCCAAGATAAGGTCTCACCATGTAGCCTTTGCTAACCTGGCATTTGCTGTGTGGAACAGGCTGGCCTTGAACTCAACTGCCTCTTCTCCCCAAGTGCTGGGATTAAAGGTGTGTACCACCAGACTTGGCTACACATCCTTTACCTTTTAAAATAATACATATTTCATTTCATTTTCAGCTTGATGATAACTTTAGGAATTTAAAAGAATCTAGGCCTGTGAGGATGTACACTAAATAATCTCAGTGCTAGTTCTTTCTGCTCCTATGTGTGCCATTTATTGATTGTTAGACCATAAAAAGCTAACAGGAATGATATGCTGCTGATATTTATTCCCTAGTTAACTAACATTTAACCTTTGAAACTACTGTGTGTATTCTAGAAAAAAATACAAGGATATTTTGAGTAATTTTTTTATTATTTTGGGGAGGCTGGATGATTGAAACACTGAGAAATTTTAAAATTTATCATCATCATCATCATTTTTAATGTATATGAGTATTTTACCTACATATATGTCTATGTACCATGTGTATGCCTGGTACCCTCAGAGGCCAGAAGAAGGTATCAGAAGCCCTGGAACTGGAGTTTACAGAAGGTTATGAGCTGCCATATAAGTACTAGGAATTAAACCTGGGTCCTCTGGAAGAGCAGTCACTATTCTTAACCACTAAGCCATCTCTCCAACCCTGAGAAGTGGGTGTATTAGAATACATGCCTTCTATAGTAGAAACTGCACAGTAACTTCTGGAAACATTCCTACATATAAATTTGGTGATTGTTAGTCTTATATTTGAATAAAATCTTATAGCTTGCTAAACCAACCAGCCCTGCTCTTTGATAGGTGTTATTTTAAGTGATAAAATAGTAGAAGTTATTCTCTCCAGTTTTAACTAACACAAAATTGCTGAAGTAAAAACAAAGTCACTAAGAAACAAGTTGTTAATTTCACAGATATGCTAAGCATAGCTGGGCTTATAGGCACCTTTTCCATAAAACTACCAACAGCATGAAAATGATCCTAATTTGTGTATTTGCCTAATGTAACTGTTCCCAAGGGTTATTTTTGTTAATGGCAGCATGGAAAAAGACAATAAAGCCATGGGTTTCCCAGATGTGTGGACCTGGCACAGTAATTAATTGCAAACCTGGCCCAGTAATTAAGTAGTCAGTCACCTTGTCAGAGTAAGTTCAAAGGCATTTAGGTGGCTCATTTAGGTTTATGATTTCAAAATATTGAATTAAGCACTGCGGGCTATAAAGAAACAGAGGTTAGTGATTTGAATAGCAAGCCGGGTGGGTGCAGGGGGCTTGAGCCACATAAAACTCAAGTTCTGGCCTAGTCTGAATTTTCTGGGTGGCTTAGCAAGTCATTCCATCTCCCTGTCCTTACAGTGTCTGGGGGCTGAGTGAATTCCCTCTGAGAAATGGGGGCTGGAGTCAGACTAAACTGTAGGATGTGTGTGGGAAAGACTGAGTAGATGTGCCTACTGTCCTAGAAGAACAAAGGCAGCCTCGGACCAGTCGGACCACTGTGCCTACTATGCAGCTTTTGATGACTGAGTAATCTTTAGACACAGCCCCAGAAAACTTTTCAACGTGTAACATCTGCAAGCATCCAGGGGTGAAAAGGCACATTGCAGGCAGTTAGATGCCTGGGTCCATTTCCTCAATAAGCTGATTAATCACAAATGTACACAAATAAAAATCTCAAACTCATATAGTTGGAATGTTTCCTTTACACTCTTTCTTTCCTGGAAATGAAGCAACATCTCTCAACATTGCCTGGAACCCCCTAGCTTTCCCAACTGTGCCTGTATGTGTTGTGTCTTCTCCAGCTCTGTCATGTATGTCCTGCAGCCTGATCTTTGGTCCTTCTACTGACTCTGACATCCAGATTACTGTCAGAGCAGCAGCTGGGCATCTTCCAGGTATCTGCCATTTATGCAATAATTTTGAATGCACACTATATTTTATATAGACTGTCTGGGTATGTGTTCAAATACACATGCATTTAAAAACGTTGGCTGGGTTCCAAGTGTTTGGAACACAAAGTGGTCACATACCCGTTGGGGAATGAAGTACACTCACAGTGAGATTAAAAAAAAGGCCAGGTGTGCAGCTCTCGGGAACAGCAGCCGTGTAGAGGTAACCTATGAGCGGGGTGTGGGAGACAGACATCCAGGCAGAACTTCACGAGAGCAGAAGAAGAAGACACAATGTCATCACAGATTAAGAAAATAGTCCCCAGGGTGGCTGAAGAATGGGTGTTAAGTAGGTCAGAAGTTGGAAAAGTAGTAAAATGCACAGGGAAGGTTGATCTTTGATGTATGAACAGTAAAGGCCCTAAAAGCCTAAAGGGAGGGGGACAGATGGTTCTACTGTAGTGAGGGGCAGAATGGGCCAATGTAGGAGAAGACCTTGGAGATGGGAACTTGTGAGAGCCTAGATCAGATCAACAGCAATGGGCCCTGACAGAAAGGACTGTCAGAAAGAGCCAGCAGTGAGGAGACCCTCGTGGTCCATTTTATGAGGGAATGAACCAAAAGGAGGCACTAAGGTTTCTGATCGGAGCAGCTCAGTAGACTGTGTCACCACTGGTCAAGGTGAAAGGTGCAGAGACAGCAGGTTCAGTCAGAAAGGCGAGTGAGTCTGAAACGCTCTACACCTAGGGATATTTAGAATATGGCAAGCTGACTGGAGAGATGGCTTGGAGATTAAGAGTATTAGCTGCTCTTCCAGAGAATCTGGGTTCAATTCCCAGCCTCCAAATGACAGCTCATAACTGTTCCAGGGGATCCAGCACCCTCACACAGATATACATGTAGGCAAAACACCAATATACACAAAATAAAAATAAATGACTTATTAGAATATGGCAAGCTATAAGAAACAGGAACATAGAAACTGGAAAGATGAGGACTCAGTGGTGGAGATTGGGCAATCCTCAGCATGTGGTTAAAACCGGGAGGAGTGAATGAAATTCACTTCATATTGCCATGAAATATGAAGGTGGAGAATGTGCCCTGGGAAATAGCGCAAGTACCAAAGCAAAGTAATGACTCATGGATCATTGTATCTGAGGACAAAGGAACAGCAGACTCTTGAAGTAAGCCAGCTGGGAGCCTTGGTAAATTGTGGCTCTATTAGTAAAAAGGAGAAACTATGGAAAAGTCAAGGGGTTTCATAATCATTCCATATGAGTCAGAAGGGAAATTCTCTTCTTTTATTGTACAAAACAGGTTGCTTTCATCCAAACTCATTTTTATTCGGTTCTTATATTGCTGATTTATTTTGGTGCTGAGGATTGAACCTGGAGCCTCCCTGCATGCTAAGTACATGCTCCATTTCTGAGCTACATCCTCAGATCCCATTTTTCATTGCTTCAAGGCTCTACCCAACACCAAATAAAGCAATGTTGTGTATTGGAAAGACAACTGGACTGGGAATTATAAGCTGGACTCCTTATTCAAATACTTATTGGACAGTCCTCTAAGCCGGGAACTATGTTAGATGTCGGCATTGCAATGGTCCATGCCTACCCTGTACAAAGAGTTGGGAAACAGACTAACTGAATGAGCCTGTAAAGACAAGGGCACTAACTGATCTTTAAAATCAAGTATAACACATGTGTGGCTTTATAATGTCTTTCAAACCTGGCTTAAAATGAAGGGCAAGGAAGGTTGTGTTTTGTTTTGTTTTTTACTCAAAATATAATTGTATCGTTTCCTTGTTTCCATTTCCTCTTTCCAACCTTTCCCATCCACACCTTGATTCCTCTCTAATTCAGTCTCTTTCCTCTTCATTACTGTTTTGGAGAGAGAGAGAGAGAGAGAGAGAGAGAGAGAGAGAGAGAGAGAGAGAGAGAGGGAGAGAGAGAGAGAAGAGAGAGAAGAGAGTTAAAAATGTGAATTCAACCTGCTCCATTCCTTTAGTATTACTTGTATGTGCATGGTTTCAGGGCTGACAACTCGGTGTAAGATAACCAGTTAGGGGACTCATCCCTAGAGATGAGTGTCTCTCTCCCTGTCATCATTTCTTAGTTGCTTTTGTTTAAAGGTAAGGCCCTAATGAGATTGTCCCTTCTGTGTTACTGTGTCTGCCGGTGCTATTTAGGTCTTTTTAGAGGAAAACTAGTTACAATCTGTTGTTTTGGTTTGTTTTTTTTAAACAACTATAGAGACACAGATGTGGGAACAGTTCACTAAGAAGACAGGACAGCACATGTGCAGGGCTGGGGTCGGAGGCGGTGTGGGCATTTTGAATTTTGCTGAGAGCATCGTGAGATTACTGCAGTCTTTGACGAGGTCTGGAGAGATGAGCAAGCTCCAGGCTGTGGAGGGTTTCGAAGTCTCATTTGCTGACGACAGTGAAAAGATGACAGAAGGGCTTCAAAGGGAACATCATCCGAAGAGATATGCCCGTGTAAACATCGGAATGTCTCATATGGAGAAAAGTGAAGATCTGATCTGTTCACAGAAACTCTGTGAGGAAGCTTGTTAGGGAACCTAGGCAGGGAAGGGCGCCTGGACTCCAATGGTGTAGGCGTGGACCAATGTGGAACATTAAAAGATAAAAGCAGCAGAATTTGATAGACTTGATAGAAGGCTAGAATGTTCCCTCTGGTTCTCAGGCTCTTTGCTGTTTATACATTTGGACAGAGATCCATGGAAAACCAATTAGGTCTGCGTACCCAGAATATGGTGGGCCTATTGCATGCCACGAGAAAGCCAATGAACAGGCAAGAACGGAATCTGTAAGGTATGCTTTTTCAGTATTTGTGACCTGAGCAGGCAGCAGATCAGTTTTGCAGTGACAGCTAGACCCGCCACGGTCTCCAACCAGCAGATTCCATAGGGAAGGAAGAGCTGAGAAACAAGGAAGTGACTCACAGCCAGTTTGTTCCTCTGGTCAGGTGACTGGCCTTGTTTCCGAGATTCCCAGCAAGGGAGCATCGATCTCATGTCTCTTGCATGGTCCGTCTTGTGCTTTCCCTCACCAGTGGCTCTGTATACTTGGGCTTGCCCTCTCTCCTGGTACCTTCATTCTGTCCAAGGCACCATCTGGGTGGAGGGTAAATCAGACTGAAACAATCCATTAGCAGTGTGTAGGTGCTAAGGTATTTATTCTGTACAAATACAGGTTTCTTTCCACAATATGAAGTACAGATGTGGGGTCATAATCCATCCTGCCTGTCTCCTCTCATTGGTGGTGGTGGAACTTGACAAGCTTAGTTTAGGTGGTTGAATTTGAAGTGCATGAAATATTCAAGTGAGGCTTTTACAATAGGCTTTATGGTACCAAAGGAAAGAACTGTGAAAGAGATCATATCATTGGAAGTGTGCCTGTGATGACGACAGAGGTCCTACACTAGACCCTAACAGACAGAGCTCAAAAGAATGAAGTCTCTCACTCAGGACAGCCTTTCAACCGCCGGGGGTGGGTACAAGATCTTTAGGGGAGCATTAGGAGAGACATTGCATTGTACCAGAGACAACATGTGGGGAGAAAAGGCCTTCCCTTAAAAAACAAAAAAACAAAAAACAAACAAACAAACAAACAAAAAAAAACTACCTAGAAGCTTAAGAGTAGAGGAATAGGAGAGATGGCCCCCAGGTACAGCACAACTGAGCTCCTGAAAAGAGACATAGACACTTCAGTTTCCCCTCAGAAAACCAAGAGAACAAAAGAACTCCTTACCCCTGTAGGTTTTCCCTGGGGTGGGGTAGAGGAAGTTCCACCCCACCTGATTATAGTGATATTTTATTTGTATTGAAATGTGATTTTATTTGTATGTCAATAAAGTTGCCTTGAGGTCAGAGCAAGCCAGAGCAGAAGCTGAGCTGTAGTGGGGCACGCCTTTAATCCCAGCACTTGGGAGGCAGAGCTAGGCGGATCTCTGTGTGTTCAAGGACACAGCCAGCATGGCAGACACACGCCTTTAATCTCAATACCAACCATAGAAGACCTGGAGGTCTGTACAAACAGGCAGTGACAAGGAGGTCATGTGGCTGGGTTTACAACCAATGAGAAAACAGAACAGAAAGTCTTTAAATAGACAGGACGCACAGAAGTAGGTCTCTGGTGGAGAGGAAGAACAGCAGAAGCAGTGAAGGGTAATGTTTTCCACTCTTGCTCTGACCTCGTGGTTTTCAACTCTGCAATCGGTTCTGTGTTTCATATTTAACAAGCCGGTTACATCTACACCTGATTTCATCTGGCCTAGTCTGAATGCTAAGAGGCACAGACAGGAAGGTGTGTGCTGGTAGGACCATAGACTTACCCTCTAGTTGCAAAGGGGTGGGCCTGGCCTGTCTTCCTCTGCTGGATCTGTGTGCTCTAGCCTTCACGGTCAGGGCTATCAGGATTTTTTAGGGGCCATCTGCATGGACCGGGGCCTGGCCTGATTTCTCACAGGATCCTGTACCGGCCTCAGCACATCAGCATCAGTACCTTCAGGCTGTAGGTTCTTTATCAAACAATAATGAAATTTTCTCTGCTGTAGTTCTTGCACAGAAGGAACCCTGAAGTAACCTGATGCTTACCAACTTTTTTCTTTTTCTTTTCAATAGTCTCTTTGTCCTCACCAGAAAAGAAAGTAACTTTGAAATGTTCAGTCTACTCCTTGTATCAACTTTCTTCAGCCTAAGGGTGGAAGATTATTTGATCTTTAGATCAGTAAAAATGTCAAAGAAACTGTGAGTTTAGGTAGGGTAACATGCCCAACTTGTTGATATGCCTGCATGGGAAGAGCACTAAGGATGTGGACCATCTGGCTTGCTTTCCTCTCTACTCTTTTCCTAAGCTGGAAACCCTCAAAACCTACTTTAGGTCCTGCTGACTGACAGTCTGATCTCTGAGATTAAATTGGTGGCATCTTACAGGCAGGGAAAGCCATAATGCACTCTCCTCCTCCTCTTTGGTGACATTCCTCACCTTGCCTCTGGGACCACCACTTCTTAAGGAAAAAGGGAGAGCAAAGAGCAGACCCTTGTCGTAGAAAACAGCTAGCCAGGGACCTTGCCTCGCTGCTGTTGGGGGAGAGCTAGCTGGCACCTACTCCACCCTCACATCCTAGGTCAGATGTTGAGCTTGTGGCAACAGCTCCAACTTCTAACCTCAGAGCACTGTACACAAGTGATTCATTTCCCAGCCTTCTGTTTTCCTTCCAAGAGTCAGCTGTCAAATGCCAGGCCCAACTGTGACTCACTCACATGCCTTTGCCTGGAGGAAAGGAACACTTCAGAGATTCCTGAGTCCCAGGCCCCTCCTAAGCCAAGGCTCATGCTGCCTCCAGAGTGATACAGCACAGAAGCATTCTGCTTTGAGCCCTTTCCCTGTGTTGCTCAGCCAGGCCGGCTCGAATACCATTGTTTCTGAGAATGAGAACTAAGATGGAAGACAGTTTGTTTGGCTCCGATAATACAGAAGCAAACTTAAGCCACTGTTAGCAAAACTCCAGAAAGCTTGGGAGTGTTTGGGCAACAGTGGTTCTGAGTGAAAGATGCCCACTCACTGTTGCTGCTCCCCACTCCATTGTGTGCTTGTGAGAGGATGTGGGGTTTTCAGGACCTCGGGAACTGTTCCAGAAGTTTGCACACTCTGTGAACTGCCCAGCTTACTGAAGGCACACAATCAGTACTTGACATGGACCTTTATTTTCTCCTTTGTTAGTTTTAAAGGATCAGCGTTGGTTTCGAATTATAGTTTTCCAGCCAGCCATATAACTTACGGGAAAGATTGTTAGTTTTAAATGAGGGTCCTGTGTGAGGAGGGAGCTTTGGCAGCCACATCCTTACCCCCTTTCATTCTGAGCAGCTCTTCATGGATGCCCCTCCTGCTCCAGAACCAGGTTAGCCGTCATGGGCCTCTGCCAGCTTCGCACTGCCAAGGCCACAGACAGATGAATCACTTGTTGCCTAACTAAACGGAATGTGTCACTGGCAACATCCCTGCTACAGAATTCTCGGCTGTTACCACTCCACCAATGTCCTGAGGACGGCTATGTTATCCATGTGGATCAGCCGACTGAAAAGAAAAAGCAAATATTACCAGTGTGCAAAGGAGGAGGAATGCCCAGGTTCTGCTCTTATGTACAAGAGAGATGTTGCAAGCTACTGCGAAGCAGCTAACAGTGATGCTTTTATATTGTAAACATTTACATTGTTAGTAGCCATTATAGGGGCAAATCTAATAATCATTTTAACATACCTGACTACTGTATTTGTTATGAGATAGTATCATACAGTCTTAATAAAGTCAAATTAGTTTTATAAATTTATTCTTTAATAAGAAACAATTTCACCTAGTCAACTTGGATTTTGAAATTGAATGCACACTTAAAGTTTGTGTTAAAACATAAAGATCATATTCATTAAAAAATGGTTCCTGTAATCAATAAATAATTAAAAGAAACGGTTAGCATCTTCATGATGAATGATAATGTCACAATACCTCACACAGAAAAACTGAAAATAACTTTGTGATACCGCCATGCTGATTTCCAGATTGGCTGTACAAGGTTGCACTCCCACCAGCAGTGAAGGAGTGTTCCCCTCTTTCCACATCCTCTCCAGCATAAGCTGTCATCTGTGTTTTTGATCTTAGCCATTCTGACAGGTGTAAGGTGGTATCTCAGAGCTGTTTTGATTTGCATTTCCCTGATGGCTAAGGATGTCGAACATTTCCTTAAATGTCTTTCAGCCATTTGAGATTCTTCTGTCCAGAATTCTCTGTTTAGCTCTGTGACCCATTTTATAATTGGATTATTTGATATTTTGCTGTTTAATTTCTTGAGTTCTTTATATGTTTTAGAGATCAGTCCTTTATCAGATGTGGGGTAGGTAAGATCTTCTCCCACTTCTGGGTAAACTGAGAGAGGGGAAGGCATAGGAGAGGATGGGAGGTGGGAACATTGGGGAGAGATGGGGACGGAGAGCAATGAAAGAGGTATCTTGATAGAGTGTACCATTAAGAGGATGGGGAGAAAGCTGTAGCTAGAGAAAACCCGAGGAATTCACAAGGCTGTCCCCAGCTAAGACTCACAGCAACCATGGAGGGGGTGCTTGAACTAGCCTTCCCCTGCACTCAGATGGGTGTCTACCCTAATTGACGTCATAGAACCTACTGTTAGAAGACTGATGGAAGCAGATGCAGAGACCCACAGCCAAACACTTGGCCAAGACCCTGGAGTTAAGTTAAAGAGAAGGAGAAAGGGTTATAATAGCAAAGGTCAGAATCATGATGGGAAAAACCACAGAAATAGCTGACCCAAGCTAATGGGAGCTCATGGACTATGGACTGACAGCTGGGGAGCCTGCATGGGACCACACTAGGCCCTCTGAATGTGGGTGAAGGTTGAAGTTGCATGGCTTGATGTTTGTGGGGCCCCTGGGGATGAGACCAGGACCTACCCCAGGTACATGAACTGGCTTTTTCGACCCCATTTCCTATGGTGTGATACCTTACTCAGCCTTGAAGCAGGGGGGAGGGGCTAGGTCCATCCCCAACATGGTATGACAGCCTGTGCTGACTACCTAAGGGAGGTCTTACCCTCTATGAGGAAGGGATAGGGGTAGGTGGGGGGAGCAGGAGGAGGGAGGAGGAACAGGGGTTGGTATGTAAAAGGAAACAAAAATAATTAATAAAAAATTATATAAAAAAGAAAGAAAATAACTTTGTGGCCCCAGTCTGATTCTGGTGATTTGCCGTGATCCTAAAACAGAATCTAGTCAACTTAATATTTTTAACATAATTCATATATAAACATAATAAATATTAACATTTAAATATTTCATGAGTGAAAAAAAGCAACATTCTGAAATTAAGAAAATGATATCAGTAGTTTTGATCAAATTCACAAATATATTTGACAGCTATTCTATTGAAGAAAAGTTTCTTAGGCAACACAAAGAAATAGCATGGCCTTTGCTCACAAGGTACTTTCTATTCACATAGAAGGGCACAGCTGGCACAGTGAACAGAGCTTAATAACAACCAAACCAGCCATGGGCTCTAACCTAAGGAGATGTCAGGGATACTGAGGGGGACAGCTCAGGAACTAGGGGGATTCAGGAAGAAGGTAGGCACACTTGAAGCAGGTGAAATTGGAAAGGAATTTGCTGAAAGGGTGATGTCCAAGCCAGACCAAACATTAATAATTTTACCAATCCCAGGTAGGAAAAGACACTAATGATGTTTGATGTTTGTCGGCTTTGACAGTTTTGCCAGGGGCTTCCATCTGCTTATTGCCCACATTTGCAGTGTTCATATGTCTCTGTCTCAATTTAGAGAGTTTACTAATGGCCATTTACTTAAATACAATGTCCTGTCACAGTGCTGATGCCCCTCTCCTAGAAGGGCCAGGCAGTTTGACCTGAAGGGTAAAAAATCAGTAGTTACCTAATATTGGATGTCTTGAAACAACACACCAGTCTTCACTCTTAAGCTGGATGTTTGTTCTTTGGTATTTTTATAACCTAACTTTTTTGGTGACACATTTGTTAATAGAGTCAAGGTGATAATGTTAGCAAAGGTGAATTCAACCTTCCAGGTACCTGTTGTTAGTGATCAAATGCAATCTTGCAATGCCTCCTAGACAACTGAGATCTATGATCTGAGAGCCCTGTTAAAATGCAGATTCTGAGCCAGGCAGTGGTGGTGCATGCCTTTAATTCCAGCGCTTGGGAGGCAGAGCCAGGCAGATCTCTGTGATTTCTAAGCCAACCTGGTTTACAGAGCAAGATCCAGGACAGGCACCAAAACTACACAGAGAAACCCTGTCTCGAAAAACAAACAAAAAATATGCAGATTCTAATTCTTGTGGTCTGGGGTGTGACCTGGATATCTGTGTTTCTAAGTGCTGCTAGGAGACAGAGGTGTTGCCGACCTCCCATTTTGAGCTAACAACTGTGCAGAAGGAACAGCCATCTCTCTCTGGGAATGATGCCTTCATTGAGCAAAGTATCTGTATTGTTGACCAATACCTTGTGTAGCCTTTGTCCTTGGTTCTCATCCAACTCTATCTTTGCTTTTAGCTCGAAAGCAGGAGATCATCAAAGTCACTGAGCAGCTGATTGAAGCTATCAACAATGGGGACTTTGAAGCTTACACGTGAGTAGAAACAGCCACATCTGCTTTGCTTCCTCCCTCAGGGCGAGTGCATTTTCTCTGCCATTGTTATTTCTCAGGGTGTCTGAAGTCCTGCATGTTTATTTAACCCCTGCTTTAACATGTTGACAACAGCTTTATGTCATATAAATGACAATGGGCACTCAAGAAATTTCAGAGAGATGACTCAGCTCCTGATCAGCTGGGAATGGCTTTGTGAATGATATTTCTTTGTAATCACCCACAGTTCTCAGTGAAAGTAGGGCATCAGAAAAATCCATGCAGGCAAGGATCTAAAAAGAAAGAAAGCAGAGAAGTGGGTTAAGAAATGTGTTCCTCTGTAGTTCTGCCAGGGATTGCAACAGAAGAGGATAATAGATGATGTCAAGCATTCCTCCCCCTTGTCTATCAATGAAGTTCAATATCATCCGCATCTGTTGAGTACGTTTTTATATTTAGGGGAGTTTAGACTCAGAAGAGGATTTTATGCTTAAATAGTTACAGGCTTCTGGATTTTATTTTATGTAAAGCAAATCTTTTGCTTGAAAAAATGAAATATTTTATTTAAATAAGACATAAAAGGGTGATTGTGAAGCTATTTGGGATGTAAATCCATGTTTTTTCCTTACTACATAATTCCACGTGTGAAAGTATTAAGTGCAAAAACAAATCAATAAATAATTAAAAAGAAAGAAAGACAGAAGGAAAGAAAAAGATTGATTCTAATCTCCAGTTAGAAAAATATTTCTAGATTTAAAAGCAGGAAAAATGACCATAAATAAGAAGCTAAACTAATTTCCCAACTGATAAAATTGGTATACACCACTAATTTTAAAAGCCAAAATCAAAACTAACAGAGCATCAGCTTAGAAAAGTGTTTACAAAATGTGTCAAAAGTTAGTTTTTATGCTGAGTGGATCATATTGGAAAGAAACAAAATTGGAAAAGGATCTGAACTGAACATTAGTAGACAAAAACATGAGTAATAAAATGAATAAGGCATGTTCATGCCCTTTCCTAAGTGATTGCACAAGTAAAGCCTGTGATAAACTGAAGCCCTCAAAAACCATGAGCCCAAATAAATCTCCACCTCCCTCCTTAAATTGTGGCAAAAGTAAGTAATAGAGGGATGTTCATGATCCAAACATACACATAACAGGCCATGTAAAACATGGAAGAGAGTCACTAAATGTAGAGACTAAGCTAATATCTTGTAGGTGCACACATACATCCTTGTACAGGTATGAATGTATGCATACAAATGTAAGCATATACCTGAACGTATGTGTAGGCATCAGCTCTTCACTATCACCTAAAAATGTACACTTGATCAAAGAAACACTAAGGGTTGGAGCTTGTATCCCTATTGTCACAGACAACAGTGCTTTTTTAAACTGCAACTGATAATAACTCCATGCTGTAGAAATTACTCTTTTTTATTCTTTTTACCATTATAACCCTGTTAGATCTCTGTGAGTTTCTGAAGAATAGGAAGACTCTTAAAAAGCTCCTTTTGTGATAGGAAGACAAAAGTAGTGTCTTGTTTTTGTTTCACTGACAGAGTGTAATTGTAGCCAGTAGATATGAGGTATTTCCTGTTTCCACACAATTTTAGGTAGGATATTTAAATAACTCAGTGTTTTGAGAGCATATTACCTCATCTTTGCCTAGAGAGACCTGTCATTTGGACTAGGTTTGTACTTCCAGGCCCCAGGATAATCCAATATTACTTCCTTCTAAAGCTTTTGAAGTTGAGGCTCTGGCAGCTGGCCTGGAACTTTGCTCACAGCAGCACCCCAAACAGTATGTCTAGAATACTGTCAGTCTTCATTAATTGACAGCCTGTGGCAAGAGAATGGACGGTAGCTATATGGGCATACAAATGATAGCTCTAGATGATAGATAGGTGGGTAGATAGAGGATAGATAGATGACAAAGATAGATAGATAGATAGATAGATAGATAGATAGATAGATAGATAGACAGACAGATGATAATGACAGAGACTAGAAAGGAAAAGAGAATAACACTTTCAAATATATTGTTTCTTTGCAACATGGGTTAAAAAGCTTCATTATAATATGTTATATTATATCATATCATATCATATCATATCATATCATATCATATCATATCATATTATATTATATTATATTATATTATATTATATACCTCAGATCCAATGTGAGGTAGTATGAAGTTTGGGTTCACAAACTGACAACTAAACCATATTTTATAGAGGAAATAATAGCACCTAGCAGAATAAATTTCTGTTGCCATAGGAACACTATTCTTCCCACTTCACTCCTTAGGAAGAAATTATATATATTTGACTTGAGCTTAAAAATACATGCCCGGCAGGCAGTCTGAGGCAAAGTTCCATTCCCCTCTGCCACTGCCTTCATCACAAAGGCTAATCGCTGTGATTTAAGATCTGTAAGTGCTCTTCCCAGACCACCAGCTCTGCATTCCTTTGTGTTTGGTTTAGGTTTTTGGAAGTGGGGACTCATGTTGCCCAGGCTGGCTTGGGACTCCTGCTGAATAACACATGTGCACCACCATGCCTGGTTTGCCAGCACCGTGTTCCATGAACTGTACTATGCTTGGAAGAACCATAGGGAGTCAGGCTTGCAAATTTGTTTTCCTGATGAACAGTTAAGAAAGTTTCTCTCCAGTATTAAACATGTCCATTTGGAATTAAATGAGTTCCCACCCACTGCATTTCTCCTTTGAGGCAAATTAATAAACAGCCCAAAGTCCTTTGATTTATACTCAGAGTCCTTGAAGTCTTCCTCCAACCCAGGACCTTCCACATACCTGCAAAACTCTCATTCATTCTTAAAAGCTCAGCTCCAATTTTCTTCCCTTCTTATATCATTTCTGCCCATTATAACCTGCCTTTGAAGCATTTCGCATTAACTTCTATTTTAGTATCAATGAGTTATAGTTGCTTCCTATTATAGTTCATGTTTAATAGTTCTTGATGAATAAATTTCTCCAAAGAAATCCCATTGATTTCTTGTGAATACTTTAGAGTTGCATGACCCTTTGCTGAATTCTGCTTCTAGGATTAAAAAGGAAACTATTATGCCCACTTGAAGCACCTATTAATTTTCTTTTGAAAGTAAAATAAGGTTTGAACACATGCTTAGTGTAATCTTATGGACATTATCAGGAAATTCAGATTAAATCCTCCCCTCAAGTCAGTTACAATAGAGATGTTTGCGGAGGATGGAGAAAGTGGCTCCCTTAAAAATCATTCTAAAAATTATTTCCCAAGCCAAAGATGGTTTGAAAGGATTTAGAGTATGTCTTCGACTTTGAGAAAACTTCAAACATTAGAAAAGTAAGTCAAAAGTTAGAAAACTAAAGAACTAACTTGGGGAGTTAAAAAGCGAGAGATGACTGTGCTTGGACAGCTTAACTCGGTTTTGTGCCTCTGTAAGTTCTCTACAAAATGACATTTTGGAGTCTGCCTTTTGATGACCTTGTTAAGGTCCATGGTAGAAATGTCCTGTTTGAGGTGGTTTTTAGAATCCCTTTCCCTCGATGATGACCGTAAACAAGAATGCTTAACATGAAATAACAGAACCGTCAGCACATTTACTCATGAATTCTTTTTTCTTGCTGCAGAAAAATCTGTGATCCAGGCCTCACTGCCTTTGAGCCTGAAGCTTTGGGCAACTTGGTGGAAGGGATGGACTTTCACAGATTCTACTTTGAAAATGGTAACTATTCTATGTTCCTTACCACCTTCTCCTTGAACTTCTCCCAACCTCCGACTCTTTGGCTCTTTCCTGTGATGGGTTTTTTTATTAACACTATGTCCACTATGAAAACTGTTCTTTTTGGGAACTGAAATACATGCACTTCACACCTAAAAGTCCTTTATGTTTTGAAAAATATGGAAACACCCATTAAGGCCAGGTGCATGGGCAATATAAGCTCTCTAATGTTATGAACATATCTTACTTCGGTTTTGTAAAGTGGTTAATATGGGGAAGAGAAGCCACAGCCATGATACTGTGCCCAAGCACTGCTGACACATCTAGTGGTCCCTTTCAGATTATGATACGAACAAAGATGAGCAACCAGTGTTTCTGCTCAGATTGCAAAGGTCTTAATGTCTTTCAGAAAATGTATGTCTTTCAGAAAACATTCACATTTACAGAACAGTTTCTGTAAATCAGAATAAATAAATACAGAGAAAACCAAGCCAAAGACCCAGCATTAACAGGAATTCCCTCCATCATTTTACTTAATCCTCACAGCCTCAAATTTTGCATTATTTTTCCATGGTGTGTGAAAGGAATTCAGTGTTTTTGCCATGAGATCCTGTTGAATTAAGGAGGAATTGTATGATAATTAGGGTAATTGGGTTTGCTTCTAGTGATTATAAGCATTGGCAAGTCTGCCTTGGCATGCTATTTTAACACAGGAGTTTCTCTCTTTTTTTTTTGTATGTGTTAGGTGTTTGTAAAGAAACAAGCAACAATAGGTAATGGTAAATTAATTTGTATTTAATTTGTAAATAGTCTCATATTCTGTATAGTTCAGCATTTTGATGGACGCATCTCATATCTCTTTCATCTATCTGTCAATCAACACCATTTTATTTCAAGTAAAGTTGTTTATTAATCCATTAATATTTCAGCATTACACTGTGCACTACTATTTTCCATAAGTGTGCACTCTCCATAGTGGGATATTCTTTTTATGTCACTAACATTTTGAGTAATTTAAATAGGCATTATCTAAAAATGAGAAGCATGTTTGGATAACAGCTAGAATAACTCAGCCAATTCTAATCCATACGGCACCATCAATAGGAATTGTGTTCAAATTCCACTAATCTCTTGATCACGTGATTAGAATGGGAATAGCAGTTATCCAAACACCAGAGATTAGAGCCTGGTGAGGAACATCTGTTAATAACGAGCTGTGTGATCAAGCAATGGGTTGTGAATTTTGACCAGCTGACCACAAATACATTCTGACCAAACTGAAGAGTCAGGGATGTGATGTAGAAACATATCCATGCAGAGAAACAGTGTTTTTAAAATTGACACTTGAGCTATATCCCTCATCCCTCATACTAACTACAGAAATACCACCACAAGTCATCCCATCAACTGGCCCAGTGGGCCCTTCCCAGAAAGTCAAGAGTTGCTCCTGGGAACAGTAGTTGTACCTGGGCCAGGGTTTCTCCGCCTCTCTCCGCAGGGTGGCTTCTGTTTCTAGCCCTTGAATTATTAGTGCATCTGTGCAGCTTCTCTGCCTAACCAATCAAAATTTCTAGAGTAGCACAGATTGCCTCTAAAGGAAATCAAAGAAAATAAAGATTATCTACTTTTGTTTCATTGTTTATACTTTATACAACACCCAGCACTCAAGTGGTGCAAGTAGATTAATGAGTTAAGGCATGAATGAGTACCACTCCTCATTTATCCCAACTGAAGTTAATCTTGATTTCAGTTTACTTTATGTAAGACCTTAATTTATGTTCTTTTTATATTGTTCTCTTTCAGCTTTGTCCAAAAGCAATAAACCAATCCACACTATCATCCTGAACCCTCATGTGCACCTGGTGGGGGAGGACGCAGCCTGCATAGCATACATTCGGCTCACACAGTACATGGATGGCAGTGGAATGCCAAAAACAATGCAGTCAGAAGAGACTCGCGTGTGGCACCGCCGTGATGGGAAGTGGCAGAATGTTCACTTTCATCGTTCGGGGTCACCAACAGTACCCATCAAGTAAATATCTCCAGGGAGTCATATTTTTTTAGTACGCTCATGATAGGAGGCAATTTATAAAGCACCATTTAAAAAGAAACTGTAAGCTGTTGTAGCGTGTTCTCCGATCAGTATTCTTCCTCAAATGTCCTGTATAATTTCCAACAGACAGATAATGATCATAATAATAATTATAACAATCAGATAGATAACTCACAACACATCTTAGAGGTGCCACTCTTGTACTAGATGTAGGGTGAGGTGAAAAGGCATTTTCCAAAGAAACTATAAAATCTGATTTGGAAGGCAATTAATTATTGAGGCCATGTTAAAAATAAACCACGTACTTGACTTTAGAGTTGGGTGCAATGAACAGCCAATGCACCAAAACATCCATGCTCTGTATGAGAGACTGAATTCTGAGCAAAATCTTACTCAAGGAATAGAATTTGGAGATAGAGAAATGGGAAAAGCACACAAGAGAGAAAGTCCAAACCAGGGAAACGTCCTGACATTACAATGCTGGAACTTTAGAATCATTAGAAAATGGGCAGAATACTATAGGCTGGCTCACTGGAGTAAGGGGGAATGATGGGAAATCATTCGTGTCAGTAAAATGGGATGAGCCCAAAGCAAGAAGAGTGTAAACAAAATGGGGTGAAGCCTGGCCCACTGATTATCTCTTTCCAGGGTGCCCTGTTACTATTTGAAGGTGCAGGGTGTAGAGCCTCATTCTCACAAACAGCCACTCGACCCACTCCAGCAAAGCCATGTGGACTTCTCAGTCTGATGGCAGATTATCAGTCACAGTGATTGATTGACAGTCTTCTCTGTCATTTTAGTTGCTATTGAGCACTGCTGCATATACAAAAGGAAATAAAAAGGATCAATAAAGACAAAAATAAATCCCAATAACGACAAAAAAAGTAGGTTAAAATACATTCCAAAAATCATAGATATGTAACCAAAAGGAAGACACAGAAGGAGTAGAGAAAAATAAAGTTTGTTCATGGTTCATGTTTCTGTGGTTTTTACCCCAAAGAGGTACACCACAAATTGCCAGCTAATCTAGATAGGATGGATGCATTTGTATTAGGCCAGGGGCTCATTTTCTCTGCAGTTCTCTGAAGTGTTAAGGGATAGAGCCTATTTAAGAAACTTCCTTTTATGCCAGGTGGCTGAAATGGGGCTTCTCTTAATAGGCCACCCTGTATTCCAAATGGGAAAGAAAACTTCTCGGGAGGCACCTCTTTGTGGCAAAACATCTGAAAACCATTCACATTTGGGTCTTGTAAGTAGCATCCTGCCCCCACGGTTCTGTGCGATGGGGGCTCATGCTGGAAAAGCTTCGCACCTGGTGTTCTTCCCTTTGTGGACATTTGCTCCGCAGTCCATTCAGTGAAGCATATGTGAGGTCTTTGGAAATCCATTGTGGCTTTGCATGAGTCCTTAGTTCTAGTGTACATTTTCTAGCAATGTCACCACCATTTGAAAGGTAACAGACACCAAGAAGAACCTTTTTCCAACAGCTGGATCACATCACTTTCGCATCCTGGAGCTCTCACACCAAAAGCCAGTTATATCTGGGTTAATTCGGACAACTCTCAATTATCCAGAGCAACGTCTATTAGCTTTGAAATCCTTTGGTGTCTTGCTGTCTTTTGGAAGTTGCCATGTCTATTGGCTGGGGTTAATATGTACATGAGCTCACTGTGTCTGACTGAATGTAACGGTGCTAGCCCGGGGGGGGGGGGGGGGGCTGACCCCAACAGAAAGTCAAGCTGAACTTGAAACCAACACAAAGGAGGTCATTCAGATAACGGACAGTTGACCGCAGTTAAATTCATGCCTGTGTCGTTTCTAAAGACGTGTGTCTTAAACTGGGAGTAGGGTACGGACATGATTAGGTGCCATTGTTTATATTTTCCCCAAGATGGAACAGAGCCTTCAAGAAACAGTGCTCTTGGCTATTGATTAAAACAAATGGTGCTCTCAGTTATTACTTTAAAGAACTGAGTAAGAATAATCATTGTTTCTCTACTTTTTAGGCTGTATTCCTTGTTGAACTGACTTTTAATTTTGATTTCCCAAGGAATTTAAACATAATGAGCAAAAAGCACAGGGTCAAGTTAAACTTTGATTCTGTTTCAACCAAATACTAATATGAATTTATTAAATTTGTCTAGTAAATATGAATACTTAAAACACATATTTATATTTAATAATGTGATTGAAACCTGTGACCCCTTCTGGGTTTTCTTTTGTGGTTTTTTTTTTTAATTTTTTTAGCTTAGCTTTGTTTGAACAAATAGATGCTATGGATTGCCTAGAATAGTCTTTGTTAAACATGTATTTTATCTTCCGAAGATCATAGGCAAAGATCTCATACAGAGTATTTCCATCTGAACTTTAACTAAGTTATAAAATTGTACCCTAGTAACATCTATGGCAAAAAGTCTGGAAACAATATAATTTATTTCTTCCTCCTTTTCAGCTAATTGTCAACAGTGCCACTTCTGCATTCTGTTCTCCAGGCACCTGGAGGGTAATCCTGGGACGTCCTCTCCTCCTCTTCATGCATGTTTCTGAGTGCATGGAGTTGTGAAGGTTCTACATGTAATGCATACGTGACGCATCATCTTACCATGTATTCCTTCCTATACATTGTTTACACTCCAGCTACTGGATGGGATGCTCCATGCAAACATAAATTACTGTTGGCAAACTATAGCAGGAGGTCAGACAAGAAAATTCCACAATATTCCAAGTTCAGCTGATCCATCAGGTTTCTCTGTTTATGCCAAGGTTTAGAAGATTTAATTAAAATTATTGTTCTCTGAATGACAGTTTGTAAGAGAAAAGTAAATCTTTTAAGAATGCTGCCATTAATCTTTTTGGGCTTTTTGTTGGGATTTTGGGTTGATTTTTGTTGTTGTTGTTTTTAAGGCAAATATATATATCTTCAGTTCCTGGTATGATCCTGTAGAAATGGATGACTTTTCTCTGAAAGTGTTGGTGTTGTGTAAGTGGAATGGTTATGTGGGCAAAATCCTGTGTGATTGTAGGAGCAAGAACCAGTTGGTGTCCACCCATCAAAGCCATGTTGATTTGGGTCAAACTGTATAATACTGGATTGTTTTCAGACAGGCACAGTTCTGGTGAACGCTTGATGCTGATTTTGTCTTTTCCTTCTCAAATCTGTGTTCTGTTTTCATTTTATACTATTTGTTTGCTTTTTATTTTTCCCTTTCTCTCTCTCTCTCTCTCTCTCTCTCTCTCTCTCTCTCTCTCTCTCTCTCTCTCTCTTTCTCTTTCCCTCTCTGTTGGTCTGTCTGTCTTTCTTTCTGTAGCTGGTAGTTGGTAAAAACAACAGTAAAATTTGCCTATGAAGGTAAAAATAAAAATCAAGGTCTTTTGGAGAAAGCTAACCCTAGTACTTCCTGTCTCTTCAGGGCCCATGGAGTTGTTAAAGATTTTAAATAAAGGTTTTTAATTCAGCGTAGGCTAGCACTTGTGCATAGGTATCCTAGCTACGTTGAAAGCATTGCAGTTGTTGAGACTACAGCGAAATTGCCTGAAGGCCAGTGGAGGTTGACCAGGGTGGCATGCAGAGCCCTTGTTTGAACCCTGTGGCAAGTGAGGGCCTTAATGCCTCACTCTCACTAGCTAGTCTCACCAGGGATGTTCTCCACCCTCACAGTGTTTGAACTTGATCTCTGTGACTTCTGCAGTTCTGCTTCTCTCTTGGGTCCCAATGTCATCTTCCTGCCAGGAGTTAGGGATTTTCTAGATTCAAACAAAGAGGGAAAAGGAAAGGCCCCTGGTTTTCTTTGCGGTTCTCAGTTCTTTGTTGATTCAGTCCCTGTGAGGCTGTTTCTCCGTGCTGAAATGCTTTGTGGTGCATGGACTCTCTCCATCAGCATTACTTCAGCCATAGCTACTCACAGTCCTCAGAAGCCTATTTTTAAAGCAGAAGCAAAAAGCAAAAGTAAGACACCCCCTCCCGTCTTTCTCATTTCACCTGTCGGTGTTGATTGCTAATCACTGTAGATATTATTGCTAGTGAATGTATGGTAGATGGGTTGAAGCTTTTCTGATAACTACATGATTTAAAACAATATATATTTAAAATGAGTATACACAGTCAATGTATTGAGCCGTGTTAACCTGCCAATGAGATCTGTGAAAAACGTAATGGCCTCACTTTTCCCCTTTTTATTTCTTTTATCTTTCTGTGAAACAGCTCTATGTGGCATACATGTATTTAAAAACACAAATAGTGGTAGAATGATTTTTTCTTTTTTTTCTTTTTTTTTTTTTTACACTTTCAACTTAGCATGTGGTGTTGAAATATTACCATAGATCCAGTTTGTCTTCTGCACTAAGATGTGAGGAAATTGTGAATTGTTCTCTCCAGCACAGTGGAATCACACATTCATCATCTTCCATTGTTTTGAAAACACTGCAGTTTACCATGGGACACTGTATATATTTCTTGCCATAATGGTAAATGACCGATTGATATATTTAAGAGTTAATAAATTTGTGATTTCTGCTGACAAATGTCTCCATCTTTATTTCTTAAGAAATACTCTACGCATGCGTGGTGCTGGCCACTCCTGAGGAATTCTGCACTGCCCTGGTCTCCTTTTGTAAACAACTTGCTGTGACAATGGCAAGCTGTGTGTTCTTTGCACTGTTAGCTGAAAGGAAAGGAGTTGGTGTCCTAAAAGCTTCTGTATGCACACTCTTCCATCCACCTCTTAGTAGACTGTAGAATGTCTCCCTCTGTTAACATACATCTGTCAGTCATCTCCAGAATGCAAAAGCACCATTAAAGCTCCACATACAATTTCTCACATCCACTCATGTGATTTACTTTCTTCCCTACAATACTCTTCCTTTGTTCAATTAACCTGAGCCTAACTCATTCATTGAGGTTCAGAATAGATTTGTGCCTCCTCCTGTGAATCCCCTTGGCAGCTTCTAGGTCCTTGGCAGCTTCTGTCATGACTTGCATGGTAGCCAGTATTCACTGTTACTGCTAGCCACATTGCTTTGACAGCACACCTTTTCATTGTCTTTACTGGAGGAGAAAAGCCTGTATAGAACTGTCCATTCATCATTGAACCACTCCAGCCAAACCAGGGCAAGGAAGGGATGACCTGTTAGTAAATAGTCGTTGAACCGAGGCAACCTCAAGGTGAGATAAGGCAGTCCAGTGTTGAATGGTGGGCTCTGTCATCATTATCTTGATATTCTAAGCAAATTGCTTCTTCCCTCTGAACTTCAGTTTCCATAATTATAAAATGAATATAGTTATAAAAGTTAAATTATAGTATCCTGAGGATTAGAAATGTAAATACAAAATTCCTAAAATACTAGTGTCCATTTAATGGTGTATATTAAATGGACGTCATTGGGCGTGGTGGTATATGGCTATAATCTCAGTGTTTTTGAAAGCTGAGACAGGGGGATTTAGATTTCCAGGCCAGTATGGGCTACATAGAAAGACCCTGTCTCAACAAAGCATCCATATAAAGCCCTGTTCCTCACGGAACTCTCTTCCTGTTAGCTTTCCTTGTTCATGTTCAGGTGGGTGTAACACTTGCTCTGCCATGGACTGCTCTCTTAATTTAGGGTTACAGTTGTTGCAATAACAGAGCAGGGTATACTTGTATTCCAATGTCTCAGCAAGAAGATGAGAGCCATAGAGGGAGGCAGCCATCTACCTGAAGATGAGAAAGAGGAGATGGAGCCGATTGGAACATTCTGGGGTGTTTTTCAAGAATGTTAACTTTGAGTAGCTACAATTTTGAATTTCTGTGTAAATAAAAGAATTCTATATAATGTGAGAATAAATATAGAAAACACAACTTTTGAGTTATTTCATTAAATAAAATCCCGACTTAGAACCTTTCATGTATTTTGTGGCCTCCTTTGTTAGATTTTTTAATGACAATTTTATTTGAATTTTTGTTTTGGGGGGTTTGTGTGTGTATGTGTATGTTCGTCTGCCAATGTCTAGTGGCTTTCTTTATTGATCTCTGCCCTTTTTTTTTTCTTTTGAGGCAGGGTCTCTCAATGAATACGGAGCTTACTGTTTTAGCTAGACTGACTGGTCACCAAACCCCAGGGATCCTTCTGGCTCCTCCTTGTTAGTGCTGGGGTTACAGTTGCCTGATGTTGTACATGGCTTTTATAGACGTGCTAGGGATCCAACACAGGTGGTCATTATTGTGCACCTAGCTAGCACTTTCCCCACTGAGTCATTTCCCAGCTTGTTTTTAACCTTTTGGAAATGAGCTGCCAACATTTTAAAATTGGACATATCATACAAAAGTCATGATTTGGTCCTTAATTAATTTCAAAAGTCTCAAAGTTCTGGCTCACTGATCAGTGCTCACTCCAGCATCCTCACAGAAGCTGATGTTCCAGTGAAAGGTCAGCCCCATCCACACTCACACAGCTGTTGCACCTCTTAGCCCTCTCCACCAGCTCCTTGAGCACTGGAAGGTTCAACCCTTTTCTTAAAATCCTGTTGGCTCCTGTTGGCACTTCAAGCTCCAGCAACAGGTATGGACAGATTAGTTTGGGGAGGCATTGCTAAGCATCCCCAGACCACAGATCTTGTCCTGCTGATTCCTGTTAGCCCTCAGCAGTTAAATGCTTGGAAGCATTTGACTTTGTGTTGGGGCGGGGGAGGGGGGCAATGCACTCCCACTTGAATGTGCATGCAAGTAGAGACCAGAGGACAACTTTGTGTGTGCATGTTCATGGGAAGCGGGGATGAATGTGAATGTGTGCACATACGCATGTGCACCTGGAGACTAATGGTCAGTCTCTGGTGTAGTTCCTCAAGAGCTGCTGTCTTCCTTACTTTTGGGGAGAGAGTCTCTCAATGATACTTGGGACTTGCTGCTCCAGCTAAGCTGTCTGACCAGTGAACCCCATGACTTGCCAATCTCTACCTCCCCAGCACTAGTACCACAAGCCTGTGCCACCACACCAGACTTTTTATGTGGGTGCTGGGGACCCAAACTCAGGTTTTCATGTTTGCACAGCAAGAACCTTACTAACAGCCCTTTTTCCAATCCAACTTTCTCCTTTCTCTCTTTCTTTTCTTTTCTTTCCTTTTCCTTCCTTTTCTTTATTTATTCATTCATTCATTTATTTGTTTATTTTTCTGGCTTAGAGCTAGCCCACCAGGCTAAGCTGGCTAGCTAGCAAGCCTGAGGGATATGTGTGTCTCTGACTCCCTCCCTCTTACTGGTATTACAAGCTTATGCTACCACATCTGACTTTATTTAAGATTTACTTACTTTATATGTATATGTGAGTGCCTGCATGTATGTTTGTACACCACGAGTGAGAGCCTGGTACCTGTGAATTCCAGAAGAGGACATCGGATCCCCCTGGACCAGAGTTACAGGTGGCTGTGAGCCTCCGTCTGAGTGCCTGGAACTGAACCCAGGTCCTCTGCAAAGAGCAGGAAGTGCTGGTTATGGCTGAGTCAGTCCTCCAGCCAGCCTCTCTCCGTTCAGGAAGCCTCCACATCTCACACCCAGTTCACAGATACAGCAATTTTCCCCACTGTGTCAGCATAAATCTCCCAACACAGAATATGTCACAGTCAGCCACACTTCTTGAAAGCCTGTGCTTGTCCAAGCCACACCTAATGTCCTGCATAGCTCAGGCTGGCCTCAAAGGTGTGACAGACTCCCTGCCTGTGCCTGGCAATTGCTAGGATTATAAGCCTGAGCTCCCACACCCAGGTCTCCCCGAACTTCCCACCTCACACTTTTTCTTTTTCCAGTCATAGGAACACAGTGACCATTATGTTGTTCAACAAGGATAGATTCGTGGTCCTTCTTTCACTTACTGTCTCAGCAGCATCCCTCCCAGGGGCTCCACGTCTCCATTGTGAGACTCACGCTGTTTGACACTTGCCTGATGCTCCACCAGCCTGTGGAGATGACACTTGCCTGATGCTCCACCAGCCTGTGGAGATGACACTTGCCTGATGCTCCACCAGCCTGTGGACGCACTGCTTCTCACTCTTTGGTTAGTCCTTTTTCTTAAAATTCTTTTTTTTTTCTTCACTTATTCCCAGAATAATTGCATCTAATTTCCATGAATATAAGTAACTTTAATGATTCTCAAACATATTCTTCTCACTTAGATCACATCTCCCAACTCCAAACATACACATATATAAAATCTACATTATAGATCCATCTCAATTCAGCATGTCTACTACTTAGCTCCATCTTTCTGCTCAAATCCTCTCTTACTGCTCATTCTATATCTCAGGAACTGGTAACTTAGTTCTTACTGAGCAGACCAGAAACCTTGCAATCGTTTTAAATTATTTTTCCATTTAAAATCCATTACCTTTCAAATATAAACAGAATGTGAGCACTAACATCTGCTGTCTGCTATCCCAGAATCAAATCACCATCATCTTGTTTATATTCCTGGAACATTATCCTCACTGGTCTCTCAGCTTCAGCTCTTACAGTTTCTCCATTCCCAGTGCAGCAGCTAGAGTGGCCTAATTAATAGAAGTCAAAGCCTGTTCCTGCTCCATGCAAACCCACGTGATGGTTTACACTCTCACTCAAAATAAATCCCTTAGAGTAGTCCCTACCTGGCATGGATCCTTGTTGCCCATCCCAACACTCTTCAATGAATATTCCAGAAGTCTCAACAGTTTCATGTGCCTGAAATACTCTTTCTCAGAGATCAAAGCAGGTGGCTCCTTCATCCCTTTACATACTAAACGTACCTTCTTGGTAGTACCACTGATGATCCTGAGATGCCAATCTCCCTCCCCTTGGACATTTCACATCCTCTTTCCCTGAAAATTTTCTCCTGAGCATTTACTATTTTTCATACTGATTTTCTCATTTGTCTGATTTATCATGTGTCTCCTCAGGTAAAATATGCCATACACTGAGGACAGGCATACTCAGTTCCTAGAAATACCTGAAATGTAAGAGGTGATCAACAGATGTGTCTTAGTGATGAATTACTTGCCTCCCTCCCCCTGTCTTATACTAAATGCTAAGACTCACAGCACATATGTATTATCTCACAGTAACCTCAAGAATGCAGATTGCTTACATCACAGTTAATTGGGATAAAAGGGGAGAAAGAAGCTATTATTGTGCAAATGTAGAACACTGCAAAGAACAGAAAACTAACCTGGAAATATCATAAGTCATAGGTAGAATATATTATTCCAGAGAAGAGATTCAGTGACTCAATAACATAAAAAGGACTTGGGTTCTTCTCTCTGTGAGTCAGGGACTGGTTCCTGTGTATTACATGCTCATCTTAACTCCCAGCAATATCCCTACTTCACCCTCCAGAGATCCAGATGTGCACACCTCTCCACCTGTTTCTACTTTTCCAGAGAGTGTGAACTCTCTCCCTCAGGTGAAGCATCCCCATGGGTCTAGAATGGATCACTTGGTTCTTAGTGTCATATCCAGATAGGACTCAGCCCTTCAAGAGGCCTGCTTACTCTTCTTCCACATACTTCTCCCTGAGGGAGGAAATGTTTTTCACAGCCCAGTGGCCAAATAAAGACCTCCAATGAGCTAGCTGGGCTACTTGCCCTGAGCCAGGGGTCAGGAAATAGGGGAAGCGAGTAATATATTCAGATACTGGGTGTACTTCTCCTTGTTAAGAAGAGTAGACTAGGCACATAGAAACAGTCTAGTATAATAGGCACATAGAAACAATATAGTAGACTAGGCACATAGAAACAGTCTAAGTGTAATAGGCACATAGAAACAATATAGTAGACTAGGCACATAGAAACAATGTAGTATAATAGGCACATAGAAACAATATAGTAGACTAGGCACATAGAAACAGTCTAGTGTAATAGGCACATAGAAACAGTCTAGTAGAATGGGTACATAGGAACAGTCTAGTAGAATAGGCACATAGAAACAGTCTAGTATGATAGACACATAGGAGCAAACAGTTTAGTATAATAGACACATAGAAACAATCTAGTATGATAGGTAGATAGGAACAGCCTAGTATAATAGGCACATGGGAACATTCTAGTATAATAGGTACATAGAAATAGTCTAGTATAATAGGCACATGGAAACATTCTAGTATAATAGGTACATAGCACTGTCTAGTATAATAGGTACATAGGAACAGTCTAGTATGATAGGCACATAGGAACAGTCTAGTATGATAGGCACATAGGAACAGTCTAGTATGATAGGCACATAGGAACAGTCTAGTATGATAGGCACATAGGAACAGTCTAGTATGATAGGCACATAGGAACAGTCTAGTATGATAGGCACATAGGAACAGTCTAGTAGAATAAGTACATAGGAACAGTCTAGTATAATAGGCACATAGGAACAGTCTAGTATGATAGGCACATAGGAACAGTCTAGTATGATAGGCACATAGGAACAGTCTAGTATGATAGGCACATAGGAACAGCCTAGTAGGATAGGCACATAGGAACAGTCTAGTAGGATAAGCACATAGGAACAGTCTAGTAGGATAGGCACATAGGAACAGTCTAGTATGATAGGCACATGGGAACAGTCTAGTATCTATTATACTAGGTGCTGACTTAGTTCCCTTTCTATTGCTGTGGTAAAGGCCATGGCCAAACTTAATTTAAGGGGAAAAATTGTGGTGGTATTGTGTTTCCCAAAATACTGTGCACACTAATAAACTTATCTGGGATCAGAGAACAGAACAGCCACAATATTAAACATGAGCATAGGCAGTGGCAGCACACGCCTTTAATCCTAGCATTCCAGAGACAGAAATACCTCTGGATCTCTGAATTCAAGGCCACATTAGAAACAGTCAGCTGTGGTGACTCACACCTTTAATCCCAGAAATCCAGCCTTTAATCCCAGGGAGTGACAGCAGAAAGTAGAAAGGTATATAAGGCTTCAAGACCAGAAACTAGAAGCATTTGACTGGTTCAGCATTCAGGCTTTGGAGCATCTCAGTTCAGCTGAGATTCATTCTGGATGAGGACTCAGAAGCTTCCAGTCTGAGGAAATAAGACCAGCTGAGGAACTGGCTAGGTGAGGTAGCTGTGGCTTGTTCTGCTTCTCTGATCTTCTAGCATTCACCCCAATAACTGGCCTCAGGTTTGTTCTTATTAATAAGACCTGTTAAGATTCCTGCTACAGAAAATATTTACTGAGCTTCTATGTTCTGAGTCTCAGTGACATTAAAGAAAACCAAGGCAGGAAATGAGGCAGAAACCACGAGGGAAACTGTTTACTGGCTTACATGCTCCTCATGACTTGCTCAGCCTGATTTCTTACACCACTTAGGATCACCTGCCCAAGGGTGGCATTACCTGCAAGGGGCTAGGCCTTCCTACATCATTTATTAATCAAGAAAATGCCCTACTGACTGGCCTCCAGGCAATCTGATGAAATTAGTTTCTCAACTAAAGTTCCTCTAACCAGATAGCTCCAACTTATGTCAAGTTGACCAAAAACAAAGAAAGAGAGAGACAGAGGCAGAGAGAGAGAGAGAGAGAGAGAGAGAGAGAGAGAGAGAGAGAGAGAGAGGGAGAGAGAGAGAGAAGCAAAGAAGAAAAAAGAAAAAAGAAAAAGATCACAGGCACATAGGAAAAGTCAGAAAGGGCACTGATTTTATTGCCCATTTTCATTATAAAAACAATAAAAGGTGAGTGAATAAATCATTAACTCAGACTCTCCTTCCCTGATGTGTGTCCTTCTTGCTGCTTTGGGCCACTCCCCTGGCCTTTGCTAGGAAATGCACTCATCTCACAAACTTTGGTCTAGGAGTTTGAGGCATTTGACTCAGTTTGAAGTTATTCCCAGATCCCATCCCAAACAGTCTGTGGTCTTTAATCACACTGTGTCTCTTGGCTGTGTCTGTGTTCTCCAGTCACTTCAGGGGAAAGTGTTTAACAAAGACCATTTCCTGCCTGAAACTAACACTCTGTGATGGGTGTTCTTCGATTCTGCCTTTCTCCTCTTCTTTCCCTTCTTTTTTTTTTCTTTCATTGAATGAGTTTTTTGTTTGTTGTTGGTTTGTTTGTTTTGGGTTTTGTGGGAGGTAGGGGATTAACAATCAATCAACACACAGATCTCATTCACTGTCCACCTACTGCTTCCACAAACTTGAAGCCAACAAAGAGCTGACACTTGGTTCTTCCTCAGAGCTGTCCCCCCACCCCTGAAGAAGCTTGCTGCAGTGAGGGAGCGGTGTGTGAGGTGGTGTCTGTGGGATGCTTCCAGTGTACTGTCACTGCCCATCACAGGTGACTCAGAGGCTCCTCCAGGAGCTGCTTAGTCACCACAGTCTGGGAAAAGCAATCGTCATTCTCATTATTGACTTTCTACTTCCATGTGTCCCTTCAGTCCCATCACTAGCAGCCTTTTACCTCCCCGCCAACCCCTACCCCACTCCCATAGAGGATCAGCCACTCTACTGTTTAAACTGTACCAAAAACTCTCCATGGGGCACAGGCTTAGAAGACTGATGTTCAAAACTGACAATGAGTTTACTCTCCTGCATTCCCTCTCTGCTAACTTGATATACAGCTGTACACAATCTGAAATGGAAACACAGGAAACTGGGTGTTTGAGGATGCTACACAGGCATCTGGCTGACACTTTGAGATGATGAGCAGGAAAGATAACATACAACAAAACATCTCTAGTGGTAGGGACCCCAAACAGGAGGCACTGATGAAGCCTCTATGACAGGTATTATAGCAAAAATGTATACTATGGGCTCGTGCCTGTCCTGTCCTGTCCAAGAGAGAATCATGCTTCCACCATGAATTCATTAAGAGCTCAGCAGGTCGATAAATTCTGCTAAGGAGGAGTCAAACTCAACCAAAAGAAGGGGCTTCAGGGCAAGTCAAACTCTGCCACACAACCCGTTCATGACTCATTCCCAAGAGATATTCCAGGGGTTGAGGGAGAGGCATTCACTGCCTCGCACAGCATGAGCACTCTGCTGATGCCATGATTCCCTGTGGAGGAAGTGGGCAAAGGGACTGAGAAGAGGAACCAGAAAAGGAGGTCCAAAGCCCCAGGTTCACAGGAAAGAAACTGCAGTGTGTATCGATCAGATTAATCTCATCATTGAGGTCCTAACAAAACTACATTATCTGTTGTAAGGAAGGCTATGCACGTCCTCCTGAGAGCAAATCTGAACACTTTCAGCTGACAGGAAGAAGCTCTGTTCTGGCTCGGCGTAACCCCAGGGTCTGTTCCCATTGCTGTGCATCTGGTTTCTTTGCTACTTCCCTCCAAGCTTACCAGAAAGACACATTTGGGATATCACTTTCATTATTTATTTTCCAGGAGAGATCTTATAATTTAGGGTAATATTCCTCCTCTTCAAAAAGGAGGACTATTCTGCTCTTCAAGTTATACAACAGTAATAAAAACAAGGTCACTCTATGCATTCTCTCACAAGGCCATACTATGTGCATTCTCTTATGTATTTTGGGTTTTTTTTCCCACTAACTATATAATAAATTTCAGTTTAAAGAAATTTTGCTTCTGTAAGATCAGTGGTTCCACACTAACCTATATTTCATTTATTCAATGTTTGTTTGTATTTTGATTTTTGTTTGGAGTTCTTTTGTTTGGTTTTGGGATTCTGAATCTTGGTTTTGGTTTTTGGTGATTTGGGACTTTGAGCATGCATGGCAAGTACTCCAGCTGTGAGCTTCCTCCCCAGCCCTCTTTTCAACTTTCATTTGGACACAGACTCTTGCTGAATTCCATAGGGTAACCTTGAACTCACTATATAGTCCAAACAGGGCTCCTCCTGAGTAGCTGGCATTACAGGTGTGTACCACAGTGTAGAGCTCTCAATTGCCTGTTAAGGATCATTTATGTTTTCCTGTTTTCTTTGTACAATGAATACTCTCTCTGGTTTTTTGCACAGGCCCATGATTAGTTCCTTGGGGAAACTACCAGAGGAAAAAACACTGAGTGATCCTTGTAGGTTTAGCCTCTTAAGGCAGTTGGTATCAAGCAGAAATTTATCAAGTATTAGATTATGTACCCCAGCTCACTCTGTAGTAAATCTTTTTCTCAAACCTTGGTTTTCAAAGTGTTCTCAAGCCCTGTGTCTACTGTGTTCTCCACAGTTGGGTCATTAATAGCCACTTTAAGCCAGATGCTTGACATGGTCGCAGGCACAAGGACCACCTTGAGGGCATTCCAATGGTTAGTCTTCATTGATAACTGGGTTAAGAATCAATCAGGAGAGCAGGGAGGGGAGATTCACACCTTTAATCCCAGGACTCAAGAGGCAGAGGCAGGCAGGTCTCTATGACAACTAACGTGGTCTACATGGCAAGTTCCAGACCAGCCATGGCTACCTAGTGAGATCTTGTCTCATGAAACAAAACAAAACAAAGAAGCAACTGGAAGTTCACCTATAGGTATGTCTGAGTTCATTTTCAGAGAGCAATAACTGAGGGGAAACTCCCCACGGATCCAGACAAAATAAAGGAGGGTCAGGAGAACACCAAAAGCACTGCTGCTCTATTTCCTGTGCTGCCCTCCTTCCATCCCCACCTCCAGTTTCTGTGGTAAGGCTTTGTCTCCTGGGTGCTCCTATTGGAAGAAGATGGATCATTTAGAAGAGGCATTATGAGTGTTCCTTAGGACATTGTGGGTTTGCCCCTGAAAGGGAACTGTGGGACCTCAGCCTCTTCTTTCTTATTGCTTTCTGAGTGAGGTGAAGGGTTTTGCTTTAGCACACGCTCCCACCATACCCAAAGCTTGAGGACTTGAATTTGAAAACGGTGAGTATTTAAAGTATTTCACTGTCTAATTTCCTCAGATTTTAATAATGATGACGAGATCTTGACTGGTGGAAGTATTGTTATGACAGTGAGTTTTGCTTCACATAGCCCTTGACTACATTTCAGGGACCCTCAGGATGTTCTTAGGTCACATTTTAAGACCTTCTTAGAGAGATGTTGTAAGGAAGAAGTGTGGTACACAACCAGCAGAGTGTTGGTAAAGGCTTGACAACCAGCAGACTAAGAGGACGCCACCTTCCTCCCCCACATTTGGAATGAGAGACTGTAAATAGTGACTTGATATTAAATAGATAATTAAATGTAAGAGGAGAACAAAGTACAGGCCACCAACAGTGAGCGGGATTAAAATAGAATTGGAAAGGAATAGAGAGGAAAACACAGTAATTGATTGCATGAGCTTGACATTCAGAAGATGGAAGAAGGGAGACAAGCAAATCAAGCATCTAAAGTTAATTTGAAGGTTCCCAAGGTGGAGGACCAGAGGCTGGGCTGAACTTCTTGCCTAGAAGAATTTAACAAGCAGACAAAACATTTGAAGTCAGTCATGGGTGTCAGAGACTGTACGTCACATGTCCTTGGTGTACCCTCACTGAGAGGCAAACAGGTACTGGAGGGCCCTGGAAACTGCCAGAAGAGAGCCTTACTTCTGTCACATGGGAAAAGGAAGAAAGTCCAGAAATTGATCTTCGGAAAGGAAGACGTGGAGCTAGGAGAACAGGACAAGGTGCTAGGGCAGCTGTTCTCACCCTGTGGATCGTAACCCCTCTATGGGGAGAGTAACCCTTTTCACAGGGGTCCCATAGCAAATACTTTGCATATCAGGTATCTACATTACAATTCATATCAGTAGCAAAATTAAAGTTAGGAAGTAGCTATGAAAATAATTTTATGGTTGGGGGTCACCATAACATGAGGAAGCCTTAGGAAGTACTGTGCTAAAGAAAAAATTCTGCTCACCAGTGATGGTGAGCTTGAAGAGGTTGAAGAGGGGCCTCCTTGAGTCTTCAGCTAAGAGCTGATGAAGGAACCTTGGCAAAAACATCAAAACAGATGAAAGGAAAATATATTTCCTAGGGCTCACAAAGCCAAGAGACGCTTTCTCTGCCTGAGCAGAAACACTGAGATGCAGAGTTTTCTGTTCACAGGGCTGAGACACACCATTTATTTTCCTCTACTTCATTCTGACTAGCGCCCCTTCCCTAAGGGTCAAAAGTGATAAAACTTTGTTAACCTCATCTGTTACTTTGGGGAAGAAAAGTTTACCTAATTCCTTATGGATAATTTCTATGTTTTTAGGTTAAACTAGCTTAGATAGCATCACTCAGTCAGAGTGAGTCAAAAGAGACTGAAATATTGATTTGGGTGCAAGTATTGGGGGGATCAGAATAAATGCTGCTTACATGTGACACGAAAGTAAAAGCAAGAAAAAATAGATAAATTAGACTTTATGAAGAGTAGTAAACATGTTAGTCAGAGGGACACATGAAGAAAGTAAAAAGGCAAAGCATAATGTGGAAGAAAATGTTTTCAATCTTATGAAGAGCTGGGACACAGACTGTTCTTGTATCTGCACACATATACTCATACAACTCAACCAAACAACTCAGTTTTAAATGTGGCAAAGAACTTGAATGGATATTGCTTCAAAGAAGAGATCTGAATGACCAGTGAGCCCATGAGAAGTTATCTTTAGAGAAATACATGTCAAACAGATAAGCTATCATAGAGTCATAGGTGTTGTCAGGGATACAAAGAAATGAAAAATCCCTGTGCACCACTATGGAGATGTAAAATGGTCCCGTCACTAAGAAAGATAGTCATACAGGTACTCAAAATCATAAGATGGGGTTTTATGACTATACTATCCAGTCATTCCATACCCAACTATTTACCCCCAAACACTGAATATATATATATACATATAAAAATATACACAAGTGATAATAGTGATATTACAATCACTGTTCAACAGTGATATTCTTAGTAGACAAAGTATAGAATCCATCATCATGAACAACTGCACAAAGTATAGCACAATCAACTAAAGATATATTATTCAGCCATAAGGAAGATTGCATTTACCATTGCTGTGAAGAGACACCATGAATATGACTACTCATAGAAGAAAGTTTATTCAGGGATTATATTTCAGAGGGTGAGTCCATAACCATCATGGCGGGGAGCACAGCAGCAGCCAGACCAGCAGACATGGCACTAGAGCAGCAGCTAGCTGATAGCTTACATCCAATTCACAAGGATGAAGTAGAGACAAAGCTAATTTCAGCATGGCATGGACTTCTGACACCTCAAAACCCACCTCCAGTGACACAGCTCCTCAAACAAGGCCATATTTCCTAAAACTTCCCGAACGGTTCCAATAACTTGGGACCAAGCACTCAAATATGTAGGCAAAGGGGCCAATCTCATTCAAACCACTACGATTTTAAGAGCCAGAGGACCAAGAAGTCTGATGTGAGATTGTGTTTCCCAGAAATGACAGCAGAGCCAAGCCCATGATACCTCAACAATATGGCCACCTAAACAATGACAATATCAATAGACATGATGACATGGAAGGGGAACTGTCATGGGCTCCCATTCCTAGACCAAATAGCTATAGGTAATTGATTCCTGAGAAAGGGAGAATTAGCTTCCCTCGTGGATGAGTTTCCTAGTTGATTTTCCAATACAAAGTGGTCAGCACTGAAAACATGTACACACAGGCAAGAAAAACAAATTCAGCAGGTTATATTCATAAATGTGGGGGGGTTGTGTGTGTGTGTGTGTGTGTGTGTGTGTGTGTGTGTGTGTGTTATAGCAACTTCCACAGAGATTTAAACATTCAATCCTGAAAGGGAAGTTCTTTAAAACAGAGGTTAAAAACTCAAAATAACTTCAGGAAGCCACTGAAACTGACCAGATTCAATAGGTACCTCACTCCCAAAAGTAAACAACAAAGATTGCTGAGAGTTACTCTCAGACAAGCAAGACCTGAGACCAGACCAACTGCCTGGAGAAAGCAGAAAGCAGCCCACTTGCCTGGAAGAGGATTGGACCAACCGAGGCACTTGGAAAGGACATCCTCCGACCTGTTGAGTTGCCTTCAGGCTGTGCAGTATGCTCCAGATTCCCAGCTTTTGTGACCTGTTACCCACGTTGGGGTGGGCATTGGTGATGCCGCTGTTTTTGAGTGAGTAACCTCTCACTCATATTCCTGTAAGTCACCAATTTGGACTTTGGTGATACCTATACTTTAGTACCTGTTGTGTGCTCTTGATCTGGGGTGAATAGGCATGTATGTAGTGTCTCCCCAGAAAAAGTTTCATCACACAATAATATGTAATAATAATGACCAAGGAAAATGAGGCCTTCAGTCTGAGAGGGAGTGAGGAAGACCAGGGAGGAGGTGTCAGGAGGAAAGGGAAGGGGCAAGTGATGGGGTATCTTAATGAAAAATAAATGTATCATTTTTTAAGAAAACAGTAAGTATGCTCTTGTCTTAGTTAGAGTTTCTATTACTGTAATGAAACACCATGACTAAAAGCAGCTTGTAGTCCATAATGAAGCAAAGTCAAGGAAGGAACTCAGGGCAGAACCTGGAGGCAGGAAATAAAGCAGAGGCCATGGAGAAAAGCTGCTTACTGGCTTGCACCTCATAGCTTGCTCAGCCTGTTTTCTTATAAACCTCGGGACCATGTGCCCCAGGGTGGCACCATCCACAGTAGGCTGTACTCTCCTACATCAGGCACTAATTAAGAAAATGCCACAGACTTGTCTGTAGGCAATCTGATGGAAACATTTTCTCAGTTGAGGTTTATCTTCCTAGATAACTCTTACCAACTGTCAAGTTGACAAAAACCTAGCCAAGGGCAATGATAAACTATGGATGAACCTTGAAAACATTACACTAAGTAAAGAAAGCCAATGGCAAAAAGCCATATTCTCTATGAGTCTGTTTATATAAAATATCTAGACTAGGCAAATCCATAAAGAGAGGACATAGATAGTGGGCTACAGAGGACGGTAATAGCGGTAGAGGGGCAATTTACTCGAAAGCATTGAAAACGAAGGTTTCTTAACTGATGCTAGAAATGTTCCAGAGTAATTAAGAGATTGTACATTGTGTAATGTTTACATTAGTAGTTTTATGGTATTTGAATGTAATCTAAAACCAGCCAGGTACGGTGGCCCATGACTTTAATCCCAGCACTCAGGAGGAAGAGGAAGATAGTTCTCTATGAGTTGAGGCAAGCCTGGTCCACATAAAAAATTCCAAGCAAGCCACAGTTACATAGTGAGATCTTATCTCAAAAAATAATTTAAAAAATAAAAATAAAAGTGCTGGAGATAGCTCACTGGTTAAGAGTGCTGATTGATCTTCAAGAGAACCTGGGTTTGCTTTCCAGTACCCAAATGGAGGTTCACACCATCTGTAACTCCTGTTTCAGGGGTTCAATATCTTCTTCTGGTCTCTGCAGCACCAGGACATAGGTAATGCATGTAAGCCAAACAGCCACACACATAAAATGTTTTTAAAGTTTTGAAAACTCATAATTCGATGGGTACTCTCTTATAATTCAGAATGTTTACCATGAATATGGAAAAAAACCTACTTGAAATGATACAACAAAGGGAATTGTATGACTAATATTCTGAGAGAGTCCTCTTTGGTTTGAGGTCTAGACCATCCCTCACTGAGAACATTTTTCTCATCACTAATTTTAGGTCACAGGGTCTGAAGTTTCATCTGATGTCTTTCTGTGGAAGACTACCTCAGAACTTTCTTTAAGTGAGACTAAGAATTAGGGTCAAACATGAGGTGTAAATGATGGTGAGGAACGAGTGCAGGAAAGAATCACACAACCACAAAACTCAAGTCACAGAAAAATTCATGCAGCACTTCAATCAGGGAATTTAAAAAAATGACCAGTGTTACATTGTTAATTGATAAATCTTCATTTCAGTGAAAACATAAAATGGATGAGTAGCAGACACCAGGGTGGAGATTAGGGATAGAAAGGTAACCCGAAGTAAGCTGGACTCTTCTGTAATAGTTTACTTATTTTGGTAAAACTGGACAAAAGTATATGAAAGCACATCTTCCCTATGTTCACATGATCCTCACAGAAGAGTTGAGGGATGTTCCTCAAAGCCATTCCAGAGATAGCCACTTGGCAAGGAAGAGCCTCCTGGGTATGGAGCCAGGATCAAGAGAATAATGGTAGAACTCAAATTAGAAAGCTGCTTTCTCTTCTCATCAAGGGTGGTGCCACCAAACTTTCAAATGAAAAGGTTTAGGATACACTACAATGAAAGAGAATATGACCTTAATACAAGCTAGCATGCCTCAAAAAAACAGGTCACAAGTAGACTGTTGACCAGGCTCTAGTGTCTCCAATGAAGGCATTCAAGACAGAATTGTTTGTGCAGAGCAAAGTATGTGCTATAATAGGTAATGAATTATAGAATAATTTAGTATTATTCTATGCAAGTAGGAACAATGCCCTAGAGCAAAGCCTCTGTGGATAAGCCACCATCGACGTCTGAGTTACTTCCACGGGTGAACAGATTGTCAGAGAATGAAAACAATAACCTGTGGAAATGTCCCAAGGGAAGTCATAAAATTATTTCTTGATTTACATCTTTGTAAATCAAATCTTATAAATATCTCCTGCTCAAATGTTTTTTCCAAACGAACAACACTTGTGGTCCACAGTATTTCTCTAAGTCATTTTGACATATGTGGTCTCAGCTCTCACTATCCTGTGTGCTCTTCCATCCTGTGGGTGTTGGGATGCTTTGTAGCCCTATGCTGGCATATCTGATAGAACTGTGCTCACCACCACAGGGCAGGACTGCAGAGTCTTAAGAAATGGGCACAGGGAAGCAAATATTTTCCATGTACTTTGTACTTGCCCTGTTGGATGGGTTGTACAGGAAAACACTTAATAACCAACCTGCGGGCTTCCCTTCTGTTATAGAGAATTATTGCTGGGAACTAGCTTTCCAGAAACAGACCACATTTCCCAACTCCCCCACATGTGCCGGCAGGGTCTTGTGAACAGTTCCCAGCAATGTGCACAGAAGGAATGTGGGTCAGTTTTAAACCTTGAATCTGTAAAACAGATGTGATTTTTCTGCTTTTGCTCTCTCAATTTAGCATGAGACACAGAGGATTTTGTAACTCTAAGGGGAGGCAAAACCACAAGTGGACAAAGCCTGGATCTATAGACGTCTATGTGTGAAGGTTTACAGACTACAGTGACCCACACTGGTTATTCCATCTTTATTGGCCTAACTCACTGAGACTTGGCAGAAATTTATATTTATTATGGTAAATATCATGAAAAGTAGAATATATATATTATATATGTATGTATGTATATATATATATATATATATATATATATATAATCTAGTCATATAGGCTGACAGTTGGTGTATTAATTGAAAATGCAATATAAAGACATTACAGAGTCACACTATTTTGATAAGAAACACATATAAACAGGAGTAATAAAGAATATGTAGTTCAGCCCACCTGCAATTCCTAGGTATTCAGCCTCTTGGTACAGACCCACAATCCCCTAGTTCTTCCTAGAGGTCCCATTCAGCCTTTCCTTCTAGTTCATTTTCATTCCTTTATGACTCCTAGATGATCTGCAGAGCAGTTCTCTACCAGGAACCCCATAACCACCAGACTTAGCTGAAATGCAGAAACAGTTTCTACCAGGGACACCACAGTCACCGCAATTGGCTAGGACTCAAGACCTCCACAACCAACACACTGGGCTAGGACTCAGAATGGGCAAGAGCAGCCAAAGAATGGAACATCCACCCAACAAGGATGATACCAGATATCTATACCAAGAAACACTTCAAATATCATACTCTAGGAATTTAACTAATAAACAAGACAAATATTTCAAACTATCAATTATGAATATGTTCAAGAACATTGAAGAGGATATGAATAAATGCCTTAATGAAGACCATAAAAACACTAACAGTTCAATGAATATTGAAGAAAATCAATAAATGAAACCATAATTTACCAAAGAAATGGAATCACTAAGGAAAATCCAAACTGAAATAAAATTGGAAATGAAAAACTGTATATGTCAAGCAAAGTAACTAAGCCTCAGATTAAAAAACATGAAAAAGAGAATTTCAGAAGGAATGGATAATTCAGCCAAAGAAAATGTTAAATCTAAAGAAATTCAGGCACAAAACATTCAGGAAATCTGGGACAATATGAAATGGCCAAACCTATGAATAGTAGGTATAGAAGAAGGTCAAAGGCACAGAAAATATTTTTAACAAAATCACAGAAAATTTCCTCACTTTAAAGAAAGAGATGCTTATAAAGGTAAAAGAAACATACAGAACACCAAATAGACAGGGCCAGAAAAGAAACTTCCATGAAACATAATAACCAAAACACTAAATGTATAGAATAAAGAAAACATATTAAAAGCTTCAAGGGTAAAGGATCAAGTCATATATAAAGTCAGGCCCATTAGAATAACACCTGACTCTTCATTGGAAACTTAGAAAGCCAGAAGAGCCTAGAGGAATGTTATACAAGCTATGGGAGACTACAGAATCCAGCCCAGACTATAATAACCAGCAAAACTATCAACCACAATCAACAGAGAAAGACAAACATTCAGGATAAAACAAGATTTAAGCAATTTTTGTCCACTAATTCCATTCCACAGAAGGTATTAGAATGAAAACATCAGTCTGAACAGAAGTTTAACTATACCCAAGGGGACACATGGAACAAATAATCCCAAAACAGTTAATTAGAAGGGAAGAAAAATCATACAATAACAACAATATAATAGAAATTAATAAACACTGCTCATTAATAACTTAATATTAATGGTCTCAATTCCCCAATAAAAAGGCATAGACTAACAGATAGGATTGAAAAACAGTATCTGTGCATCTGTTTCATCCAAGATAGACATCACATTAGGGTAAAAGGAAGGAAAAAGATATTCCAAGAAAATAGATTTTTAATATCTGACAAAAAAGGCATCAAAATAAAGAAAAACTAAACAGAAGAGATAAGGAAGGATAACACATACTCACAAAAGGAAAAATCCACCAAGAGGATATTGTAATTCTAAAAATTTATGTACCAAATACAAGGGCACCCAAGTTCATAAAAGAAACACTATTACAGCAAAGTCACAAATTGACTTTCACACAGTGATGGTGGGTGACTTTAACACGCCACCCTCACCAATAGACAGGCTATCCAGACAACAACTAATCAGAGAAACGCTGGAGTTAAATAACATCATAAGTCAAACGGACCGAATAGGTGTCCAAAAAACGGTCCACGCAAACACTGAAGAATATACTTTTTTCACAGCAGCTTATGGAAATTTCTCCAAAACAGATCACACAAAGCAAGTCTCAACAGATACAAAATTTAAATAATGCCCCGAATCCTATCTGACAATATAATTAAAGCTGGGTACAAACAATAATAGAAATGGCAGAAAGGAGAAAAAGTCATGGAAGCTGAACAATACCACTGATTGAAAATGGGATCAAGATAGGAATCAAGAAAGAAATTAAAAGTTTTTTAATGAATGAAAATAAAAACACATCATATTCAAACTAGCGGGACATAATGAAAGCAGTTCTAAGAGGTAAGTTCATAGCATTAAGTGTCAACATAAAAAAAAACTAAAAAGACCTCATATTGATAACTGAACAGCACACCTGAAAGTTCTAGAAAAACATGAAATAATATCACACAAAAGGAGTAAATGGGAAAAAATAAAGTCAAGGCTGAGATTAATGAAATAGAAACAAAAAAATTTACAAAGAATCAATAAAATGAAGAGTTAGTTCTTTGAGAAAAATCAACAAGATTGACAAGACTTTAGCCAAATTAGCAAAAAGACTGAGAAAGAAAATAAAAATTAATAAAATCAAGGATGAAAATGGGGATACTACAACACTAAAGAAATAAAGAACATCCTAAGGACACACTTTAAAAGTCAGTTTTCCACCAAACTAGAAAACCTAAGAGAGATAGATTTCTTAATATATAAGACCTGCCAAAGTTAAATCAGGAAGAAATAAACAATTTAAACATACCTCTAACTCTGATGAAACAGAAGCAATAATGAAAAAATCTCCCAACCAAAAAAGCCCAGGGCCAGATGGATTCAATGCAGAATTCTGCCATACTTTCAAAGCAGAACTAAAGCCAATACTCCTCAAATTACTCCACAAAATAGAAACTGAAGGAATATTTCCTAGTTACTTTTACAAAGCCACAACTACCCTAACAAGAAGCCCACACACACAAAAAAAGAAAATTAGGAAAATATATCCTTTATGAGCATAGGTGCAAAATTCTAAATAAAGTACTTAGAAACAGAATTCAAGAACACATCAAAAAGATACCCATAATGATCAAGTTGGCTTTAACATAGAGATGTAAGGGTGGTTCAACATATATAAAGTAATAAATATAATCTATCATATAAACAGACTGAAAGATAAAAAATTATGATCATCTCATTAGATAGAGAAAAGGACTTGGACAAAATCCAACCTCCCTTTTTGGTGAAAGTCCTGGAGAAACTGGAGATACATGGGATGTACCTCAACATAAGAAAGCCAATTTACTGCAAGCCCAACATCATCCTAAATTTTTTGAGAAAAACTCAAAGCATTTCCACTAAAATCAGGAACAAGAAAAACATTTCCACTCTTTACATTTCTATTCTACATAGTATTTGAAATCTTAGTTAGGGCAATAAGACAACTGGAGAAGGTCAAAGGGATATGTCTCATTTAATGATGATGATGATGATGATGATGATGATGATGATGATGATAACAGGGCCAGCAACATGGCTCATAAAGTAAGGGCCCTTGCAACTAGGCCTAAATATCTGAGTTCATTCCTTGGTGGAAAGAGAGAACTAACTCCCACAAGTTGTCCTCTACAGGAACATCATAGCATTTGTGTCTAGTTGTGGTTTGAATGTGAATGGCCTTATAGGCTCATATATTTGAATGATTGGTTCCTAGTTAGTGGAACTGTTTGAGAAGGATTGAGAGTATGGCCTTGTTAGAAGAACTATATCAATTGAAGGGTGGGCTTTGAGGTTTCAAAAGCCCATGCTAAGCCCAGTCTCTCTCTTAATCTCTCTCCCTCCCTCCCTCCCTCCCTCCCTCTCTCTAACTTGTGGATCAGATGTGAGCTCACCATGATGGTCATGAACTTACCCTCTGAAACTGTAAGCAAGTCCCCAAATAATTGATTCATTCCAAAGGGTTGAGGATTTAGCTCAGTGGTAGAGCACTTGCCTAGCAAGTGCAAGGCCCTGGGTTCAATCCTCAGCTCAAAAAAAAAAAAATGCCTTGGTCATGGTACTTCTTCACAACAATAGAACAGTGACTAAGACATGTGCTTTCTTATCACCAATAAATAAATAAAATAGAAACTACTAACTCATTAAAATAATAATAACAGAACTCTAGTATACTGTATTAGCCTATAGTTTCCTTGGATTGAGAATGTCTCAGAAGCAGAAATTTTTATAAATGTCAGTTTTTAGAAAAAAAATGATACTGTTGTATCATTATAAACTTTCTAAAGCAAGTTAAGTGTGTAGGCTGTAACAGCAGCTTCCCAGACATGACTGACCTAATGCTGTGATTCATAATTAAGAACTGTCTAATTAGGGTAAAAATTGGCTCCTGAAACCACTTGGGATCAGCATGGCATTGCAGGCGCTTGTGTCTTTCCCTAGAGGAAAGCTGAAGTGCCACCAGCTCTGACTACCTGTGCAAACATGCTTTCTGTAACCATGGCAACAAGACGGATGTCCTTATTAGACAGGTTTCTGCTCTCAGTCCCATAAGAGTAAAATCAGCTTTCCCAGACACCAGATGAGTCATTGCTTTAGCCTCGTTAACATGCTGTAGCCCTTCAGTCTGCTAACAAAAGCCATTTAACCTGATGATTAAAAAAATGCAGTCAAGCAGCAAAGATCCCAGTAAGAAATGCCACATCCAAACTTAGCTTTGAAAGTGGAGGCCATGAAGTAAAGAGCAAAGCAAAGCAAACAAAAAGCTAGTGAAGGTAACATTAAACCCTTTAAATGTGCACATATTTTCTAAGAACCCAGAACCATCTAGTTATGAGGAGGTAACACCAGGGTGCAATGCACAGAAACTCACAAAGAATTTCACTTAGTCCTAAAGAACAGACAGGGTTTCTGGACAAAGAAACTCCTGATGATTTTATGTGGCTTTTCCAAAGGGCCTTGGTGCCAGAGGAGAGGATGTGTCCTCTCACTGCTGAAACAGAGGGCTGAGTGGACAAGAAGGAGAAAACCCAGTGCCTACTTTTGTGTGGAAAAGAGCAACTTCAACACCTGGGGACCTTCTGAAGAAAAGATGTGGCTTTTGAAACTGAGACATGTTTTCCTAGAAGACAAAAGAGATTAAGCTGGATGCTAAGACTAACATTTGACTGTCAAAATAAGAATTCAGGATCATATTTTCCCATCGCCAATACACACACACACACACACACACACACACACACACACACACACACAAAGAGAGAGAGAGAGAGAGAGAGAGACAGAGAGACAGAGAGACAGAGACAGAGAAAGAGAAAGAGAAAGAGAAAGAGAAAGAGAAAGAGAAAACAGAAAAATATGGCCTCCAAACTAGATGATTACCCCCACCAACCCCCACTGGTATGGGTAGTCTTTAGTACAAAGACTTGAAGCATCATTTTTTTAAAGCAACATGTTACAATTTTACAATCTTCAGATAGCAAGTCTGCTGACAGTCTTATGTGAAGAGTCTTGATGAATCCTCGTTCCAAAGGGTCTATTTGGAATATGGTGCATTGATAGCACAATGTTTCTTCAGTAGCATGGAAGGCAAGGCTAACAACCTGTCACTGGGAATTCTGAAGAGCTGGGTGGGGGAAATGGCTCAGATGGTAAAGTGCTTGTTGTTTAAACATGAGGACCTAAGTTGGACCCCCAGTACATATAGGCACAGTGACCACATTTGTAACTGCTGCCCCGGAGGAGGAGGAGGAGGAGGAGAAGGAGGGAGGCATACTGATCCTGGAGGCTTGTTGTGAGCTCCAGGTATAGTGGGAAACACTGTTTTTTAAAAAAGATTAAAGCTGAAGAACTATAGAGGAAGACAGTGTACACCCGAAAGGCTCTTGGACACATGCATATTTTTGCACACATACACATACAACACACACACATAAAAGCATTATTAGAGCTAAGAATATCTTACATGAATATGATTGTCTTGTAAAAAAATTGTTAATAAAGTAGCAATACTGAAAGAAAGTGTTTCATCCAGGACAGAACCAAAAGCTAAAAGGCATAACTTCACTTGCGAGTGGAGGTCAACTCAGGCTGCATAGGTGCACTGTAGATGAATGACCATCAGTGAGTCCTGGCTTTCTCTGAGCAAAAGCCATCTTAGATCCTCAGAACAAAGCACTGGAAGAAATCCAACAGAGTAAACAAAATAGATTTGGGCTCCAGAGAGCCCCTAACCAAATCAGGTTGCTAAGGAAAAGACACTCAATTGCGAATTGTATACTAAACAAGTTCCGGAAATAAAGAGCCAGTGAACATACTTGGTCTGAAATGTACTAGTCAATTGAATTTCACACTCCCTAACACAGCCTTGTTTCCCTGGCTTAGATGGGTACATGATTTTTCACCTAAAGGAGCATGCCGATTGTTGTTAACATAGCTCATAGAAACAACGTGAGATTGATGTCAAAACCTCCAGGGCCTATAAAAGTGTCTTTAAAATTATATGATGCTGGAGATCAACTAATAATCCCCTTCATTGTGTGTGCTAAAGATTGCTGGCTGACCTTTCTCTGATTTCTTTGGGAAATATGCTTTACCTAGGAAATGAACACAGAAAATTGTTTAGCAGTCTCTGTCTCCCTTCATTCTTCTCTTCATCTTAAATATGGTTCCTACTCATGTGTTCACAAAAAAGCTTGTATGTAAATATTTAAAGCAGTGTTCATTACAGCCCCTAATTGAGGCCAACTCAGATCACCTTATCTGATGGGTGGATAAATAAAATATCCTGTGTCTGCACCCTGAAAGAACATTGGAGATAAAATGAAGTCGTGATAGACAAGCATGGGTGACCTTGAAGAGATTATGTAAAAGACCATGCACTAGAAGATTCCATTAATCCAAAAGACACATCTAGGGAGGCAGAGAACAGACTGGCAGTTTCTTGGGCCTGGGGTTGGAGTGGCAGAGCAAGTTACTGCTAATGGATCTGGGGTTATCTTGAGGGATGTGAACACACTCTAAAGTAGTGGTGACAATAACTCCAGATATGATAAAATCATTGAATTTATATATTTAAAGTAGAGGGAGTTTCTGGTATATGAAATGGTTCTTGATAAAGACATTCTTTTAAAAAGCCAGCATTAAAGTAAGGTAGGAAAAGGCACTTCCTACCCTGTTCTGAATATGCTTAGCTAATCACCATTATCACTGTCAATATCATTATAATCATTAATATTCATAGGGCATTTATTTAAACTTTCTCGCATTCACTATCTCATTCTACAACCCACTATTGTTATTCCCATTCAATATATAACAGAATATCTGATAGTTCTAGAAAGAACTGAATAATTTGCCTAAAACTACAGAGTTAATGATATCAGAACTATGACACAATTAATAACTTTGTTGTCTGAATTTTGTTTTTATTTCTTTATTTTCAAGGCAGGTTCTTGCTATGTAGCTCAGGCTGTCCTGGAACTCACTGTTTAGCCTAGGTTGGTTTCAAACTCATAATCCTCCTGCCTTGGCCTCCAGAGTGTGGAATGTAAATATTTACAGTAGCTTTGTTCACAATCTTCTCCAACTGGAAGCAACCTATAACATTCAAAGGGGATTGGAGAGACAAACTATGGTACATATATAGAGTGATTTGAGGAAAAACATTGAGTCATAGAAGGTATATGTTCTATATGACAACTTTTTGTTACATAATATAAAGTTCTAGTTATGGTATTAAAGAATGATTTCCAGAACCTTTGGGAGGAATTGTTAAATAGGTGTGTGTGCATACATATACATATATATATATGGATTATGGTACATGTATAAGTATGTATACATAGTGTTGCATGGGATCATGTGTATCTGTATAAGGATAAACATAAGTGTGGTGATATTTCGTTCATGCTCTAACAAATAAAGCTTGTCTGGAGATCAGAGTACAGAACTAGCTACTAGTTAGTCATAGAGGCCAGGCAGTGGTGGCACACACCTTTAATCCTAGCACCTGGTTTCTCATGCCTTTGATTCCAGTACTTGGGAAGCACATGCCTTTAATCTCAGCACTAGAGAGGAGGAAACAGGAAGTGATATGGCTGGGAAGAGATAGGAATATAAGGTGGGCAGAGACAGGAGCTCCGTCTCATATTCTGCTGAGGAGTTGGCGAGGTAAGAGGTGGCTGTGGCTTGCTTTTTTGTGTCTCTGATCTTTCAGCATTTACCCTGATATCTCGCTCTGGGTCTTTATTATTAGGACCAATTAGGATTTGAGCTTCACATAAATTCATATTGCTGCTTCCCACTCTAATCCATAGTGTAACTGCCTTTTTAGCTACCTGCTGTCCATTGTCATGTGATTGCACCAGTCTTCTGGGATATTCTTGATTTATAGAGTTTGCCAAATTGGCACTATTGCCCCCCATAGATAATAGCATCACATTTTTTCACTCCAACTCTGGAGCCACATCTATATCTACACACACACACACACACACACACACACACACACACACACACCACACACACACACACACAAACACTAAATCCAATACTCTTATCTTTTGTATTATCATCTAATAAAAGCAATTGGGGTCCTCAGAGCATTAGATTATTCCAGATTGGGGCAGGAAATAAACAAGATGAAAAGTCAAGGAAGTATTTAAAACATAGACCAAAAAATACACACTCACAATAATAGGAATATGTCAAAGATTTACTGGAATCAGATGGAAAACTGTCCAGGGGACAAAGCTAGAAGAGCTGAATTGCCAAAATCAATAGTAATGTTGGATAATAACCCAGGGTATAGAATAAGAATTACTGATTGTATGCTGATATGAATAACTGAGAAAAACAGACAAAGCTTCTACACACATGAATTCCATACAATGCAGGCAGCTCTTTCCTTCAAAGGAGTAGAGCATTGCTCTCCATTCCTTACATGTGCTCTGTGCTGGTTGTCTGTTCTGAAATCCACATAAATGGTAGAGAAAGTCACTTAGTGGAGAAACCTGTCACTCACTTCCTTAACCAGTGGCTGGAAACTTGATCTCAGTAATAATACCATTGTGATACAAATCACCTTAAACACAACGTGATTATGTATAGCACACTCCCTATGGAGTGTCCCCCAAGCAACTATTATAGTATAATCAGGAAAAGAAAATATCATGAGACAAATCCTAATTCGAGGAAATTGTGTAAGTGTGCTCCTCAACACTGTCAGAGTCATCAAAGCAAGAAAGTCTGAGAAATTGCCAAGAAGAGGCTGAGCATATATGTAGCTAATTTTAACATGATATCCTGGGACAGTGCTGGTCATTAGGTAGTGAAGAAATTCTTAATGACGTCTGAATTTTAGCTAACACCAAGTTGGTGACATTGTGGCACTAACTGTAATAAATACAACCTTATAAGATATCTTACATATTACATATAATATATAATATAATATAATATAACACATGATACGATATGATATGATATGATATGATGTGAGGTGACGTAACGTAACGTAACATAACATAACATAATATAATATAATATCGGGGGAACTTGCATGTGGGTGGGCTGTCTATACATACTTCACAGAGCTTCTCTAAAACCAAAAATGCTTCTGAATTAAAAGCAGTTTCAAATTATTGCTAGTGATTATGAAACTTCCCAGTTGACCCAGACACAGAGCCCTGACCCAACTGCATGGGTTTCCATGTACAGTTACTAGAGAATGCTGTTCTCTTCAACACCCAAACCAGCAATTCTCCGAGAAGAAATGCTTGTCTTCTTTTACTACCCACATTTACTGCCCTGCATTAACTCAACTGCCCTCGCTCAGCCCATTGTTCATCTTGTTAATGGGATGGCCAACCCAAAACCATTTTTCTTATATCACAGCTCCTAAAAAGTAAGTCAAGTCAAGGTCATACTTGGCAGTTTTATCTTTCCGGATTAAAAAATGAAAAATGAAACATTCCATTTGTGTGGTAGCACAGTTCATGAGTACTGATCTTCAGTTCTGATACAAAGCTCCTATCCATATTAGGAGACTATTGTATCCTGCATCGACATCCAAGAGATCTTTCCAAACATGGAGACCTCACTAAATGGGGCATTCTCCACTTGGAGGCATTGAAAACTCCCTATTGCTGTATAAAACAGCCATCTAATTGAAGATTTTGAAAGATTTTTTTACATTTTTCTTAATTTTTGAGAAACTCATACACGTAAACAATGAAATATTCTACCTACTGAGCATACCCCCTCCAACTTCCCCTCAACTCCCCCATCAGAAAATGTTTGAATGCTATTTTCATCATTTTAAGCCACATCCCTATTATCATTGGTATTATTTAGCTTTTTGTCATTGTGACAATACCTCAGGGAAATGGTTTACAGAGAGGAAAGGTTTATTTTGATTGGCGTTTAGAGTGTGTGGACTGTGGTGAGCAAGCCTCACTCCTGCCAAGTCTGAAGAATCCAGTAATGGTAGGAAGGTGGAAGTCAGTAAGCAGGGATTGGTTGTGGTGATATTTTTGTTTGTGCTGAAATGTGAAATTTTATTTGTATGTTAATAAATAAAGTTTGCCTGGAGATCAGAGGTCATAGCCAGCCGTAAACAGAAGTCAGGCAGTGGCAGCACACGCCCTTAATCTGATCACATGGCAGGCAGAGTCTCTGTGTGTTCAAAGACACAGCCAAGCATGGTGACACACATTTTTAATCCCAGTACCAACCATAGAGACCTGGAGGTCTGTATAGACAGGCAGTAATGAGGAAGTGAGGTGGCTGTGCTTAGAGCCAATGAGAAGGCAGAGCAGGAAGGCAATAAAGGCCAGGTTAGACAGGAAGAGGCTCTCTTGGGAAGCTAAGGCAACATGGTGAGCTAAGATAAGTTGGCGGCTATTGCTCTGATCTCTATGGCTTGCACCTCTGTATTTGGCTCTGTGTTTCTTATTTAATAAGACTGTTTAGAAATTCATCTACAGATGGTGACAGCAAAGGACAGGAAATAGTTACACTCTTCAAAGGCCTTCATTTAGTGGCCTTCCTCCCCTCTCCCAGTAATGCCACCAACTTATGACTCCATCAATGGAGCAACACATGGATGATGTCAGAGCCCTTAGGACCTCTCACTCATTTCCAAAAAGCCCTATCCTATCAACTGGCAACCAAACTTTAACACAAGAGCCAGTAGAGGGCATTTTATATTCAAATCATAGTATCACCTACTAATAAGAGAGAGGAAAGAAGAAAGGAGGCAAGGGGAGAAGAAGCCAATCTACATAAAATTTCGAAATCCCAGATTGGTTAGCATTTCTGCAGTTGGTTGCAGTGGGTGATTTTTAGCAAGGGACAGTCTAGCTGAGTTTCAAGATATAAATATCAGGGCTGAGGGCAGGAAAGATGGCCCAGTGGTTAAAGGCATTGGCTGCTCTTCCAGAAAACCTGAGTTCAATTCTCAGCACCCCCCCCCAAAAAAGAAATATCAGGACTGTTATTCATATTCTGAACATGAATTAAATTCCTGCCCCCTCATATTCTGCCTATTTCAAAAGTCTTTCTCTTCCTTCCTTCCTTCCTTTCTTCCTTCCTTCCTTCCTTCCTTCCTTCCTTCCTTCCTTCCTTCCTTCCTTCCTTTTCTATGGGGTATCCCAGAATGTTCTGGAACTCATCATATAGTCTAGGCAGGCTTTGAACTCATGACATTCCTCCTGCCTCAACCTCCTGAGTGATGAGATTTTACACATGAGTCAGCATGCCCAGTTCTCACTGCTTTCTAACACCAAACTTCTCTAGCAGTGCTTCCAAGAATGGTAGGTGTGGAAATCACTGAGAAATTTATTATTATTTTTTTTATGAACAGTCAAGGGCTCTCCTCACAGACCTTCTAAATCAGTAAATCTGGAAAGGTCTTAAGGAGCTGTCTTTGTACCAAGTACTCTCTGTGTTTCTGATGCAGCTAATCCTAGATTTAAGTACTAAACCAAGAGAATGCCAACTAATTCCCTCTGACATGACTTGTGTACTGTTTGTGAAGATGGTCCCATTTTAGTAAAAATTAGCTGCTGCTGCTGCTGCTGCTGGTAATTTCACAGTAAGTACTCCTTTATGCCCTTCTTGCTGTGCAGAAACTGAGTTTTAGTTGTATGAAGTTCATTAGGCACTGAGAAACAGTGTCAAGGACTATGGACACTTTCCCTTGCAGGGTACTTGACCATCAGTTCTCCAAGATGCTGAAGATCCCTCTTCCCTCAGGGTACTCAGTCCCCTCATTTCAAGCAAGTCTGTTTCAAACAAAGGCTGTTTTCTCCATGATTAACAGCATATAGATGAGGAAGTGGTTATACACGTAAAGATGGACTCCTTTCTCCCTCTCTGTTGCCCATCACCTCTCTTCACCGTTTGTTTTATGTCAGTTGAAGACAAACTTTCTTCATCAATCACAGCATGCACATCTGATACATTTGGACCAGAGGCACATACCAAAGGTAAGTAGATGTTCACCCCTAAGTGAGGTGCACTGAAGAATGCCATCCCACTAGAGTGAAGATTCTACTGTGAACAGAGACTTTCTCTGATTCAAGGTGTAGCACGTTACCTACTATGCTCCTTTTGTCCTGGTCACAGATTGTCTTAGTGTGCTATTGCTGTGAAGAGATATCATGACCATGGCAACTCTTATAAAGGAAAGCATTTAATTGGGGCTGACCTACAGGTTCAGAAGTTTAGTCCATTATTGTCATGGTAAGAAGCATGGCAGCATGCAGGCAGACATGGTGCTGGAGAAAGAGCTGAGAGTTCTACATCTGGCAGGCATCAGGAAGAGAAAAAACAAAAAACAAAAACCCTAGGTCTGATTTGAGCATTTGAAATCCCAAAGCTCACCCCTGGTGACAGACTTCCACCAACAACGCCACACCCACTCCAACAAGACCACATGTTCTAATCCTTAAATAATGCCACTCCCTGTGAGCCTATGGGATCATTTTCATTCAGACCACCACACGGGTCTATAGGACACATGTCAGGATCCCATCATTCTCTCTCCTGAGGGCTCATTCAAACAATACATATCTCTATCACTCTTGGCAAAATGATTAACATGAATGAGCAATGACAAAATAATATTCTAATAAACATATCAATAAACGAATCCTCTTGGAAGAGTCCAGTTCTTCTCTCCTACAAGCTCCTGAGGAAACTCCTTGCACATATGATGACATTAGAGACACACAAAGGCTGTATCCTAAAACTAGGTAGCCTCTGTAGTTCAGCCTACATTGCATCTGCCTTACCAGACTTGAAATGAAGGATTAGTTGAAAGAGATACAGTATTCTAATTTATCTTTTTGTGAATTTTGTATGGAAGCACCATATTTATATCATCCTTCCTCCTGCCTATTATTTCCTCTGTACTCTTCAAACGCATGACCTCTTATTTATTATTGCTACACACACACACAAAAAAAAAAAAAAAATTAAAATGCAGCCTGCTAGCTTCATTTAGTGTTAGCTGTGAATATGTGATTAGGGCTGACTACTTGAGACTTCATCATCTATGCTCAAGTCATAGAGTTGTTTAATGCACTGTCACACTTGAAGGACACTTTTACAGCCCCCATCCCCTGCAGCAAAGGGGATAGAGGGACCATTACTACCACAGCATCTTCATGCACCATTCCTGTACATGATGACTGTGGTAGTTGAGCTATGTTCTACCTTTGATACATACTTGGTAGGTTAAAAAAAGAAGATGAGGCTTCTACCTGAGGTTCTAGCTATAAATAGAATCGTATAGGTACAGCAGGAACTAAAATGATTACTCTTCCAATCTGGCTCCTGGTGGTTGAAAGCTCTGGTTCAGAAAGGGGAAAAGAACAGGCAAAACCTGGGAGAATTTAGAAAAATTTCTGAAGTGTGTTCTTCATTATAGAGTCCCTCTTGATGTTAGCACAGACCAGAGCATCCATAGGCTCCCCAGCAGCTAGGTCCTCTCATACATGGTGTTGTGAAAGGGTTTGGTGATTTTAAGGAGAACCTCTAGGGTCAGACAAAACTAGTCAGCTCTTGGAACTTCAGTTTTCTTGCTTAGGACAATGTAGATTAAAATGTTTTACAGATGACAGTATCTCTCAGATTAGGCCAGAGAGAACCATATATCCCTAGATGACAAGCACTGACCAAGAGGCTGTTTAGAGAGATCGCCTGTACAGTGCTCACTGAAAATGTTCCTTGGGGCTGGGAAGATGGCTCAGTAGTTAAGAGCACTGGCTGCTCTTTCAGAGGACCCAGGTTCAATTCCCAGCACACACAGGGCAGCTCACATGTCTATAACTCCAGTTATGGGGGTCTGGCACCAGGGCTACACAGAGAAACACTGTCTTGAAAAACCAAAAATAAATAAATAGATAGATAGATAGATAGATAGATAGATAGATAGATAGATGGATAAGTCTTTTAAAAAAAGAAAGAAAGAAAGAAAATGTTCCACAAAGTCAGATGCCATTACATTTTAACAAATGCAAAAGACCGAAAGTAGACAAGGTTTCTGGATGCCCATTCACCCTATTTTATTTGTGTGTGTGTATGTGTGTGTGTATGTGTGTGTGTGAGTTTGTGTTGTGTTTATGTATGGTGTGTATGTGTGTGTGATATGTGTGTTTGTATGTGTATGTGGTGTGTGTGTGTGATATGTGTGTTTGTATGTGTATGTGGTATGTGTGTGTGTTGTGTTGGTGTGTGTGAGTGTAGTGTATGTGGGGTGTCTGTGTGTGCTATTTGTGCATGGTGTATATGTGTATGTAATATGTGTGTTTGTATGTGTATGTGGTTTGTGTGTGTGAGTGTGTGTGTGATATGTGTGTTTGTATGTGTATGTGGTTTGTGTGTGTGAGTGCGTGTGTGTGGTATGTTGGTGTGTGTGAGTGTAGTGTATGTGGGTGTCTATGTGTGCTATTTGTGCATGGTGTATGTGTGTGTGATATGTGTGTGTGTGTGCACATGCATGCACAGGTGCACAGAGGACAAAAGACAACTTTTAGGAGCCAGAGCTCACCTCTCACCCAGAGGCTGAGTCTCCCCTGCTGTTTCTGCTGTTGTGATGTGCACTCCAGGTGGGCTGGGCCCTGAGCTTCCTGGTGATTCTCCTGTCTCTGCCTCCTGACTCACTACAGGGGTGCTGGGGTCCAGGTGTGCATCAACACACCCAGTTTTGATGTGGGTTCCAGAAATGAATCTGGCTCGTGTCATTGGGCCATGCTGCCTTCTGACTCCCGCCTTATTTTTACAGAACCCTGCCCTTCTGCTTGTCCAGGTCTTGTGGGAATTTAGGCCATTGCATTATTATTCTTTTTTATTTCCTCTAATACTTTCAGTCTTCCATTTTGAGTCAAACTTCATATAAATGCTGGTATTCCTTCATTTTTTAACCTGCAAATATATTGTATAGGGTCTAATCAAATATCTCTGTGTTGGCTAAAATTCACTGTGCATTTTTGAGATTTTTTTTTTCAGGCAAATTAACAGGGTGGTCAAATTATTTTCAGCAAGCTGAAATCATATTATTGTTAGCCCACCTAGTGAGTGGAAAAGGTCCCTAGGATATGGCATTCCACTCATTTAAAAAAACAAATAACAAATACAAAATAAAGTTCTCTTTAGTATAATTTTCATGTTAAAGTATCCGTGATTAATCCCGTCAAAAGACTCTTCTCTGTTTCACAGTAGAGGGAAATTATGTGCCAGGTAACGAGGGATTTCAATAACACCTTTTTCTATATAAAATCCCAAACTGCTTATTTTGCTTTATCATCTATGAAATCAAGGAACTGCAAAGAGATTGTTACAGAAAGTAAAACCCTCCCAGGCAGCAATCTCATATAATATGAGAGTAATCTAATGGCGGCAGGAATGGCCCCTTGGAAATAGAAGCTCATTTGTTTAGCATTGTGCTGTTACAGCCTCTGTTGATCAGGGAGTGAGAAATAAGCAGGAGACTGCAGAGAATTCTTAAGGACACACTAGACAGCGCTCACCTGATTAGCGACAAGTCACGTGGTGTAGTTTAGATTAAAAGTAAACACAGTAACAGCCAGATCTTGAAGTCACTGCTGAAGAGCATCAACTCTGTCTTAAATCCTGACAGATTCTTGAAACCTCTACTAAGAAGGGAGTCTGTTTCCACACTCTTGCTCAAACAGTAACATGCGCTGAACGTGTTAGAGCGGGGATGGAGAGAATACGAGCTCTTATCTAGAGCTTGGCAATGTCAAAGGAGAGTTTCAAAGTGTCTAGTGGCTCTCGACACCTTAGCTTTCAATGGATGATGCTTCTTCCTCCAGCAGGAGCAGAGCCCCCGTGGTCCATGCTGAGCCGAGGGCTCTGTCCTATCTGGAACTTTCTGTACATTGCCAAGGCTTCCTTTGTGTGGTCCACTTAACAACATTGAGCCAACTCTTGAGTTCAAAGTAATTAAATCACTGTGTCCACATTAAAGAGTTTCTTGAACTCTTGCTAAATACAGAACATGAACTGATTTTCAAAAGACTTGTGGGTGTGATGTTCCCAGGGCAAACTGGAATAAGTTGGGGTACTTGGAAGACCTATGATAAATCCAAGGGGCCCTATCTTCCCTTTCTGGGCTATGGGGAGTGTTACCAGTGAGTGAAAAAAAGCACTAGTATTACAGTTCATTCCCTTCCTGCCTTTTACCACATCTGAGAACAGGATAATGACGATTATATAGGATTTCTCATGGGATTTTTTTTTTTTGAGCTAGTACAGGTTGACTAGTTTTCCTTATTAACACTAAAACTCACTCAGAGTATTATCTTATCAATAGAGGGATCAAAAAGATGAATCATTTCAGACTTGCAAAATGAAATTCTCTTGAACTGTTAGATTTGATTAGCTTGATAAACAAAAGCAAGGTAAACAAAGGCTGTATGTATTTGCCATTGACAAAAGACTTTTGCCCAAATACTTTGCTGACTGAGAGATCCATATCTTCTTTACATTCCTCTGAACACAGAATCTTTCCTCTGACAACAAAAATAAGGACTCATAAATGGCATGAAATTAAGTCAGGCAGTTGTTAAAATGTACTATTTTGGGGGTTGATTTTTATCTCAATGCAATAATGCTTTGCAAAAAAAAAAATCTGTTTATACAAACAAAGCCACTTAGACAAAAGCTCCTGACAGGTCTTCACAATACATTTTATTCTGCAAAACCAGTTACCATAGTTAAATGTCCAGGTTTTAATCATAAAGATGAGTAGTCACTAGATAACTAGTGTCTACAACACAAGGATGAACCAGAATCAGCTGGCTTGTGCATCACCACACTAGCACTAAATCTGTTCTAGTTGTCTCCCCAGACATGGCTCCTGACTCCCCAAGCCCCACATATTCTCTGTGTAAAACAGCAACTTAACCTATGAGTTCAGGGTCCTATGGGGCTTCCTTGGTCAACCCATCCCAATAGAACTGGTCTATAAGTATAAATTCATTGTATTTATGAAGGTCTCTCCCTGAGGAAGGAATCTTTGTCTCTTTTTGTTGTATCTATATAATTTGTAAGTGCTGAGCAGAGGGTAAGTGGTAGATAGAGTCTTGCTGAATAAAGTAGGAAGACTTATGCCTCACAGTTTGCTTTGCAGCCATCTCTGAAAACATTGCATTTGAATGGAATTAAGTTTATCTCTGGGAAATACATCATTAAAGACCTCTTCAGCAGAAATCAAATGTACTAAAATGAATAGTGACCATTAATGTGTTTGGTACATTAGGACTCGAAACGGGATAAAGCATTCCCTGGGGCAGAGATAGAAATTCTCTGGAGGAACACAATGTCCAAAGTGCCTGACAGCATCAGACACTATAACCTCATACAGTGTGTGACCCTTGAACTGTTCTGAATGAGTGTTGGAGGCTCCTGACTGGGTTTTTCAGTCCCTTCACTGGTAAGGACAGAAGTGGCCAAGCCTTGAGAACTGAAAACAGAATAAAGATGCCCTTGATGAGCTGAGGGGCACCTTTGCCAAGAGTTTTAAGTTCCTTAAAGGGAGGTGTGGCAAAAATCATGTAAGTACTTCCTGTCATGAGTCCACATCATCAGGTCTTGCTCAGGGAAACATTCAGGAGCCTAATGGAGCTTTCTAACACTGTCCTTAGATACAATTGGCTGTGTTTCTGGGTGAATGATAACCTAGTGTGTGCTCCTTGATCAACCGAGTAGCAGAAAGACCAGGATTTATTACAGTGTGTGATGGCAGTTGCTATACCCTTCCAGGACATTTCTCTCACACACTGAGTCTCCAAGGAGACATGTGACCTCTCTTCTGTACTGAAGGTGATGGGTGGACAAAGAACATGGCTCCCTCACCCTGCCTCCATTTTCCTTTGTTCTTAGATTTCTCCTCCCTTTATAACAGGCCAAGACTTACAGGTGTCTAAATCCCATGACATTTTATTGTCTGCGTATTTGATGATGGCTCTGCAGTGTGTGTTGCTTCACTGGCCGAATGATCCATGTAGAATGGGAGTGGGATCCCTCTCCAGTTAGACATTTCACTCCATTCTGGAGGGAAAAAGAATGTCATAGATCACCACTTTTTCAAATGAAAACCGCTCTACTTTCTTTAAAATTCAAGTATGTCAGGCAAGTATTGCAGGGTACACCTGTAATCCTCGCCCAGGGTAGACAGAGGTAAAAGAGATCAATCTACAGAAAAGATCAAAACAGAAAAAGGAATATGGCATAGCTCCTAGGAGGGATCCAGGGCATTTGGTATGGTATGGCCATTAATGTGGCATACTTTTCTTAATGGAAGGAGGTATTTGAATAACAGAATGCCACCTCATAGACTCTGGACTCACTCGGCTCTGCCCTGAACACTGCCTTAGTCACATGTAAGGCATATGTGTGTGACTGAGTTAGAAAATCCAAGGTCATATTTCAGAGTGATAAAGCATTTACTACTGAGGGTCGCAGTGAGGATTAAACTAAACTAAGCACATGAAGGCTTAAAGACCATACACCACACAAAAGCATTCACAATTACAACTATTATAAAAATGGTTTTTGAACTCATAATATAATTACAACATTTCCTCTTTTTTTCTTTCCTCCAGACCTCATAGATAGCCCTCTTTCTCTTTCAATTTGTTTTTCTTTAAATACATATGTGTGTGTTGTGTGTATACACATATGTATTTATAAATAAGTAAATACAATTACTCACTCCAAATAATGTTACTTGTATGTATGTTCCCAGGAATGACCATGTGGTATTGAATTGGTGTGCTGTTTTCTGGAGAAGACTGTTTCTCCCAATCTCAGAATTCCTTAGTGGTCTGTAGTCCTTTGTCTGTACTTGAGGTCCTGAGAATTTTTCTCTTTCCATGTTACCATGTCTATTGGTGACATCCTTGTCCAAATCATTTTCAGGCAGCCATGTTGGTAAGACTTCATGGTTATAGCTTCTGATATTTCTGTGAGACATCGAACTCACAGCAAACTTCCTGTTTCTCTAGTGCTTACAGTCTTCCCAACCTGTCTTCTACAATGATCCCTGAGTCTTCAGTGTAGGAGTTTTATTGTAGATGTAGTAGTTAGGACTGGGATCCACAACTCTGCATTTTGATTGTGATTTTTCTGTAATGGTCTCAGGCTATTGCAAAGAGAAGTTTCAATGGATGAGAGGTAAGAACTACAATTATCTAGGCATAAAGGTAAATATTTAGAATGCAGTTATGGTTTGTGGTGGCTAGGTAAAGTGGCAGTTGTAAATTCTCTCCCAATATCCATGGCTTAACAAGACCTGGGAAGTTAGCAAGGCTTCCAGTAGCAGACATGATTTCCCTCATTGTCTTCAGCCCAGTTACAGAGCCATTGGTTACCACCAAGGCATGTGTATCACTACTGCATCCTTAAGGTTATCATGCCATGCTGGTCATTGTTGGGGCTCATAGGCATTAGAGTTGGTTACTTCCTTCCTCCAGAAGCTTGCACTGTGCCTTCTGGTACCATGAAAGTTGGTCCTCAGGGAGAAGGCACTCATTGTCAGATCCAGCTCCAGGCCTCTGGGCCCTGTGTCTGAATTGCATGGTATCTTCAGCAATAAGGACTTACCTTCCACCTCCAAGGGCAATAGCAATAGCCCAAAATATTTTGGGAATCTCTTGGACAGCTCTGACAAAGAACTCAAAAGAGGAGTTCTTAAGCTTGATTTGAGGGGTTGTATTGAAAAGCATTGTCAGCCCAGGTGGGAAAGTTTCATTTAAAATATATTACATCTTAAGATACACTACACAGATAAAAATGCATTAAAGTTTTCCTAATGTGATCAAAAAAAATAGATGGTTACACATAGTCTCAACTCTTCTTCAGTGCAACTGATCAACTCTCCCCTCACCATCCCCTAAAAATCATAAACAAGCTGTGTACTTTCCTACATCACCCTCTTCATCTCCTTCTGCTCCAAGTGCTAGTCAGCACTGCATTTGTTAAGAGAAAAGAAAAGAAAACTGGAAAGGAGACACCAGGATTCCAGCTGATCTTGCCCAAAGGAAAGGCTTTAGATCAGTATATGATGGTCAGCCCCACAGCATGATCCAGTCTTGCAGGGCTTAGATTTGCTTTGCATTCACTGTGTGTAGCAGTCCAGTACCTGTGATAGCCCAAAGATATAGTGTGGTGATGTATTGTGTCCCCCAATATAATGTGTCTCCCAATAAAATTTGCCTGGAGATCAGAGGAAAAAGCCAGTCACTATATTAACATAGAAGTCAGGCAATGGTAGCACATGCATTTAATCCTATCACTTGGCAGGCAGGGATCTGTCTGGATCTCTGTGAGTTCAAGGCCACACTGGGGAATAAAGCCAGCCAGGCATAGTGATACATGCCTCTAATCCCAGCACCAACAAAAGAAGTCAGGAGGTCTGTATAGACAGACAGGAAGTGACAGAACTACAAAGGAAGAGGAAGTGATGTAGCTGGGCTGAGAGAGCAAATAAAAGACTAGAACAGAAAGACATATAGGCGTGAGTATACAGGAGTAGATCTCTTTGGAAGCTGAGGCATTGGTGAAGTGAGGTTAGCTGTGACTTTCCCTATTTCCCTGATCTCTCAGGTTTTCACCCCTATATCTGGCTCTGAGTTTTTAATTTAATAAGACCATTTAGAAATTGGTCTATAATATAGCTTACCATGAAGTTTTTTACTTTTTAAAAATTAAGATTTTTCCCTCCTTCCAGGCTGAGCAAAGTGAATCCACCAGGTTTAAATGAATCCCTAGGGGAGTCTTGGCCCTGGAGGAGATGGGAATGGAGGGGAGGGGATGGAGGGAAGGTGGGGGTGGGGGCGGGAGGGGGGAGGACAGGGGAACCCATGGCTGATGTGTAAAATTAAAACACAAATATAATAATAATAAAAACATTAAATTAAAAAAATAAGGTTTTTGGCTAGAACAGAGTTCCAAATGCGTTCCATTATGACTTTTGCATACTCTACATGATTATTCTTTGTTCTTATTTAAACTGCCGATGCTCTCTTCCTTCTTGCTGAATCTTTTCCTCCCTTTAAAAAGCCCCCATTCTGCTTTCATGACACATATTTTCCATTGCCCCCTTCTCCTCCTCCCTCTAAACTTCTTCCTCCCATATCCTCCCTTTCTGTTTTCACTTTCTACACACACACTTAAATCTAGATCCCACTTGAGAAAGAAAAAGTGACTTTTGTCCTTTTCAATCTAACTTTGATTAACTTAAAACGATTTCCAGTTCCTTTCAGTGTTATGTAAATGCCACAATTTCATAAAAACCTAATGTGCATATTTACATTTTCTTTGTGCATATGTGTTTCATATAATTTAGCCTATGACAAATATCGACAAGGATGTAGAACCTAAGAAACTCAGACACAATTAGTAGAGTGCCAGCTGGCATTACCCTTTATAAATCTGAATGACAGTGTGGCAGTTAGCTGTTGCTGTGTAACAAACTAAAATTAGTGACAAAATGACAGTCTTTTTGGCAGGCAGGCAGCTCTGCTAATGTGATTTAGGTAAAGTTCATCCTACCTGGAATTGGAGTAGGATGATTCACCCAAGATGAGTGTATTCTTCTCATCAGGCTAGCCAGGTATATTTTTAAAGAGAAGCAAGAAAGATGGCAAAGCTAGCAAGTGCTTATATAAACACTGTTTATATCTGCTTTTCTACTAGCCCATTGGCCTAAGAAGTTACATGATCAAGCCCAGCCTTGCATTGCTGTGGCAAAAATACAAAGAAACATGAAAAATTAGGCCAATGTTTATTCAAATCAGATAATCATGTGCATCTCTATGACTCCACAAGTTCTTTATCTTTTTAAAAATTTTATATTACTATTGTTATTATGGTTTTTCAAGCCAGAGTTTTTCTGTATAGCTTTGGCTGTCCTACAACTTGCTCTGTAGACCAGGTTGTCCTTGGACTCTGATTTTCAATGATGAAACAATGATGAAATCCCATGCAGACAGAGAGATAAGAAGATAGATAAGGCCAGGCTGTGGTGGTATACATCTTTAATCCCAGCACTTGGGAGGGAGAGGCAGGTGGATATTTATGGGTTTGAGGCCAGCCTTCTGTACAAAGTGAGTTCCAGGCTATTTAGGGTTGCCTAAAGAAACCCTGTCTCAAAAAAAAAAAGAGAAAGAAAGGAAGGAAGGAAGGAAAGAAGGAAGGAAGGAAGGAAAGAAGGAAGGAAGGAAGGAAGGAAGAGAAAGGTAGACAGATCCACATGTAAAAATCTACCTGAGCAAACAGGCAGCAAACCTATGTGTTAGCAATCAGGGGTCAGCTCCTCTCAAGCCAATGCTGGGATGGCTATCCACTACAGAAGAGTAAGGAAGGGGAGGCCTTGATGAGCCTCTCAGGAGTGTGTGGTTCTGTTTCTTGGCTGTATACTGGTTATATGTTCATTCTCATTTTGAAAAGTTCATTAAGAGCTATATTTATATTCTACAGTGTTCTTTATTCATGCTTCAGTAATGAAGTTTATGTTAAAGCTACTGGCTGGAGTACACACTTCTAATGTATTGTTGTTTTTGTTTTTGCTTGGCTTGGCTTTAGTTGGTGTTCCATTTAATGACCTCCATTGTTTCCTGTGTGAAGGTGGCTGCATTTCAGAATTAACCAGCCAGTTAGTTGCATTATTGTTGGCCATCATTTAGTTCCATTCCATTTAGCACAGTAAATGTTTGTAGAGAATTCCAGGCACAATGAGAGATCAGCATTCTTGGTTGCTTTTCAAACCTCAGGATTCCCAGTGTTTTCTTGTTCATCTATTGATGGATATCTTGTCCAGTTCCTTTTCTTGGCTATTGTGAAGGGTACATCAATATGCAAGTATCTCTGGGACACTCACATAGAATCCTCCCTCCACTTGTACACCCTGGGGAAGTATAGTGAAATCCTATAATTTAATTTTAAGTTTTTGAGGAATTTACATGCTATTTTCCACAGCTTACATCCCAGTGTATGGAATCTCAAAGCTCATTCTCATGTTCATTGCTTGTTTTTCCCCAGAATCAAACAATATTTTTAAGACAATTTAATAGGGCAACATGTGTTAATTGCCTTCTGTAAAATAGATACTGGGAATTTTTAGTGGGAAGTTTTCCTGTATCTTACCTGGTCCTACTGCCACTTGGTTCCAAGTATACACATAAAGGCTTATATTAATTACAAACTGTATGACCTATGGCTCAGGCTTCTTACTAGCTAGCTCTTACATCTTAACCCAACCCAATCCTATTAATCTATGTTTTGCTTTGTGGCTTTGTGGCATTACCTGTTCTCTCACATCTTGAATCTCCTGGTGGTGGCTTACAATGTCTGCCTGACTCTACCTTTCTTCCTCTGTCTTGAGTTTGAATGTACTACCTAACCTTATTCTGCCTCATCATTGGACAAACAGCTTTATTTATCAACCAATGAGAGCAACACATATTCACAGCATATAGAAAGATATCCCACAGCACTTCCCCTTTTCTGTCTAATCAAAAATGAAGGTTTTAACTTTAACATAGTAAAATTATATATAACAAAACAGTTTTCAAGCAATTACAGTTACAATATCTAGTCTATGTGTATGTAAGTTCAAATGGCTGAAAGACATTTAAGGAATTGCTCAACATCCCTAATTATCCAGGAAATGCAAATCAAAACTACTCTGAGATACCACTTTACACCTGTCAGAATGGCTAAGATCAAAAACACAGAGGACAGCTTATGCTGGAGAGGATGTGGAGCAAGGGGAACTCTCCTCCACTGCTGGTGGGAATGCAAGCTTGTACAGCCACTTTGGAAATCAATATGGCACTTCCTTAGATAATTGGGAATCCATCTCCACCAAGACCCAGCTGTAGCACTCTTGGGCATCTACCCAAGGAATGGTCAATCATACCACAAGGGCATTTGCTCAACTATGTTCATATCAGCATTGTTTGTAATAGCCAGAACCTGGAAACAACCTAGATGCCCTTCAACTGAAGAATGGATAAAGAAAATATGGTACATATACACAATGGAGTACTTACTACTCAGCAGAGAAAAACAATGACATCATGAGGTTTGCAAGCAAATGGATGGATCTAGAAAAAAACATCCTGAGTGAGGTAACCCAAACTCAGAAGGACAAACATGGTATGTACTCACTCATAGGAGGATACTAGATGTAAAACAAAGATGACTAGACTGCTACACAACTCCAGGGAGGCTACCTAGAAAACGGGACCCTAGGAAAGACACAGGGATCACCCAATGACAGAGACATGGATGAGATCTACATGAACAACCTGGATGAGAGTGGGAGAAATGAATGGCAAGGTTTGAGGGAAGGGAGGCTTGGGAGGGCAGGAGATCCCAGCTGGATCAGGAACAGAAAGGGAGAACAAGGAATGGTAGACAATGGTGGATGAGGACCACATGAGAACAGGAGTGGGCAGAGTGGTGGAGAGGTCCCCTGAGGTCCACAGTGATGCATCCTCTGTAGACTGCTGGCAGTGGTCAAGAGAAAGCCTGATCTGACCTAGTCTGTTGATCAGATGGCCAAACACCCTGACGGTCGGGCTGGAACTTTCATCCAGTGACTGATGGAAGTGAATCCAGAGATCCTCAGCCAGGCCCCAGGTGGAGCTCCATGTGTCCAGTTGTGGAGAAAGATGAGGGACTGTAGGAGCATGAATTGTTGAGCCCAGGATTGGAAAAAGCCCAGGGACGAAAGGCCAGACGAATGGAAGCACATGAATTGTGAACCAAAGGCTGTGGAGCCCCCAGCTGGATCAGGCCCTCTGGATAAGTGAGACAGTTGACTGGCTTGGACTGTTTGGGAGGCATCCAGGCTGTGGGACTGGGACCTGTCCTTAGTGCATGAGCTGGCTGTTTGGAACCTTGGGCTTACACAGGGACACATGCTCAGCCTGGAAGGAGGGGACTGGACCTGCCTGTACTGAATCCACCAGGTTTAAATGAATCCCCAGGGGAGTCTTGGCCCTGGAGGAGATGGGAATGGAGGGGAGGAGCTGGGGGGAAGGTGGAGGTGGGGGAGGGAGGGGGGAGGACAGGGGAACCCATGGCTGATGTGTAAAATTAAAACAAATTTTTAAAAAATTTAAAAAATAATAAAGAAAATATTCTGTCATCTATCCCATATTTTTGAGTCTAAAGTTTTACATCTAATTTACCTTTTATCATAACTAATGAAAACTATAGCTATCTAGTCTTCAACCCCATCAAAGACCCCAGAAGGATATAATATTACCTAAGTAAACAAGAAGTACACTGTGAGCAACTTCTAAAACTCTAGAAATGATGAGAGACATCTGGTTGCCTGGACAGTCGCCCAAAGTTCCTCTGCAATGTTGAGGCATCCATCTTCACCCTACAGGGCTAGAGTCTCTGGTAGACTTTTTTGTGAAGCAGGAAATTTGAAGGATTGTCTCGCTTATTGGCAAAGTTTGTTAGTTGCTTTTCTCTATGTCCTGCAGAATATCTGGCAGTATCTTTTGTGAAGCAGGAACCTGGAGGACCATCTTGCCTTGTTTTGGCAAAGTTCAGTGGTCAATTTCCCATGGGTCCTGCATGTCCAGTCTATACAACATACTGTCAAGCAGTACAGACAAGAGCAGTTTCTTGCCCAAATGGCCAGTTTTACCAAGAAGATAAACTCCATAGGGAGTGTCTTCAATGCCCATCTTTCTCTTTGAAGTAAATTAGTGCTTCCAGAAGCAGACATGTCTGACTGTCCAGAAAAGTCTAAGTTTTTAAAACATTTTAAATGCCATATTCTGTAGGTCTTTGAAGTGTTTGAAGATTACCTACCTAACTGAAATATATCTATGTATACCTAGAAAACTTAACTAACATGACTGTAAGTTTGATTATCATAGATGACTAATTGTTTATTTGGGACTGAGTATGTGCTTCCACATACTTCTTTAAGATTGACCATACTCAGGGAAATTCAAGCTCAGAAAGACAGGGAAGATTTCTATTATTACAGGAGCTAGGCATAAATGGACTTTGAACACTTTGGAAAGGTAGAATGGAGGATCCCCTTTCCCATCCCATTTTTTGGAGGGTTGGGTTATTAGTGACAAGCCATCCCCAAAGCTCGTTGGCCTTGATTCAAGACAAGATTCTTGTCTTCTCATGGATAACCCTTGGTAAACAGCAAAACCTGGCTCTCTACACAAAAGCTTGGACAAATACTGAGGACTGCAGTCCAGACACAATGTCACTATACATCCATGTCTCTGTACTACAGGATTAACCTTTATTTCATTCAGGGGTAGCTCAGCTGTCAAATCCTCCTCCAATAGGAAAACAGATGACACCATAAGTGTCTGTTTCATCAATCAATTCCTGAGTCAAACAGGAAGAACAATAGATACATTTGTGTTGTGCTGGCTTTTTGAATCAGTCTTTATTTTTAAAACCCTCATGATCTCTGCATTTCATGTTGGTGCTTACTAATTGCACTCTTTCAATCCAAAGCAAGAAAACATTAATTCTTTAGTAAAGTATTATTAAAAGAATCATTATCAAACAGATGCTGTGGTTCAGGCCTGTAACCCAGGCACTTGGGAAGCTGAGGGAGAAGGAACACATGTTTAAGCTTGGACTGCATAGTGAAACATGTCTCTAAAAAGCAAAAACAAAAGTACCACCAGATCATGAAAGACATGATCCACAAACCATCTCATTTTATTTGTAGAGTTGGTAAGGGATACTTATCAGTAAGCATGACATTTACTACCATGGTAGTTTGAATGAAAATGGACCACATAGGATCATACAATTGAATGCTTAGTCATTAGGGAGTGGAACTGTTTGAGAAAGTTTAGAAGGATTAGGAGGTGTGGCCTTGCTGGAGGAATTATGTCATTGGGGGTAGCTTTGAGGTTTCAAAAGCCCACACCATGACCAGTGTCTCTTTATGCTTGCCTCATGAAGATCAGGATGTAAAGCTCTCTGCTACTTCTCTAGCACCATGCCTGCCTGTCCTGCTATCATGCTCCCCACTATGAAGATAATGGACTCTCTGAACCTGAAAGCATGTCCCCAATTAAATGATTTCATTTTATGAGATTTTCCTTGGTCATGGTGTCTCTTTTCAGCAATAAATCTGTAAATAAAAGAGTTACCACCTTCACATTTCCAGAGAGATTGGCTCTTGTTATAATTAGGATAACAAAGTAGAAGAATATTCAACTTCATCTCCTAATCCACCTGCAAGCCTGTTCTTATCCTTGTTTATCACAATGAATATGATATCTACTCTACAATTTTTCTCTATTTGGCTCAGAATATTTTTCTTTTAAGATTTTCCCTTAGATGGCTCACATAACCAGAACTCATAGCACAGGATATATTTGTGATCATCTTTAGACCACACATTAGTTAAGAAGAAAAAAAGAATAGCTGGCAGAGGAATAACAACATCCTTATATATACATTCAGGTTTAGATTTAGATGATATGTTTTGAGCTAGGAATGGTGAGACTTGCTTGTAATTCCAGCACTCAAGAAGCCAAGGCAAGAGGTTTGAGAGCTAGAGGCTAGGCTACAAAGGGAAACCATGCCTCAAGATATCTTCTTTGAATAGTTAATTTTGAACGTGGAAACTATAGTACCCCTTTAGAATATCCTATTGAATTTGTTATTCTTCAAATTCAGGTTCACTTCTGTAGTTTGCACACAGTGACAGAGTGGATGGCTCATACCTCAGGCCCAAATAAGATTAAATCCAGAGTCCTAGTCTTACGATGGGGAGATTTTGTTGATGTGTGATTCATATATTTTATTGATATATTTATATTTTGTGATTATTCAGAGAGAAAATAAAGATATTCAGTAATAATCAGATTCCTAAATAAATATTTATGAACCTAAACCACCTTGAATGCAGTATATTGCTTCAAACTGAACTTCAGACAAAAGTAAATCACATCTTTGCATGGTATCATTTTGAAGATACACTGACTTTAATATATAAATGGTATTTACACAAGGTAAAGAATAAAACCATAAATCATAACTAAGAGGGAGCCTAATGGGCCATTTAAAAAGGAAATACGCTTTCTGAGAAGTTTTATTAGATTGCAACATGAGGTATACACAGTTTACTTTGCTCACAGCTTATTTTATATTTCTTATTGTGTTCTGTATAAAAGCAACATAATTTTTATTGATTCTTTGGGAATTTCACATCATGCACCCCAATCCCACTCATTTCCCAGTCCCTCCATGCCTGCCCTTCACCCTTGCAACATCCCTCTGCAAAAGAAAATTTATATATAACGTTATAAAAATAAAACATTTCTCCATCCTTCCTATCTCTCCATTACATCTTCATTCATCTTAGTGGCATTGGGAGTTGCAGTGCACCACACAATATACCCTTTTGTTCAAACAGCTTTACCTGCAATTGTTTGTAGCACAAATTGTTAAAAGGTCTTATTAATAAAAACAGACCTGGAACCAGGTATTGGGGTGAACACTGAAAGATCAGAGAAACAGAACAAACCATAGCCAACCTCACCTCGCCAGTTCCTCAGCTGATCTTGTTTCCTCAAACTGAAAGCTTCTGAGTCCTCACCAAAATGGATTTCAGTTGAACTGCTGCTAAAAGCTAAAAGCTTAAAAAGGCTCTAGTTCCTGGTCCTTACACCTTATATATTTTTCTGCTTCCTGCCATCACTTCCTAGGATTAAAGGCATGTGTCACCATGCCTGGCTGTTTCCAGTGTGGCTTTGAACTCACAGAGATCCAGATGGATCTCTGCCTCCAGAAGGCTAGGATTAAAGGTGTGTGTGCTACCATTTTCTCTATGTCTGTCTAGTGGATGTTCTGTTCTGTGACTCCAGACATATTTATTAGGGTGCACAATATATTGGGGGACACAATATACCTACAATTGTTCATTGTAGTGAATTGTTGGTCTGGTTCAAGATCTCTGGCTTTTGGTACACTATCAATACTGGACCCTCACCAAAACTCCTCTCAAGTATCCTGCTGTTGTCCCAGGCATGGAGATCTTGAATCTCTGATTCCACAGGACCAATACTTTCACATGTATAATCGGCAGGTTATACATAGATAGGGTAGATGTTGGAGTGGGCCAACTCAAGGTACTAGATGTGAGCCTGAGTGGTAACTGAGTTGATCAGTCTGGGCCACTGGGACTGCTCCCCATTGGGTGAGGGGCATAGCCAGCTCCTCTGTATCTAGGCCATCTGGATCAACTTTCTAGTGCCTGTGGTGAGAGGTGGCACCAGCTCTTCCTCTGTAACAGCCATCAAGGGACAGGAATTCAAACATAAGCAACATATTTTAAAGGTAAAAATTTTAGAAAGCACAGAAAGACATAAAGAATTAATTCTTGTGTTCAAAGGATGGACTCCCATCCATTTATCCCTTCTTCCATGTGTGCATCTGTATTGTATGCAATGCTCAATGACACTTTCCTACTGCCTTCTTTGGCAAAATAATGTTTATTTCATATTCCAGGAATATTTGTTTAAAATTAACAATGAGACATCCAAATTGGCCACTCAGACAGATTACCAAAATCCTTCTCCAAGGCTTAGCTGGGTGAATTCCTGAGATCCCTGCTCCACACATGTTCATCAGCCCCCACATCTAGCCTGGGTCCCACATCTAGTATCCTGGCCTAGCATGGTCATCTCTGTCAGTGCCACAACCAACCTCTAGGCTTCTACCATGAGCTTCTACACCTGTCACTGGTCCATAGGCTCCACCCACACCACTTCTAACCTTCCAAGACAGCAATATCCTGCACATCTTTCTCTAGTGTCTGCCTCAGTGAGTCTGCCTGATCCTATTCTCCATGGATAGTCAATAACCCCTCAAAATATCCCCAAATTCCAGACTTGTACCAAAATGTACTGTGGGGGCCCACAGAGGCTCTCTAGTAAGACCTTACTCAAGGTCAGAAAGTCTGAGCTTGCTTTACCCAGCAGGACTGCATAATGGGATTATTTGGCCAAGGGCATGGTTACCAGATGTTTTGAAGGGTCTACATTTGTTGGTACTTTATAACTTGACCTTGGAAGGGGTGGGTCTTTTGCCCCTCCCCTTGCTGATGGATAAAAGAGCCATTATTACAATCAACCTATGTGAGTCTATTAAATGGGTAAAAGAATTTATTAAGATATAAATTGAGGAAATACACTCACAATTACAGAATGGAGTAAACAGCAGAAGTCATCTGATCTGACCGGGAGCAAATCCATCTCAGGAGCAAATCCATCTCATAGGCAGGAGCAGGGGCCAGGCACATGTGACCCTTCTCCAACTCCTTATAAGAGGTCAAGTACAATGGCAGGAAGCACTGCCTCCTCTGGGCCATATAGCCTGAGGTCATGAGCAACACAAATACCACTAAAGCCCATTATGAATAAAGTCAAGGCAACTGGGTATTGACCTAGGGCCCTTCTGAAGTTATGCTGTGTCTCTGTCTTTCTCTCCTTCTGACCCTATATTTCTATCTAATACTTCCTCATTATTCTCTCCTCCCCCCAAGAACTCCTCAGCAGGTCAAAGCTGGTCTCCTACAATGTATATCCTGCACACCATCCTAGTTCCCTGTATCTATCTGACTTCATCCCATCTAAGCTTTATCTAGGCCCTAGGCCCAACTTGACCCACACATACTCTCTTCTGGCCAAACCTACTCTATCCACATATTATACAAAACCAATAAAGAAGTCCACATGCCCATATTTCATCACAAAAAATAGAAATAATATGAAGGATTAGGCTAGTATCCCATCTATAGGACCTACCAGTCTTGTATACAGGTTTGACAATGAAAATGACCTAGATGAACTCTAGGACACAGGATTTAAAAGAACAACTAATTATAAACTTCATCAAGGAATTAAAATAATTTAAAGAAAACATGAAGAAATAGCTCAATGGACTTATAAAGAACTTAAAGAGAACAAATGCCCAAGTGATGCCCAAGAAAACACAAACATAAGATCTATAGAAACAAAACACTCTAGTATTCAAAAAAGAAACAGGCATTGAAGAATACTTAAGCTGAAATAAATATGGAACTGAAAAATCCAGTAATCCAATTAGATAACTTAACTATAATGAATCAAGCAGAATATAGAATATCAGGAGTTGATGTAGATGTAACCGTCTTGTTAAATAAGAAACACAGAGCCAGTTGCAGAGTTAAAAACCACGAGGTCAGAGCAAGAGTGGAAAACCTTACCCTTCACTGCTTCTGCTGTCCTTCCTCTCTGCAAGAGACCTACTTCTGTATGTCCTGTCTTTTTTATAGACTTTCTCTTCTGTTTTCTCATTGGTTGTAAACCCAGCCACATGACCTCCTCGTCACTGCCTGTCTGTCAGACCTCCAGGTCTTCTATGGTTGGTATTGAGATTAAACGCGTGTGTCTGCCATGCTGGCTGTGTCCTTGAACACACAGAGATCTACCTAGCTCTACCTCCCAAGTGCTGGGATTAAAGGTGTGCACCACCACCACCACCACCACCCAGCTTCTGCTCTGGCTTGCTCTGACCTCAAGGCAACTTTATTAACATACAAATAAAATCACATTTCAATACAAATAAAATATCACTATAAGTTGAAGATAATGAAGAGGATCTAAATGAAATATTTTTTAAAAGTCACATAGAAAAGGCACACACAGAGAATACTGAACACTGTGAAAAGATAAAATGTTCAAATCATAGGTATACATGAGGAAGGAATCCCAGGTCAATGGCATAAACCAGAGATCATCAACAAGATCATGAGAGAAAACTCATCCAAACTAAGGAAAGACATAACTTCACAGGTACAAGAAGCCCAAAGAACACCAAATAGACAAAACCAGAAAAGAAAACTCCACAGCATATCAGAGTCATGATACTAAGTTTACAGAACAACAACAAAAAAAAAAGAGTATTGAAAGTTTTAAGAGAAAAAAAATACAAGTCATGGGTAAAGAATAACAGCTGATTTCTCAATGGAAACTTTGAAAGCCAAAAGAGCTTGGGTCCATGCATGCCAAATTCAGATGAAAGAGAAAGGAAAGCTTCCCATAATCTAAACAATTTATATCCAACAAATCAAGCTTAAAGAAAACACAGGAAACAAAATTATGGTATAAAGAGAGGAATGAGCATTGCTAAGAGATTGTAGAACACAAATATTATTGGTAAAATTCACCAACACACTCTACACACACATTGCAATAAGAACTTTATATATTAATGACCCCAGCTTTCCAATCAATAGACACAGGTTAGCTGAACAGATCAAGAAACAAAGGCATCTATGGTTTGTATATGAGAAACACATCATAACTTTAAAGATAGGAACCACCTTAGGGTGAAAAGATGGACTAAAGTATTTCAATCAAATGGGACTATAAAAGCTGTAATCAGTCATTGCTACCCTAATATCTGACAAAATAGTCTTCAACAAAAGGAAACTATTCAGGAGATATAAAGAAGGAATATGTGTGTGTGTGTGTGTGTGTGTGTATATATATATATACATACATATATATATATATATATATATATATGTATGTATGTATATATATATATATGTATGTATATATATAAATTCCACTTAAACACCAAAGAATATGCATCCTATTCAATAGCACATTTTAGAGGTCATCCACTCCCTAAAATAAACCATATCCTGGAACCCAAAACAAATCTTTACGAACTCAGAAAGATTGAAATAACTCCATGTATCCTATTTGATAATAATGTAATAAAACTTAGAACATACAGCCAACAAATTTCTAGTGGATATATAAACTCATGGAGACTAAACAATTCATTACTGAATGATGAATAGGTCAAAGAGGAAATCAGAAAAACAATTCAAAGTGTCCTGTACTGAATGAAAATGAAAACATACCACAACAAAACCAGACTAGACATTAACTCATGATCTTCTTGCTTCAGTCCCCAAGCAGCTGAAATTACAGCTCTATGCCTTGGCCCATCCTAGTGTCTGCGAGGATCAACTGCTAGACTGCAGTACAGCTTCCTATCTCTACCTGGACCCTTCAGCTCCCTCTATCTGTACTTTGTTGAGCAGGTTTCTGCACACACATGGACAATCACATACAAACTCTGTAGCTTACCATTCAAGATTTCAAATGATTTGGGGGAGATGATGGCTCAGCCAGAAAGAGTGCTTGCTGTGCAAGCACAAAGATCTTTTTTATTGTCTTTTTAAAATTAAGGAATTTTTTATTCATTTTACATACCAACCACAGATGCCCTCTCTTCCATCCTCCCATGCCTTCAATTCCCCCCTCCCCGTGCGGCCCCAACCCAACCTCCATTCCTCCCTCCAACAAGATATGGCCTCCTATGGGGAGTCTGCAGAGCCTGGTACATTCAGTAGAGGCAGGTCTAAGCCCCTCCCCCTTCATCAAGACAGTGCAAGGTGTCCCACCATAGATAGTGGGCTCCAAAAAAGCCACCTTATGCACCAGGGATGGATCCTGATCCTACTGCCAGGGAGTCCCTTAAGCAGAACAAGCTATACAACTGTCTTAATTATGCAGAGGGCCTAGTACAGTCCCATGGAGGCTCCACAGCTGTTGGTCTAAAGTTCATAAGTTCCCACTAGCTTGGTTCAGTTGTCTCTATAGGTTTCCCCCATCATGATCTTGATGCTCCTTGCTCATAGAATCCCTCTTCCCTCTCTTCAACTGGACTCCTGGAGCTTGGCCTGGTGCTTGGCTGTGGATGTCTGCATCTGGTAAGCACAAAGACCTTAATTCAAATCCCCAGCACCCATATAAAAAGCTTAGTATGGCCATGAAGGATCATATGATCCCATCAATATAGGGACAGAGACAGGGGGATGCTTGAGGTCTTGCTGGCTTCAGTCTTACCTACAGTTTCAATGAGAGACTCTGCAGCAAAGGAATAAAGTGGAGAGTAACTGCGCTAAACACCTGATACCTTCTTTTGGCCTTCCTACAAGTGCATACAATCACATACACAAGTACACATAGAAAAATGTAAATATTTTTATAGTCACAAAGAGACAGATTCATGCTATAGAAAATGAAAAGAGAAAGGGGAGCTAGGATAACTTACTGTTTAAAAACAGAAAACCAGGAGAGATGTCTTAAAGTAGGATACTTTGGGTTTGAAGTATTTTGTGTGAGCATCAAGTCCATGTATCTTGGATGACATTGATTTTAGGAAAAGATATTTCACAACAGAACACCAAAGTTGAAGGAAGTTCCAACAACTGGTCTTTATACCAACAAAAGCTGGTAGAGTGGACCTAAAGAAGCTGTTATATAACCAGCACCTAGGCATCACACTGTACAGAGTCCTTAGACTGTATGAGGACAAACAATCTGGTCATAGAATTAGCAGATATTTCTAATCCAATAGCTATTTAAGTAGACAATGTGTTAGGAGACTCTAACATCAGTCATTTGTTCAGAAACTGGTAAGGAAACACTGTGTCCTTGCAACTAAGTTATAATTCTGTTTCCCAGAATTGTTTGTTGTACTTAGAGTTTTTTTTTTTTTATAAAGTATGTAGTATTCATTGATATCTGACAACAACACTTAAAATGACAAAGAGAAACTATCATCTCCCTCTGGTACAATAGTGGTACTAACATCATGGGAGTAACCAATCACTTTCTGCTTGTATGTATGACCTACTCCACAAGATGAAACTCATACCTGGCGCCATTTTCTGGGCAAGAAGCTGTATCTATATGGGTCATTGGCCCTAGGGGAAAACCTACTACTATTATTCTACTACATGAACATCATATTAAACTAACTCATAATGACTTATTGTTATATCTACAGATTAATGAATCTCTCAATCCTCATAAGGAAAGCTTCTATTTTCAGTACATGATGATTAATACAGACTCTCACAACTGGTCAAAGTACAGAGAATAAGAGACCATGGAATGCCTATCTGTAAATGAAACATATTTACTGCATCCCCTCCTCAGAAGGTTCAGGGAGCCTTGCAGAAAAGGAGACAAAAAAATGTAAGAGCCAAGCACGATGAGTGACTACAAGGAAACAGCATCCTCCGGACTACAGGGCAGCTACACATAGGAGATGATAGTGGTTGTAACAGACAACATGCACAAGACCTGTGCAAGCTCAAGACAGACCAAACTCCAACATGGGGGAAATGGTAGACAAAAATTCCTTGTGCTGAGGAGCTACTAGCAACTGTTAGCTGCTGGGAGAGGGAATTAGTTTTCTTAAAGAGTGTAGACCCTTGTAGGTCAACCACACTCTAGTAGATGGCAAGACATTCAAGAATGTATAGAAAACGTAAATTGGACTCAATGGGCATAAAAACAAAAGAAAACAAAAATCAAAAAAGAGACACAAAGTTGGGTGGGAAGGAGTTGTGGAGGAGTAAATATGATAAAAAACACATTGTTTGAAATTTTTAAAGAATTAATAAAAATTTTATTTATTTATTTTATAATTTAATTTAATTTTACATATCAGCCACAGATCTGTCCTCCCTCCTCCCACCTCCATCCCCCACCCTCCCCCAAACCCACCCCCCATTCCCATCTCCTCCAGGGCGAGGACTCCCCTGGGGGTTCAGCTCAGCCTGGTAGATTCAGTTGAGGCAGGTCCAGTCTCCTCCTCCTTTCACCCAGGCTGAGCAAAGTGTCCCAGCACAGGCCCCAGGCTCCAAAAAGAAAAACTGCTGTATTTCATGACTAGCCTGGTCCACAAAACAATTTTTCGGTCCTTGTTTAGAAACAAAAACAAAAGCAACAAAACCCCCAGAATTACAAACCAGTACAAAGAGGCACAGCAACTTGACCCCTTCAAAAATCTACAACTTGTCAGCCAACTAATGCAAAGCCACAAAATGGTAGATGGAAACTTTAAAAGTTTATTAGTAAAAAATTTCAATAACCTTAGAGAAATCACAAACACCTGGTTTCAATATAGGACCTGAGAGGAAAGCTAAGAACCTAAAGGAAAGGTTAGCCAAGTGGCTGAACAAACAACCAACTTGGAAGGAAATTTTAGCAATAAAATTGAGATGTGGGGGTGGGGTGGGGGAAAGAAACATTAGAAAGAAAATATCTCAATGAGTCAAACAAAAAACACAGTAGAGAACATCATCAAGAGACTAAGCCAACCAGATAAGAGAATATCTGGAATGGAGGTTGATGCTGAGGAAGTACTGATGTAAACATTAACAAAAATGAATAAGGAAGTAGGACCACAACATCTAATACCTCTTGAATGCAACCAAGTCATCAAGACCAATGGGGTAAAAGTTAAAATCAAAAGTCATGGAAAACCCACCCAGTGAGCTTATAATAGAAGATTTCCCAAAGGAGAAGACAGGGTACACAACAAATGATGGACACTTGCCAGAGAAACATCTCAATGACACTATAGTCAGGGTGACAAAAACACAAAGCCAGGGGAAAAAGTAGTAAGAGCTATAAGGGAAGAGCACCCACTCTTCTACAAAGGCAAACACTCCAGTTTAATGCCAAATCCCCAGTCAGCAATCCTAAAACCCTGGAAAGCATTCAGTGATGTCCTTCAAGCTCTGAAAGGAAATAATTGCTAGTCAAGATGGCTACATCCAGCCCAGCTATCTGAAAATAGACAGAGAAATACGGATGTTTCAAAACAAACACAACATAAGGCAGTTCATGGTCACAAAGCCAGCATGGACAAGAGACTTAAAGGAATGCTATGCACCGAGGAGGAGAAAGAGTCTCAACGTAAAACCACAGGGAAAATACATAAAGAATAAATAAGAGAAAAATACATGGATAAGGGAAATCTAGAAATCCATCGTGTCCAGCACAGTAAACTGGCACATTCCTAAAGCCAATTGGAGAGAAAGTAAAGGGCAATCATCCAACCATCTATGTGAACAATCAAGAAAATTAGAGGAACTGGTATATGTTTGTCACTGATACCTTACGTGTGAATTGTCTTAGTTCACCAATAGAGAGATACAGACTGGTTTAAAAACTATATTCAACTATCTCTTGTCTCCAAGAAACTCACTCACTGGCAAATATACCCACAGACTGAGTCAAAGGAAGGAAACAATCTATGGAGTGAATGGAAGCTATAAAAATAAAATAAAACAAAACAGATGTAGCTATTCTGAGAGATGACAAAGTAGACTTCAAACCAAAATTTGTCAAAGTAAGAAAGAAGGCCACTACATGGATATCATAGGAACAATTCATTAAGTGGACATAACAATGATAAATGCATATGGCTGAATTCTTGGGCTCCTGGTTTCATAAAATAAACACTAATGGACAAAAATGGCCATACAGATCCTGATAAAAGTAAAAGAGTGTGACTTCATAGTCTACTCATCTTTATACAGTCCTTCAAATAAAAGTTACTAGAGAGACTTCCAAGTCATACTACACATCAAGTGGATTTAACAGGCTTACATAGAATATTACACTCAGCCAGCAGATATGGAATACACATTCTTCTCAGGAGCCCATGTAACCTTCTTTAATGCAGACTGCATTCTAGGCCACATATCAAGCCTTAAGGAACACAAGGAAATTTAAAGAATTGTTTGTATCTCATTTGATCATAGTTGGCTAAAATTAGAAATAAAAAACTATGGAAACTACATAAATACTTGAGATTAAACAAAATAACACTCTTGAATAACTAGTGGGTCATTAAAGAAATAAAAAAAGAAATAATCTAGAATCAAATAAAAATTAAACACAATTTGTCAGAACCCTGGGGCACAACTAAACCAACCCCAAGAAGAAAGTTTACAACTCTGATCTTAGATACTAAAATATTAGAGATCTCCAGTAGACAATCCAATCACACAATTTGAATTCTTAGAAAACAAGAACAAGCCAAACCCAAAGCAGTATGTGGTAAGAATTTAAAAAGATCAGGACAGAAATGAATGAAATGATGATTAAAAGAATATTGTGAAGAATCAAGCAATGAGTTGAGCTGCCAACATTAAATCAGGATGTTGTACACAGTGACGGTGGAGAAGAGGTACGTCCAGGAGCAGCTCGCCCGTGAACTTTGCTGAGACGTGAGGAAGCAAAGCTTGGGAACAGGGGAATGTGGGGACACCTCCCAGGCCTGACTGTGTGGTGTGGTGTGTGTATATGTGTGTGTGTGGTGTGTGTATGTGTGGTGTGGTGTGTGTATGGTGTTCATGTGTGTATGTTTTGTTTGTTGTATGTGTGTATGTGTGTGGTGTGGTGTGTGTGTGTGTGTGGTGTGTATGCATATGTGTGTGTATGGTGTTTGTGTGTGTATGTTTTGTTTGTTGTGTGTATATGTGTGGTGTGGTGTGTGGTGTGTGTGTGTGGTGTGGTGTGTGTGTGTGTGTGTGTGTGGTGTGGTGTGTGGTGTGTATGTGTGTGTGTGTGTGTGTGTGTGTGTCTGTGTCTGTGTCTGTGTCTGTGTGTGTGAAGATGAGGAGGGAGATTAGTGGGGATCAATACCTGCTTGATAGATGCAAATCAGTGTTCTTATGTGAAGAACATACTGCTTAAGTAACAAAGTATGAGATCCAATATATAAAATGACTGTGTTTCCTTGAAAATTTCCCAAGAAGATAATTTTCTGTAGAAGGAAAGCTAGGGATCAACTGTCAGAAGTAATTATTATCATCTGTTAGACATTTAGGTTAGCTTTTACCATCTGAGGGGCAGTTTCCAGGGAACTGGAGCCATGGCAGTATGGCGCTGCTATTCTGACCCTACCCCTTTCCTTCTCTAGGTAAGAAACTGCCTGCTTTCTGTGTGTGTGTGTGTTTGGTGTGTCTGTGATGCATGTGTGTATAGTATGTGTATGTGGTGTGGTGTGTGTGTGTGTGTGTGTGTGTGTGTTTGGTGTATGTGCGTTTTGTGTGTGTGTGTTTAGTACGTGTATGTGTGGTGTGTGTGTGTGTGTGTGTGTGTGTGTGTGTGTGTGTGTGTGTGTTTGGTGTATGTGCGTTTGGTGTGTGTGTGTGGTGCATGTATGTGTAGTGCCTGTATGTGATGTGATGTGTGTGTGTGTGTGTGTGTGTGTGTGTGTGTGTTTGGTGTATGTGCGTTTGGTGTGTATGTGTGGTGCATGTATGTGTAGTGCCTGTATGTGGTGTGTGTGTGTGTGTGTGTGTGTGTGTGTGTGTGTGTGTGTGGTGTTACATGTGGAGGTCAGAGGACCACTTGTTTGAGGAGTTGGGTTCCCTCCTCCCATCAGGTGGTTGTCAGAGTTGGCAGCAATTAATCTTACTTAACCCCTCTTCATATCCAATGGAGCATTTTTTTTTTTAATTAAAAAGAGAGACTAGCTCATCCCAACAGTTTTGAGCTAAAATAACTTTTGTTGGTTCAGTGGTTAAACTTTAATAGTCAATATGTGAGTTTATTGTGTGTTAAAAATACAGCCTGTAGACAAAGACGTTAAAAATTTGTAGATCTACAGCCCACTCCACATTTTACAGATAGAACTGTGAACGAGAAAAGTCCAGCCCCATTTCACAAGTCTGTGTGGACTGCGCACCTTCTACAGATGCCTGGTCGCCTGCTGTCCTCTAGTGGTAGAGCCAGAGATAAGTTCATTACACAGTGAAAGTCATCATCAGAGGAACTGCTCATCATCAATCATGTTGGTCTCTATAGATTGCACAACAAAGTTATAAGTCCTAGTTATCTTATTACTTATATTCATATCAGCCAACATTCTTTTCATAGAAATCATATAGCATGTGTTTCTCTTTGGGGAAACAATATATTTACAAAGTTTTCCTATGTTTAACTCATCTCTCCATTGGTCTAAAACTAAAGTATTAGTTATGAGTTAATACCTTATCAACAGTATTTATCTGCTTAGGCTTGCTCATCTATTTAGTAACTGGAACATATTCCCCCATTATGCAGCATGTGATAGGAATGAACAGGAGGAGGGAGAGAAAGTTACAAAAGGGATGGGGGAAGGAGAGAAGGAGGGAGGCAGGGAGGAAGGGAGGAAGGAAAGGAGGAAGGGAGGAAGGGAGGGAGGGAGGGAGGAAGGAAGGGAGGGAGTTACATACACATGACCTGGAGTGTCTCCCTTTCCACAGAGACCAGGGGAACAGTGACAACAGATTTACCAATCACAGTGACAATTTTAAAATGGTGTAGATATGGTTTACCTCCTCCTCTGCCTCTTACTAATTAATACATGTCTTGGTAGTCAAAGCTTCATGCTATTATACCTCCTATTAAATTTATAAACTATCATAAGGGCTTTTACACTATTAGTTCTTACAGATACTGTAGTATATTTCACATGTAGATATCAATGAATGTCTTAGGGTGGAATTGTTTAATCAAAGGGTTTTTATGTATTTAAATATACAGGGCACTGTTTTCATATTGTATCCCCAAAGGCCCTGGAGTACCCATTCTCCCATACTGGCACTTACAAAAATTATAATTGTTTCCAAATTGACAGGTTGAAGATGACCTTATCATTTTAATGTAGGTTTTCTTTAGTTACAGATGGAATGTGCCCACTTTCCCAGGGAAACAAGACATGTGCATCTTCTGCTTTCATTTTAAATTGTTAATGTTTGAGATCTTTTTATGTAGCCAGGAAATCTATACTTTTCCATGTGTCTTGTAATTGCTTTTCTGTATAGAAATTTAAATATTTAATGGTCAAACGAATGATTGTCTTCTAGGGATTTTTTTTCTTGTCTACAAAAGGTCTTTAATGATAGAGATTATAACAGTTTGTTCCAGCTTTCTTTGGTATGTTAGCAGTTTCTAAAATTCAGTCATCTAGAATGACTTTGGTGAAGGGGAACAAATGGAGATTTGGCTTTATTTCCTTTGCAAATAATCCACCATTTTTATCTAATGCTTTAGATAGTGGTCTACTCTTTCTGATTGTGTTGAGATGATACATGTGCCATATACCAAATTTCCAACTGATTTTGATCAGTTTCTCTTTCTGGATTCCCATTCTATTTTGTTGTCCTCTGCTATCTACAGCAACTGCACTCTGAACTGTTTTAATAAAAGTGACTTAAAATGCATTTATTTTCCAGTATGATAGCCAGGTAGGACCACTGCATCCTTTATTTGAAGCGTGCAGTCTTCTTGATGAATCTGCATGATTTCTTTTGTTTCCCTTCTGTGTATGTGGATGGACTTAGAGACCAGAGGTAGTTATCAGCTGTCTTCCTCTATTGTTCACCTCCTTGTTTTTAATTTTTATAATTTATATCTTTCTTTCTACAATTTTACATATAAATGCTATGCAAACTAACCATTTTCACTCCCTCTGTCTCCCTACTACTCCTGCCCACCCTTCCCACAAATCTCTGTCACCTTCATGTCTATTCATTTTGTTATATGACCCACAGAGATAACCAAGGCTGTCTGTGTGACCACGTATTTGGAGCTAGCCATTGGATGCTCAAGGGCTCAGCAGTGGGTACAATACTGAAGACAGTGATCCTGCCTCCCCTAGACTGCATCAGTAGCCAATAATTCAAAGAAGTGTAGAACATTCTTAGCTGTTTCCCCCACCTGGCTTTCTTGATTGATTGTTGATATGACCAGTTTAGGCCGAGTAAAGGTAGTAACAGTTGTGTGTTAGTGAGTGCCATGGATCTATCAAGTCTAGAGACTATACTGAGTCCAGCCCTTCACCCCATCTTCTGGTACTCACATATGTCAGGCCCTCTCTTCCACAGTGTTTTCTGCACCATGGAGGGGGTGGTATCAGTGACTTGTTTATGGATGGGCCCACATCTGTCATTTATTCTTTGCCTCTTGGGAGAAGATTTCTCTGTGAATCTGGAACCACTTGTTGCGCTTGCCAGTGCTCATCCTGTCCCCAACCCCCGCACAGCTCCCAGGGCTGGGGTTACAGCTGCTCTACCCAGCTTTGATGTAGGTGCTGGGGATCCAAACTGAGTCACATTCCCATCCTCTCTTTTTTAGTTTTAAAAATATTTTAAAATTAACTTTATAGGAAGCACGCAACGTAATGGGCTTTATCACAGCACGTTCATATGTATTTGTTATTATACCTTGTTCTCAACTGAATGCCTCTCTCACTTCCCTCCCCTGCACCCATATTTTAAACCATTTTATTGTTTTTAGGGGTTTTGCATTTGTTATTCTCTAATGTGCTTGTTCTTATTCAGAAATATAAACACAATTAATATCTCATTAATCTGGGGAGTTTGGCATTGTATTCAAAATAATAAATCAATACAAATTTCTTCCAACAAAATTCTTTTCATTTTTTGAGATTAAAATATAATCACATCACTGCTCCTGTCCCATTTTCCTCCCTCCAACCCTCCCATGCACCCCTCCTTCTTCTCTTTCAAATACATGGCCTCTTTTTTCATTAATTGCTGTTACATGCATGTACATGCTGCACAGGGGAGGACTGTTTCCCTGGTTCTCATCACTGAATGAGTCCAAGGAGAAAGGCGAAATGCTCTCCCTACTGTGACTCATCCCCATGCAATAAATAGGGGCCAACATAGGACACAGAGACTGAGGGAGACCCTACCTGCCTTATGGACTTTGGCTTTTCCTGTTGGACTCACTAATACAGCTTTGGGGTAGACAACATCATCAGCTCTTCTTGATCTCCGGTTTGCTGGCTGTGGATTATGGAGGTTTCTCAGCCTCCATAATCATTCGAGCCAATTCTTTACCCAAACAAAAAAACCAACAATCCTTTTGATATCCTTATCTATCTATCTATCTATCTATCTATCTATCTATCTATCTATCATCTATCTATCTATCTATCTATCTATCTATCTATCTATCTACCTGTCTAGGTTCTGTTTCTTTGAATTAATTAATGGCCATTGACATCTACTTTTACATAAAACAAAGTCAAGGACTTCTGAAAGCATGAGCCTGCTGCTTAGTTGTTGTTTTGTTTTGTTTTGTCTTTAACATCAGTGTGGCATGATCTAGAGTCCTCTGGGAAAGGGAACATCCACTGAGAAAGTGCCTCCATCAGATTGCCTGTAGGCAAGTCTGTGGAGTATATTCTTGATTAGTGACTGAGATGGGAAGGCCCATCCCACTGTGGGCAATGGCACCCTGGGCTGAGCAGGCCACGGAGAGGAAGCCAGTAAAGCAGCTTCTCCCCTGGCTTCTGCATCAGCTCTTGCCCTGGGATCCCCCAATGATGACTCAACTGTGGTGACAGAAGCCTCTTCTCCCTAAGCTGTTTGTGATCAATGTTTTATCACAGAAAAGCAAAATGAGACAATGCTGCAGTCAATAATTAGGAGGAGAGTTTGAGAACAAGAAAGGGTTTACTTTGCTTTTTTGGGTTTTTGTTTTGTTTTGTTTTTTGGAAGAAAATTTAGAGCTACTAAACCGGGCCTGTTTTCTTGTATGAAAGCTATTTCTTCTGAAGTTACTTTTCATTATTTGTGAAATGATTGCTTTGCTGTATTCTTTGGCAGCATTACAAATGTAAGGGTTGGGGCCTGTATCTCTCAGGGACAGAGGGTGTTGTTGGAGATAAAAACTTGGGTGCCTAGCCCAGCTTTGTCATTTTCTTGTTTTTTTTTTTCTATTTTTATTTATTAAGACATTTTCTACTCAACCTACATACCACCCACAGATCCCATCTCCTCCTTCCTCCCCCCCCCCCAGTCCTCCCTCCCAAGCCACCCCACATCCTCACATCCCCCAAATCACAGCTTTGTCATTTTCTAGGTAATGACTGTGGTGGTTTGAAACAGTGGCCTCTAAAGGGAGTGGCACTATTAGGAGATGTGGCCTTTATTGGAGTAGGTGTGGTCCTGTTGCAGGAAGTATGTCACTATGGAGGCAGGCTTTCAGGTCTCATATATGCTCAAGACACTGTGTCTCAGACCACTTCCTGATGCCTGCAGAAGATATAGAACACTCAGCTACCTCTCAGCACCATGTCTGCCTGTGTGCTGCCAGGCTCTCCACCATGATAACAATGGACTGAAACTCTGAGACTATAAGCCATCACCCCATGTAGCAGGAATCTTAGACGGTCTTATTAATAAAATCAAACCTGAAGCCAGTTATTGGGGTGAACACTGGAAGATCAGAGACACAGAACAAGCCACAGCTTCCTCACCTTGCCAGTTCCTCAGCTGGTCTTGTTTCCTCAGACTGCAAGCTTCTGAGTCCTCATCCAAATGGGCCTCAGCTGAACTGTGCTGCTCAAAGCCTAAAAGCTTAACCAGCCAAATGCTACTAGTTTCTGGTCTTCACACCTTATATATCTTTCTCTTTCTGCTGTCACTCCCTGGGATTAAAGGCGTGTGTCTCCATGCTGGCTGTATCCTTCAACACACAGAGATCTGCCTAGCTCTGGCTCCCAAGTGCTGGGATTAGAGGTGTGTACCACCATTGCCCAGCTTCTGCTATGGCTTGCTCTGATCCACTTTCTAACCACCATTTTTGGCTCTGTATCTAGTAGCTGTCTCTTCTCTGACCCCAGATAAATTTATTAGGGTGCAAAATATTTTGGGGAACACAAAGCACCACAACCTCAATTAAATGTTTTCCTTTATAAGAGTTGTTGTGGTCATGGAGTTTCTTCACAGCAATAGACAATGATCTTACACAAATTATTCAATTTCTTTGCCTCCTGTGTCTCATCTGTAGCTGCCTGATAAGATTGTGGTGGAGACCATTGATGTTTCCAGGCCACTTTCCAGTAGCAAACCTGCAGTAAGTGTGACTCACCACGAGGATCCTGGTTCCTGCCTACCTGAGCACTCAAAACAATGGGTGGGACCATGAGGATCCACGAATCACTGAACAGAGAAACACAGTGGTTCCCTCTCAGCTCCTGTTTAATTGCTGCCCCTCTGACAAGGCGACTCCATTCAAGTCTCCCTTCCCTTGCAGGTCATGGGAAAATCTTCAGCAGTTCAAAAGGTCGAATGTTTTGAACTCCTTTCCAGTACTGGTGTGAATTCAATTCTGCCAGTGGAAGATACTTTATTTGCCAAAGATTCAAAAGGGAAGAGAGGGGGGACCCAAAAAACATTCAGAGGCAGCTGGAATCATGTGTCCTCGGCAGAAGACTCACAGAGTGTTTTCAAAGGTGTGACTGGGCATTCCCTGAAGAAACACACACACACACACACACACACACATACACACACACATACACACACACACACACACACACACACACTTATGTATGTATGTATGTATGTATGTATGTATGTATGTATGTATGTATGTATGTATATATATTGCTGCTGCTCATCCTAGCAGCCTGGACTTCTGTGTGCAGCTTGTGTAGACTTTCTCAGAGCAGCTTCACTGACTTTACTCTTTGGGATTTTCTGACATTTTATGCAAACTTATAATTCCATGATTAAATCCTTCCTGCTTAAAATAGCTAGACACCTCTACCTCTATAGTTTAGGCAAATCCCAATAGTTAGAGGCTGAATCATTCACTTCCACTCATTTATTGAAGGCCGAATAGCCACAGCTCCACAATGTGACAGCATCTAGAGACCAGGACTTCCCTAATGAGCGGCTGTCCTCTCAAACCAGTTATCTTCACACAGTCTTTTCTCTGTACGCACACTTCCTGGAACCATGGTGCCTCTTCCTTTTCCTATACAGTACCCAGTCTTATAAAATCAATATCTCTACTATGACTAATTTAAATTTAATTACACATTAAATGCAAAATCTCTAAGTACTATCACTTTGGTGAAACTCAAATTTGTTCATAATTGTCTTTAAATATTTTTGTATGAAGTAATGCAAATCATTGCTAGAGTTTGTTCATTGGGTACTATTGTTGTTATTAATTTCATTATACCCCTGAAAGTTTCCTGTCATTTACAATTTTATTTTGATGATTAGTAATTTTTTTCTTGTTTGTGGCTCTTACAGGTCTTTGCTTTAAAATCATTATCTCAAGGAATAGAAAAATACAAACATCACCAATCCTAATAAAAATACTGAATTATTTGCTGTTATTAAAATGTATATACTAAAATAAGACATTAATTTTATAAAATATACTTTAAAATTATAATCTATGCAGTTATAGATGATTAGATGCTAATTACTTTAAGATATGTTTTTGCAATATAGGATGTAACAATTCATTAGAAACGACTTATAGTCCTTATAGTCAACTTGCGTATCTGTGACAAAGAATATATAAAATATCATCATGAATAGAGAATTTGTATGAAAACTTACTTTATTTCATGCCTGGAAAGTAGGTGCTTATGGGTGTAATTTCTATGAGAAGTGATACATATTAAAATGGACTTTTTTCTTAGAATAAATAATATTAAAATAAAACCATGAGGCATTAGGCGGGCCCAAATCCAGTATCACTGGAGGCCTCACAAGAAGAGTCAGGTGGACACCGGAGACACTGGGATGAGTATACACAGAAGAAAGAGCATGGGAGGACACAGTGTGGCAGCCAGCTGTCAGGGCGAGGCTGCAGAGGAATCCAGTCTTACTAATACCTTCACCTTAAATATAGACATATTTCAGACATATAAGAAAACCACAGTGGTAACCCTGTCTAAGCACTCACTGTCTGGTCAGAAGTGCATATCCTCTCTCTAATTGTCCCTGTCTTAGGCTGGGGGTGGGGATGGGGGTCAGTTCTTGAAGGTTCCACCTATTTGCAAGTCACTTAAAAAGGTCATATAAAGCCTTCTTATCCAGAAGTTGTGGGTCTACAGCACTATGTGAAACTCCATCCTAAGAGGTCTGGGAAGGTGACTCGGTGAAAAAAGCTGTTGCTGTGCAATTGTGAGGGCAAAGTGGCAAACTGCGGACCGAACCCATGTACACATGCTGCATGAATGTGGTGGCCCACCTGTAAATCCAAGCCTCAGAGAGTAAGATGGAATCCTCAGGCTAAGTTATGAAAGTAGATTACCCAACCAGGTAGCCCCGGCTTCAGCAACGAAGCCTGAGTAAATAAAATAGAAATCAATCAAAGACAGCATGCAAGGTACCCACACATGTATCAACATGCATACATGCTGGGGATGCTGTGAATGTGTTGCTCTGATTCATTGATAAATAAAATGCTGATTGGCCAGTAGCCAGGCAGGAAGTATAGGATAGGCGGGACAAGCAGAGAAGAGAATGCTGGGAAGTGGAAGGCTGAGTGAGGAGATGCCAGCCTGTCTTCCAGGGAGCAACATGTAAAGGCAACAGGTAAAGCCACAGAACACGTGGTGACATATAGATGAACAGAAATTGGTTCATTTAAGATATAAGAACTAGATAGCAAGAAGCCTGCCACGGCCATATAGTTTATAAGTAATATAAGTCTCTATGTGTTTAATTGAGTCTGAGCGGCTATGGGAGCCGGGTGGACACAGGAATACTCCAGCTACACATACACATCAGAGACATACATGCTCTCTGTCTCTGTCTCTGTCTCTCTCTCCTGACCTAGATGAGGTCTGGAATCTTCATACACCCCAGGGAAAGGGGCACAGGGTACATTTTGCACTGATGTTGTGAATCAGTTGTATCTGCGTAACTGTAAGGACTGTTGAGTGTATATCCACCTTCAGTTAGCCTGACCTGCAGCTCCTCCCTGGGGCAGCTTTGCTGGGCTTATTGCTTACGAAGCATAGCCACTCAGGCAGGGATGTGGTCCAATTCTGTAGTCAGTTTTCAGACCGACAAAAACATAAAGTAAAAATTTGAGTTGTGGGTACAGCTTGAAAAGGGAATAGAAACAAGAGCTCTTGTGCAGCTTGAAAAAGAACTCTTGGAATCCCTCCCTGAGTAGCAGGCAGGTGGCAGTGGACTAGTGGTTCTGTCAAGGGGGGTGGGGTGTGTGTGGGGGAGGGGGTGTGTGGGGGGGTGGGGGTTAGCATTCTAACCTAGAGCAAATGTGTTAAAGTCTTCAACACTTGCTATGAGCTTGCTCCATCCCAAGTGTGGACAGGTAAAGATAGATTCTGTGGCACACTGGCTTCTGTGGTATCTGGTCATAGCTTGCAGCTGTTGCCTGCATCTGCAGGATAATGCCCCTGGGGTAAGAATTATCTTCTCTTCCTGTTGAGGAAATCGTCTTCTAAGAGGTAATTTTCACAAAGGCCAGTCAGTGCCAACATCCTGACTGGATTCCAACCCAGGCCTTACTCAAAGCCACACATTTAACCATAAAAACCCATCATTTAACCATAAAACAACACATTTAACTATTTTTTCATGTTGCCTCTTAGAACTTTCAAGTACTCACTGAATTCAATATCCCAGAATGCCTGAGTCTGTCCACTCTGTTGAATTAGTAGAAACTTCACTCCCAATGTGCATGTGTACCATACAGACCCACTGTATCTGAAGTACACCTTTACATCATAAGTATACCTTAATATACTAGTTGCTCCATCCTGTGGCACTAACAAAAAGTGACAGGGAACTTTTACTTTAATCCGTGTACAGGAACTGGAAACCAGATCTTCCTTCTTCCTTAGGTTTTTAAAAGATTTTCTTGAGTGTTGTTTTTCCACTGACATGAAGTCGTATTTCTTATTTAGTCACGCAGTTCATTGCAAGACTGGATTCTGTTTTGATTAGACAAGACACAAAAAGAGCAGCTCATCCAAAGGGCAGAATGTACAGCTTTTCAGCAGGGATGGCCAATGAAGTTGACAAAAAGCTTTGATTTGCTTTTATACTAACAAAAGCAGCCGGGTTATCTTTATTGCATTACTCAAGAAGACCTGGTAGTGATTTGGGTTTTCATTAAACATTTGTGTAGTTCCCCTTCATCTGACCTATTCTCATGCCTGGTATTTACCCATGAGTGGCCTCTCCATGCCGACATAAACTGAATGACTCACACAAGCAGCTCATTTCCAATGGATGCTGGCATCTGAGCACTTGCGTGTGATTCACACCTCTGTCTGACTAATGCTGGTCATTCACAAGCACTGCATCATCTTCCCTCAGATTAGAGGTTCTTTCCAACCCACTGCTAAATATATTTCAGTAAAAGGCCATGTGAGTCGCTGGCGTTCATTTTTTTTACACTGGGGTTTGCACGGAAGATAATTAGCCAGGAGGAAATACAGTAGTGTGTTTCTCTTGCTCTGAATGTTCTCCATCAAGTGCCAGGCAAGCCAAACCCAGTGTGGCAGGAAGGAGGAAACATGGCACAGTAAGCACATGACAGAGACATCTTTACTGCTACTTTCAAACACAGAGAGAAAAACAAACTTCAATACTCTGTTTTCTTAGGGGGAAAAAAAAAACTGTCAGATAGAATTGTTAGTTCCAGAAGATCTTGTCAATGAACCAGAAATACCACAGATCTAGTTGGCCTGTTAATGCTGTAGTAAGACTTAAACAAACCCACTCATTTTTAAACACTTGCTTTCACTGTACATATACACAACACACACACACACACACACACACACACACACACACACACACACACAGAAAGAGAGAGAGAGAGAGAGAGAGAGAGAGAGAGAGAGAGAGAGAGAGAGAGAATAGGAATGATGAAGCAGTGTTTTATTTTTTTCTTATTCTTTTTAAACCCAAACACTCCAAAGGATTTCAGTTTGGCGTATTCTTGCCTTATCTTCATATAAATGTATTCAGTTAATTTCCTGTTCTCTGGCTGCCAAAAAAGAAAGAAAAACCCAGGGCTAACTGCTCTTCCCAAAGTCTCTATCTCACACACTATCACTTTACAAAAGTGAGCCAAATTCCTGTGGCCTTGCCACATGTGTTGTTGACCAGTCAACAATTCCCCAGTTCTCCTGTCCCCCAAGTCCTCAAAAGCTCCCATCTTTCATTTACCAGACAGCCTCAAAATAAACATATATCCTTTTCTTTTCCCATTGAGTAACAATAAGAATAAAAGTTCCTTGGGACTGTGACATGCTAATCCAGTGCACACCACCATCTGGGCTCCCATCACATTTATTACTAAATAAAAACACTCAGGAGAAAAGGCAGTTGGTGTGTTTCTGGTGGCTTCATAGCTACTTTGTTTGGCAGCCTCTGATTCTCCTAAAATCAGACCGGTGACAAAGGATGACAACACACTGCGGCCACATTTAACACTTGTACATTTTATTTAGTTAAATCAGCCATTGTACAACATTGCAGCTATGTATTGTTAGTGTTGTATTGTTTTCCATTAACTAATACATGCCCTCATAGATATATTCAATTAGTGTTATCACCATGGGAACAAGATGCTGATTCATCAACTGAAAATTCACTTCTTCTCACAGTATTCAAGTTTTTTTTTTTTCTGATAACACAGCAAAAAAATCAAAATCGAAAAAAGGTGAATAACCATTATGTTGCTACACAGACATCATCTGCACTGCAAAGAACACAACAGAAAGGCTTTTCATGAGCTCCGGTGAAGGTCTGACAAGATGGCCATGGCATAGCTCAAAAAGGGCTGCCACCTGCCTCTCTTGTTCTGGATGCCAAAGAATACTTAGTTTCTACTCAACACCCCCCACCCCCTCCAGAAAGTGCAAATGTTGGGGGCTCAGGAGATTTGGCTGATGGGAAACCTCTCTCCCAAGAAAATTCCTCTCTTGGCAATGCTACTTTAAAAGATGAAGTGCCATGGTTTGTCTCGTTTGTGTTTGACATTCCGAGCAATGAGTCAGTTCTGCACGCAGGAAAAGGCCAGATAGGATCGGAAGAAGTTCAGTCTCAGGAGAGCACACTGTTTTCTTTTCTTTCTTTCTTTCTTTCTTTCTTTCTTTCTTTCTTTCTTTCTTTCTTTCTTTTTAAATTTCATCTTCATTGAATATACTTTTCTTTAACAAATAACTGATTCAAAACGTATACTGTTTATATGAATATATTTGTGAATATATATATATATATGTTAAAATGCTACACAGCTTCAACCACTAGAGGGATTAGACGTCGGGCATGGGAATCACTCAGACTGTCATTGTCCCTTCTCTGAAACAAACAGAAAGTTACACAAACGCACTTCAGTTTCCGAGGGTGTCTGGGTCTCAAATAAATAAATAAAAAAATTAATCAAAACCAAATTTTTCAAGGATTTCTCAATCTCGTCTGCAAACTGAAAAGCAGACATAGCTAGAAAGTGAAAGCCCAGAGTGAAAATCATTAGTGTGATAAGAAGGGCTGAGTGTGTGTGTGTGTGTGTGTGTGTGTGTGTGCGTGCGCGCGCGCGCGCGCGCGCGCGCGCACGCGCTCTCGTTTAATGCCACATGCAGGTATTAAGAGATACATCTGGAGGTGGGGTTTAAAAAAAAAAAAAAGATAAGAAAAGAAACCACTCCAACATGGTGACAGCATTTAACATTGTGTGTGGCTCATAAATCTTGTTTCCATGAATTATCTACAGTGCAGTGGCCAGAAGAACGTACCACCAGTAAGACAGCGTGGTTTGCTAAAGCAGCAATGAACACTGGAAAACTACAGTAGTTATAGCTTTTCAAATACCCTGCCAACGTGTCCAAAATCAAAAACACCTGAAAGCGCTAGAATGCCACCCATGCAGCTTCTAGCACCAGAATACCTCATTGTTTCCACCTGCTCACCTGTGCGCCCTTCTTCTCCTCCCTCAGGGTGGCAGTCGGAGAGCCATCAGCAATGGCTGACCAGTACTAGAGACAGCTCCTTGGGATCAGTCTTCAAGGTTGTGATCCTGCCTTTAGGAGCAATGGCTACTCTGGAAGCGCTAAGGACATGTCTAGGTCTGAAGTGTCCCTTCCATAGAACGGCATTACCCTTCAACTGTGTTAGCAATATCTTAATTAACCATTGTTCAGCAATCTCAAGAGGCTTTTATTTCCTGATGCCCAGTGTGATTATGACAGGCAGTGGTTTAAACTTTACTCTGTTGTACGTCTGAGAATTTCAGCTATATACAGTATGCACGGATATCCTCGGGAGGATTCCCCTCTTGTCACTTGAAGAAGTCTGCAGGTGAAGTTCTCCTGATTCACGGATTTTCATGGAGCTTGTGCAGAAGCAAAGAACAATGGAGGTGCCAGTTCCCAGGCTAGCATGGATGCTCAAAATAGTTGAATACAGCATCCAGAATGAAGGATGCTATCTTTGGTCACAAATTAGCTTATAGTTAGAGAGAGTAGGGGGAGAAGGAAGCAAAAGAAAATGCTGTGTGTATTGGCCGAGAGTGGAAATGTCTCGGGATCCCAGTAATTAGGCCACGTAGGTCACTCCTGTGAGGAAATGGGAAGTTGCATATTGAGTGGGTGTGTGGCTTCTGGTGAGAACTGGGCAGCTCCTCATTTGGCCTCTTGCTTTGTGCTCTCCTTGCAGAAATGCCGAAGGAGTTGCTGGAGGTCTCTCTGGAGGTCGTCTTGGTCTAGTGCTCCGGGAACATCCTCCAGGTGCTCCAAGTTGATGTGTTTCCCCTGCTGGTCCTTCACCACAGCCCTCTTCTGTGTACTGGCTTTATTCATTGTTGTCCTACAGGGAGCAGACGAGATCATTAGAGCCTTTGCCCGCGTACCCAGTCACTTCCTGTCTTGTCCCTGCATCTGTTCCTATTAGCTAATGATGACAGGTAGACAGGCGTGTTTCTCACATGTCTCATAAAGGAGGCTCTCCTGTTGGAAATGACTCAGAAAGCTTTAAAAAGTGTATTTTGGAACAAGACACACTCATTTTTTCAAATCCTTCAGAAATACTTGAAATAAAGGACACTAGTCCTTCATACACTTTCTCAAAGAAAAGCCAGAGTTTGGTTAAGTTGCATTGATCCGAAGATCCTTGTTTACTCTGAAACAATGATTCCAAAAGCACCATTGACAAGTTCAGAAAATCCCTTAAAAGTCACTCACTTCCCAGCCTGAATTTTGCCCAAATTTTGTTTTACTAGAATATTTTCACGAGTCTCTGATCTTTAACCATAGAAATATTCTACCAATAGATGAGAAAGGGACTTCCAACAAGAAAGCCTCGGAAGCTTCCTTGAGAGTCAGTCAGGGAGGAAAAGGAAATGGGAATGCCTCCCAAGAGCCGACGCTTTCTGTGTATCCTCAGGACCACCATGTGCTCAACTCCGACTGTGCATCCCACCACGCCAGTCAGCAGGCTGCTCCCTTCACAGCGTCCTTACCCCTGGAGCACCTTGAGAAAAGATGCTATAACTTGCTACTTTATTTCATGGTATTATTTTCTTAGAGTCCCCACTTGAAAATGATATTGCAATTTGCTCTTTCTCTATTCTGTCTACTTGTGAGAATAAGGCTTCATTCTGCAAATATGTGTTGATATGTATTTTATGTACTATGTATAGTTATAACAAATAAGAAAACCTGAGCTTAGGGGATTTAAATGACACCCCCACATAAATTTTTTTTTTTAAAACATTAGCTAAAGGTCCAAGATTCCTGAGTCTGGGTCCATAACCAGGAAGCCATGGATCTTCAAATCCAACAACATGGAGAACGACCAGGCATTTTCCTCATGAATTCCCAGTGTTCAAACCATGGTCTTTCTAACCTGATGCTAATTTCTAAAATTTTACTTCTGCCAAAATAATTCCAGCTTTCCTCTGGATAGCCTTGCTTCGTACCTCTTTCTCTGAGTCTCTCACTCTCTTAGATACTACATAAGTTATGTTTCCATTTGATGGTTTGTCTAAATTTGTTCCTCTTGATGGAATGTTCAAATTTTATCGCTGTGGTTGTAATCAGTTTGAGTATTTCTGGCTGCTCCCAGTCATTTCTGCCTGTTTACTCCACAATAGGCAAATATCTGTCTCTTTCTGCTAGGAATCAGGAGAAGGTTCCATCATTCCGGCGTCAGGGGCCAGGCCTACAGCTTGGGACATTTTTAAAAGTTATTCTGCAGATGTGTGCACATGTTCGTGCATATGCACATATATGATAAAATGACTTCAGTGATGTATGAACTCAAGGGCTATGCACCACTGAGTCCACACTGACTGGCAGTGTGACTGCAAATTATCTGTCACTATCTTCAGCTTGGTGTCCACCACTGCAAGGAGACAGGGACTCAACTGCTCTCCAAATCGGTTCCAATTCAAAGACCTTGGGATGCCAAGGTTTGCAGAGGCTGTATAGTTTCATCTGAATGATCAGACAAAAGAGTTCAACGTTCAGAACAGAAAAAGCATTTTATCTTTAATTCACATGGCATTTAAAAGCTCTAGGTGACCAATTATGTTCTTCTAAATTCATAGCTGCTGCTTTTTTTTCACATTTGAGCAGAAGGCAGAATGGTGGCAGAAGCTTTAATTTTACTCTTTTAATTATTATGTTCTAGAAACCTAAAATAGCCTGGTGGAGTACTACACATGACCTTCTTTCTCCCCTTTTCAATGAGATGAGAAGCACAACAATAACTTGGGTTCCCATTGTATCTTTCTCTGAGGAGCTGAGAGGTCTGTGGGAGTACTGATGTCTACAATGGTGCTAGAGGACCAGGTCTGTGGGAGTACTGATGTCTACAGTGGTGCTAGAGGACCAGGTCTGTGGGAGTACTGATGTCTACAGTGGTGCTAGAGGACCAGGTCTGTGGGAGTACTGATGTCTACAGTGGTGCTAGAGGACCAGGTCTGTGGGAGTACTGATGTCTACAGTGGTGCTAGAGGAGCAGGTCTGCGGGAGTACTGATGTCTACAATGGTGCTAGAGGACCAGGTCTGTGGGAGTACTGATGTCTACAATGGTGCTAGAGGACCAAAGGGAGAGAGAGATGACAGAGGCAATACCTAGTTCAGACATCAGCTTTGCGATGGCGCAGGCAGCTCACTATGCCTTGCAGCAAACATCCTCTGACACACAAGGAAAAGGCTGCTTCCTGTTTGCACATGCTCTTACTAATTGCTGCTTTAGCCAACACTTGGAACATTCAGGACCTTCGACATCAAACTTAGACTCTTGCTTCTTGCCACTCCCAGGCAGCATCATGGCACTTGTTAACAGTGAAAAGCAGGTACTATCCAAAGCCATAGGGAGCAAGACTGAGCTGGATATAGTTAGTTGCCAAGTTAATCATTGTGTCATTGATTAAATTTCTCTTCATTTGGTCTCCAAATCTATCGACACAGTGGTATTTTCCACCTGCTTAGCTCCAACTATATTGGCAACTGGATTGAGCCCAGAAAGTCAAATTGCACAAACAAATGTCTCACCCTCACTGTGTCTCAGTATTAATTCGAAATTCCATCAGTGGACATGCTAGGGGCAACACACTGACACACCCATGCCTGACTCATGCATTCTCATACAGGGCAGCCAGCAGCTCAGAAGGGATCTACCCTTCCTTTCTAGCATTAGAAACTATTTGTATCATGTTAGTTGGCCAAGCATCACCCAGTGCTAACCCAAACCTCTTAATTATTGATCCATCCTCCTTCAGGATTTCATTCTCTACTAAACTGGGGAAATGGACTTTCATGTGGCTCCCTGTGTAACCCAAAGCCTGAAGTAAGAAAAAGAGAAAAGAAGACTTGACTCGTAGGCCACGGACTTTCAAGTAAAGCATTACTAATTAATCTGCTGCTGTACTGTTTAGTCTACTACTTTTCTAATTAGTCTACTGCTTTGCTAACTCCAGTGGTACAGAAAGAGTCTCCGATGGGGCAAGTAACTCCTATGAGCTCATATGGGTATTGAATTTCATTTAACAAGTCTTTAAAATTCCATTTGTGCCCAGATATTTTTATACTCATTATTGAAAGCTTAAAACTAACTTCTATGCTTACCAACTTTAAATTTTTCCCTTGTTTTTTTTTTGTTTGTTTGTTTTTTGTTTTTTGTTTGTTTGTTTGGGTTTTTTTTTTACCATACTCCTCATGATTGTGGAGATTTGAATGTCAAATCAGACGACTACAGACAAAACCAGAAATAGGATCAACTTAGACAATTCACTTTTGAACATCCCAGAAGTCAAATGTGCGGAACTCAAAGTACTGAAAGCAAGTTTGCTTTTAATATGCAGATACATTAATATGCTACTTAAATACAGTTGCTAATACTATAATCATTGTTGTTGTGCTGTTGTTCTGCTACCTGGGGATCAAACCTAGTGTTTTGTGTGATCCACACAGGCACCCTAAAATATAGCTGTATCCTCAGGTCTAATGTGAGTAAGTGCAGTAGAGAGCACAAATTATCGCATTTTACTTTAAGTATTTAAGATAATTCTGCAACTATTATCCACATTTTTTTGAGACAGGATGCCACAAAGAAGTCCAGGCTGGCCTGAACTCATTTTGTAGCATAAGCTAGTTTTGAACTTGTGGCATTCTGCCTTAGCCACCTCAGTAACAGTGTTACAAACCTAAGCCACCATACCTGGCTTTGTAATTTTAACAGACATATAGAAAATCATGCCCCAACTCTGGAGTCTCAGATTCTGCCCCAGCAGGAATGAATCTTAGCAACCTGCATTTTAAAGAGCTCTTTGGGTGACATGAATGAATACCACTGGGCTGAAGAAATATTACTTCACCACACAAATTGTTCAAGAGGGAAATCTGATCTTTTGAATTATCCTAACACCTCAGGAACCTGTGCATGAAATGACACGGTGACAAGTGCTTTTCTTTTCAAACACAAAGTAACCATGAAATGTACATCAAAGGAAAACAAACACAAAATGCTTCTATACCTCTTCAAAGTCATCTTTGGCTGAAGGAAGGTCAGTGGCTAAGCTAGAGTCTCCCAGGATTTTCTCCATTCTTTCTCCATGTACCATTGTTGTTTTAACAACTTTGCTGACTCTACGGCCTTCTACTGGTTCAGCCTGAAACTGTGAGGTACTGGACAAAATGCTGGGTTCAGACAAGGTCACCTAATGAATGAAGGACATAGACAATTCCCAATGGCCAAAATGGAACAAATAATGACATAAATAAAATGTGGAATAAAATGGTTGTAACGTTACCCTCCCCCCTCAAAAAAAAGGCAACTCAGAACATTTCTCATCAATTAGTCTATTGAAGGGTATATCACCACAGCACTGAACCAGTTAATGGGCCATTTGAATAAAGTCTTACCAGTCACGTTTCTAAAACGCTGACAGGTACAATGTAGATTGGCAACCAGGGCTTGATTTCTGTCCCACAATTAATGTATTTCCATTGCAATATGAAGATAAAGTCAACCCCTGAAGGGAGAGCTTGAAAAGCTATGAGAAGTCAAACTAGATGACTAGACGGCTTTGTGCCTATAATCATATGATTTTGAAGATAGAAATAAATGCAGAACAGCAATGATTTCAAATTGTGTATTGTGTAAGAGAACCAATGTGTGTGGTAGTTTCTTGCCTTCAAACAGGAAAATAAAACAGAAAGTGATAAACTGTGTAAATCACAGAGTTCCAGATCATAATTTTAATGACCTGAGTGAAGAAGTTTCAAACACATATCTAAGTGACCCTTGGAAGGCTGGTGTGCCAATGAGGCCCAAGCATTACAGTACATTTGGACACAGTCTCTCCATGACACATGCCTGGTCAGAAAATAGGTATTATTGTCTTACAGTCTGACTTTGGATTCCTACTGTAATCAACTATGAATGAAATCCAATGCAGAAATGAAAAAAAAAAAAAAAAAAACAAAGAAAGACAATGTACAATGACCACATAAAACCCAGATTCAGCCGGGCGGTGGTGGCGCACACCCTTAATCCCAGCACTTGGGAGGCAGAGCCAGGCGGATCTTTGTGAGTTCAAGGCCAGCCTTGAGTGAGATCCAGGAAAGGCACAAAAGCTACACAGAGAAACCCTGTCTCGAAAAACAAAAAAACAAACAAAAACAAACAAACAAACAAACAAAAAACAAAACAACAACAACAAAAAAAAAGAGATTCAGTGGGAACCAACATGTTTTTGCCTATGTTCTGTCTTTCTCTACACAGTGAACTCTGGGTGGCCTCACCTCTGACTGCTGGGTGTCACTCTTCAATACCACACGCTTTATCACTTTGGAGTAGCTGTCCCCATCCTCAATGTTGACTGGCTCCTGTGGCATTCCCTGCATGGTAATCTCCTCCTTCTCCATGCCATCAGAGGATACGTACCGCCTAATGATTTTCCGGGTAACCTGAAACACATTTCACATGCCTATCTTAGTTTTGAGTTATGGTACCACACTAGTGATAGCATTTTAACAGGAAGTGTGAAAAGAGCCTTTCAAGAGCCAGGGGCCAGTACCTTCTTTACCACCGTGTGTCCATTCTCATCAACATATTCTTCTTCTGTGACAGTTTCTGGGGGTATGTCAGGCATATCTTCTCCCTAAACAGTGTGAGAAAAGTGTTACTTAGGTGTCTGCCACTGTCCTGAGGAACTAAGTCCAAGTGCTTTTGATGTGAGGAATGTTAGAAAACCAGAGGTCATGTTGCGAAGTATTGCTGAGATGCAAAATCCTGTCAGTTTGATTAATAAAAAAAATTTAAGCAGGTATATTAAAAAAAAAACATGCTCAGGAGAATCTCACCAAAGTTATGTCAAACTTAATCAAACAACAACAACAAAAAAATGAATAAGCAAGAAGAGAGGCAGGTGGAAACCTAGAAGCCAAATCTTTCTTCTGCGTGCTGGCTCTTGGAGGAGGGCTGCAAACATCCTTGACTCTTCATTCCCTTACAAATGAGACAGGAGCTGCTTTCCACACATGCACTACCTACAGAGCATGCTCAGCATGTTGTTCCAGGTGTCTCTTAGTGAAGGACAGAACTGTCCCAACGTGCAGCAACTTAACAGTTGGTACCTGAATAATCACTCTCCGGCGGACAACCCTGGTAGTTACCATGGCCTCCTCATCAGAGCTGGCCTCCAGCTCCCCTAATTCCTCTGTTAGCTCCTAGTGGAAGCATGTAAGAATCATTGTTGTTGGTTTTATTTTTAATTAAAAAAAATTTAATCAAAAAAATTTTATTTGGCTTTTCAAGACAGGGTTTCTCTGTGTAATAGCCCTTGCTGTCCTGGAACTCATTTTGTAGACCAGGCTGGCCTCACAGAGATCTGCCTGCCTCTGCCTCCCAAGTGCTGGAATTAAAGGCGTGCACCACCACCACCAACTTCAAAAACAATTTTTTTTTTTTAAAAATAGGATCTCACTTGGTAGACCACCCTGGCTTAAGCTTGCAATCATCCTGTCCCAAACTCCCAAGTGCTGGGTTTACAGATGTGCGCCATCGCACCTAGCTGAATCGCTTTGTTTAATTTGCTGTCGAGGGACTTTTCTACTGTTTCTTTATTTGTCCATATTATATTCTGAAATTTTATGCAGGGAAATGTTGGTAGAAAAATCATCAGGGGAAAAATAAATGTGTGGTGATCTCGAGCCTCAATAAGTATATAGTCTAATTGTTTCCAGAATCATAATGAAATTCTGAAATCTGAGAGCAGTTGGAGAAGCCACTTGTCAAAACTGAAAAGAAAGCTTTTCTCACATGAGCCCTGTGCTTAAAACTCCTGCCTCAGCCTTCAGAGTTTACTGGGATGACAGGTATGGACCACCATGCTCTTTTTTTTTTTTTTTTTTAAGGGAAAGAGTACATTCTATTGGCATAATGTCTCAAAACACCCAAGCTGTAGCTTTACAATCTTCTTTTCTAAAGAAAACATATAAATGAAAAACCAAAGTATACATTAAATACACTCAGGAACCTACTGTTAGCAATATGGTCAGCAAGAAAAGTAACTAAAAGGACATGTTCGGAGCTGACTAATGAAGCATATGAGGGACAATTAGAAATTCATTGAGCCAAGAAGAGGCAGTGCAAACCTAGAATGCACAGTGGCTCACCCCAATACATGTCTGCACAATCCAAATTATATGAAATTTCAGAAGACCTTCAAGTCTGTATTCCATGATGGCTATGGATTTTTCCAGTTCACTTTGGTCACAAACCCTTTTGCTAGTATTCAATTAGGCCAAGAGCTTGAGATGGTAGTTTTGTGCAAAGACAAACATGGAATAAAACTTGACTCACTGAATGACCACATTGTTTAAGATAAATGCCAGGAGCCAGTGCCCGCCCACCCAGAGCTCTCCTTATTTTAGGTGTGGTTTTAGATATAATCTGATCTCAGATGTCACCCTCAGATTCTTTTTGATGGAGATCTTAAGTCCAAAGCAGGTTGTACTACTTCCTTCCAAACTCAAGTCTTTCCTATAACAAAATTTTACTAATAAGCTTTACAATAATTTTTTTTGTTTGCTTGTTTTTTTCAAGGGTTTCCCTGCATTGTTTTGGTGCCTGTCCTGGATCCTTACTCTGTAGCCCAGGCTGGCCTCCAACTCACAGAGATTCGCCTGCTCTGCCTCCCGAGTGCTGGGTTTAAAGGCATGCTTTAAAAGACATTTTAGAACATAAAATATTTCTGAAACTCTGACTATTCAAAAGAAAGATAAGTTATAATTTAATGAAAACCACATTAGGTTTAAGCCAAGCACTCTCACACCTTCTTTGTGGATGAGAGTGAGCTAGGAGTTCAGTAAAAATGCAGGCATTTGCTGACACTCCATTCTTCCGGCTTATTCAGGGAGAGGAGCTATGAGGAAGAGCAAGCTCCTAGGTCAGGGCTGAGGTCTATGGGCGATCTTGACTGCATTTTGACAATCCGTAGTTTAAAAGCATCTCTTCAGCCAGCCTGTACCTCTGCTCACAACCTTCAAACTTCACTTTATGACAAAAGATACTCCCTAATGCACTCTTATGCCATGGGCAGGCATTTGGATAACAAAAGATGTCAACACGTTCAGACACAATGTTGTTTTTCTAAGTTATTCCTAAAAAAAAAGTCTGTGGAACCTTAATTTGAAAATTACACTGGCAAAATGGCTTATTTGGCAGAGGCACTTTTGTGGAGACCTGATGAACTGGGTCACCACACTCTACAAGGGAGCAGAAAAGGACCAGCTTTGACTTCCACACTTGCACTGTGGTGTGTACAATGTACACACACACACACACACACAAACTCAACTCCCTCCCACACATACTAACTTTTTTTTTTTTTTTAGAAAGTTATATGTTTTGCACTGAGGGAAGTTGGGGTGTTAACAACTGCAGATATGCCAGTGAGAGATCTCATCTCCTGATGATGCACACACCCTGCGGGTCCAGCATCACACTGGCAGACTTTCAGTAGATTTGCTCATCAACACCATCACACATAACTCTACTAGTTTTTCAAAGCTGTGCCTCACTGTTGTCTTACTACAGGTCATTTTTCTTAGCAGAAGATTTTCCATGATGAAATTGGGACTCACAGTCCAACAGCTAATACTGGAACTGTGTACTAGTTCCTCTAGATTTCCAAGTTCTAAGACTGTTGAAGCTTAGGAGTTTCCCGTGTTCCAGTTTAACTAATCTGACAAGCCTTTTCAGTTTTGAGATAAAAATATAAAAGAAGCATCAATAGAAACAGACACCAGGAAGTTCTAGAGCTTCGGCACAGGGGAGGAAGGACACACCAAGGGGAGAAAGCCTGACCTTTTGAAAGGCCACATCATCATCGAGTCTTTCCAAGACCTGTGGCTGGTCATCTGCAGACTCTACTATCACCAGGCTGGTCTTCCTTGGAGACCTCTCCTCTTTGGGCTCAGGAACCTCCTCAGGTTCTTGCACAATGGGAGAAGCATGCTCGCTGGTCACTGGGGTCTGGAGACAAGGCTTTGCTTCCTCAGGAGTGGTACTGACATCCTCAGGAGTCTTACAGAGAGAGCCAGAAACTGCTGTGGCCTTTTGAGTCTCTGCCGCTTCGGTCCCTGGTGTTGTCACACTGGAACAGAGAAAAGTCCATTGCAACTCAAGAGCATTGGTAGGGAAAATGAAATTTCTCCTCATGATAGCCAAGACCGTATGTACTCAAGCATGCACACACAGAGATGCACATACACGATAAATGTAAAAAAAAAAAAAAAAGTTTTATATAACAAATATGTATAGATAATGCTTTTGAAGAAAGCAAGAAAATTTAGCAGGATGAAATAAAGCAGTGTTGATGTAGTTAGTGTAATTACAAACATAAGGGAACATAGTTGTATGTCTATTGTTTGATGGAAGGACCTGTGGACACGGGCACTTTCTAGCAGTTTGCAGTAACTCCCATGCAGCCTTTCAAAACCTCAGACTGGAAATAAGAACATCCTCTCCCTTTTCCACTCCTTGCTCTGTATCCAGCAGTCGTCTGTCCTGCGGCTGAAAACAAAAGTCCCGAATGCCTCTCTGACAGTCCTGGTCTTCCCACCTTTGCCTCTCTCCATCTTTCCTTTTCTTACATTTCTGTATGCTCTCCCTCAGACCCTACAGGCAGGTAAAGAGGAAGGTGCCTTCGAGGAAGAAATCATTTCATGTCTCTTTCTTCTCATGTGAGGGTGCACAAGAGAACAAAGCTCAATGTCAACGGAAGTCCTGGGCTGTCAGCTCTTGACGCACTCAGGTTGCTTCTCCTGAGCTGTTTTCCTTTCCTGGATAGCCCATGTCACTCAGGCAGCTCTCTCCTTTACCTGGTAAAGTTCTGAACTAAATGACTCTCTAGGGCTTCTTTCAAGCAGGCAATCCCTCCCTATCCTTACTCCCTAACTCCACCCTGTCTCAAACTAATGGCATTGCATTCTGTTTGCATGAGTGATACCGCACTGGTGTTTTTATACTTAGATACTACACAGCTTTGCTGAAGTACTCATGGGCTGCCATTCCTACCCCATCACTGTTCAAACTCCAAGGCAGCCACAGCACCATGTGGAAGCATTTTAACGGGATACAACAATCCTACAAGTCGTGACTGTGATTCACAAGGAGTACACTGCAAAGGTGATTCACGGGCTTACCATTGGCCCCTGACCCTGTTAAATAAGTAACACGTGTATAATTTTTATGGTATCTAGATGTGGAAATGAAGACTTGGAGCACTTTGGAATTGTTCAAGGTCACAGAACTGGAAGCTGGCTCAAGCAGGATGGTGCCACACAACACCATCACAATTATGTGTCTTGACTGTTTTTCTATTTGACAGTTTTTCTATAGCCCAGCTTCTAGGGACAGAGGAGTCACTGTGAGATAATTGTTACTTTCCTGTGTAAGACCACTCTCTCTGTCACAGTAGCTTTTCTTTGGAGTTGCATTTAACAAACTTTCTTCTGAAACTCACTAGTATTCCTGCTGGTCTTGCATTTTCCCTGAGAAATCTTGTTGAGCTGGTTCTGGGTGCATTTGGGGAGAGAGCGCTGCTGCTGGGCTGTCCCCCTCAGTTTTGGGGATGCAGTCCTGAAATGTGGAATAACCAACAGAAATGTCTTCTTCCGAGACCATGGGTGGGTGGTCACTGGACTCGCTCTCTTTGGAAGCCACCTGCCCCTCTTTCTGCCTGTGCCGGGCAGCACAGAGCTCTTCTTGAAGTACTGAAAAGCCTGAAGGGAAGAACAATTGAAAATGTTTAGGGATTGGGGATTTAGCTCAGTGGTAGAGTGCTTGCCTAGCAAGTGCAAGGCCCTGGGTTCGATCCTCAGCTCTGAAAAAAAATAAAAGAAAAAAAAATGTTTAGGAATCTCACTTACACTAGGGGTCTGTTTGGTAAGGGCTGCTATGTTCCACACACTGCTGTAGGAGCTTTGCTAGAGAGGAACACGACACTGTGTCTGACTTTCGCTGACCACTGAGAGGAGCCCAGGGAAGATACATGGTGACAGGGCCACAGGCGCCTGTCGGTAAACTATGCCTCCTTAGTGATAATGTGTGTGAAGGAGTCCCAAGGATGAACAGGCATCTCCTGTGACAGTCAAGTCATAGAGTTTAAGTGGAAAGAAGAATCCGTAATACCTTGTGTTCCGGACTCTTTTTAGGTAGAAGCGTTTACATGGGGCTAAGCAATTTCACTACATCCAGAGCAATGGTGAGTCACTGAGAGACCTAGCAGGGTCAGGGTATGGAAAGGAGGTGAAAAAAACATCAAAATTGAGTTTGGAAAAAAAAGATGAATTATTTTCATCATATGCTACCAAGGTGTGAAGAATTTCAAACACAGAGAATTTGGTGATGAGGCAAGAATTTCTGCATTTTACAAGGTGGACTGGAGTAGCATACAGAGGTCTCAAGAGAAGAGGAGGGAAGAAGAAACAGGACATTCTAGCCTCTCTCTTGAAGAAGTTTCCTACAAAACGGACAGACAGAAACAAAGGAGACACAGAGAGAGGGATACCCAGGCTCAAAGAACTATTCAGTTTCTTGTTCTCTTAAGGACAGGGTTCTTAAAATGTAATGGCTTTGGACACTATTCCAACTATAAGAGCCAAATGGATATTTGTAGGAGTGAAGCCCTTGTGTAGACAGAAGATGAAATTCAGCACAAAAGAGGATGCAAATAAGGGAGTTCAGTGTATTTTGGCAGAAAGGCAGAGTGTGTATGCTCAGACATCATATCTTGGTAGATTTTTTTGGTGAAAAAGTGTAGAGATTTACTTATAATCTATGCTTCTAGGAAATCTGAAGTATGCTCATCAAGTAGTAAAAAATAGGGGAAGAGAAATGTTGAGGAAGATTCGAAGGAAGACGTGAAACTAGGAATCAGAGGGGATGGGTGGAAGTCAGAGTTGGGAAAGAATGGGGGAGGAAAGACGAACTGAAAACAACTGATAATGAACTCCATAGAAATTAACACTTAAAGGTCATAGGGCCAGTGGCCAAAGGCTCCAGTGGGTCTGAAGAATTATCAGTTCAGAAATAAAGAAGGAACTGGGATGCCTAAGTACTGTAGTGCTTAGGAACCATATAGCTACTGGTAATAATGTCTTGGTGCAAAACATAAAAGTCGGTGGTTAAAGTAGATAAAAAAAAAAAAAAAAACAAACCTAAGTATCAGAAGTGTTCTTCAAGGAACCGAGGAAAAAGGAACTGGAGGGCCACCCATGGTATGGAGAAAATGAAGAATGAGCAGAGGCAGTACAAAAATGGACAGGGAGAGAAACTGAGGTGGCAGGGAAGTCAATACATCATCAACAAAGGCTACAGTCTATTGCCTTAAAAAAAAAATAGAGGCAGTAGGCCCAGTTCCTCCATCATCCCCTACCCCCAAGAGACATCACTTGACCTTCACTGTTGTCCAATACAATGGTCTGCTCCATTTCTGCATAGCTGTGGCCCAAGCGCTCCTGGAGGGGTTCTGTGTTGGTCTCCAGGAGATGTACAATATCCATCCTGTTGATCTTTGTGAGACATTCAATGAGGATAGTATCTGAAACATTAGACAAAAGCATTCCTTACATGTGAGAGGTACTCATTCTAGGATCTCCTTCATTCAGTTACCTTACTAAGTTCTTGGCACTTATATCAGAACCTGCCAAAGCCTAACTAGGTCCTTTGTAAATAGAGGCAAATGGCAATGCATGGACCCTACATACTACAAACCCTGAAGGGCAGAGTTGCCAGATAAGACACAGGGTACCACCCAATTTGGATTCTAGGTCAAAACAAAGACTAACTATATCTCACATACTGTGTGGAATATGTTTATATAAAGGGACATTAGTTTTTAAGTTCAATTGAGTACCCTCCTGTTTTTATTGGCTAAGTCTATCAATGCTGTTAAAACAGATTTGGGAAAAAGAAACAGTAAGAGATATGAAAGCAGATCTTCACAGAGACATGAAAGGAAGGGCTGAAGTTGTGTGGTGGCCATGGTCTGTCTCATTTCCCATTTTATACCACAGGGTCATAATCATATCAGTCATCATATAGAGTATCTACTTGGTTCTCATTCCCCCATTAACTAAATTACTAGAGAGGAATGGGAACATGAATTGCAGGCAGTACATGACCCATAAACAGTTATAACCACACAACTGTGCTCATTAACCAATACTTAGAAACTGTTAGGTCTTGATGAACCTTCCATTGGCAGCTGGTTCTGGTATCATTGCCAAACACTTGGGACTGTTCACAAACAAACCATGCAGGATTTCTCATGGAATAAGATTATTCTTTAAAAGGACAGCTGCTTGTTCTCCTCTACTGACAGTGGTTCTTAAAATTGATGGCTTTTGACAATTTACCTTACCAATTTTGTAAGAACGGGATTGTTGGGTGGTCCACTTCCACCTTAGTTCAACATCTCTACCTCAGCATTTTCCCACCTACCTGTGGCATGCTTCCCATCCCTCTCCAGCCAGTACTTCAGCAGTGCATGGCTCTGGTCTTGAAGGGAGTTGGGATTCTCAATTCGAATTTGGTGAATTTGCTCCTCAGTGAAATCTAGTTCTCTTGCTAATTCTAAAATAACAACAACAAAATGCTACATTGTCGACACATTGACTTTAGGTTTGAGTCTCCATACCTTGCTTCATGATGTGTAAATAAGATGGTCTTGTGCTGCTATGAGCATCTGGATGACTCATACTCACCTTTGATATACTAAGACTAGCAATCTCTTCCCCTTAAAATTGGATATAGAATTCATTACTGCCTTGTAGAAATAGTAAAGGTAAAGGAATGATGATAAAATGTAAATGAAGATCAGATTATTATCACTTATTTAGATTTTTAATCAAGATAATTAAAAATAAATGACTGAACAGGAGAAACAGCATTTCACACTTCGATTTTTAAGTTCTACAAATCCTGTTTCTGGAAACGTGTACAAACATTTGTAGTTAATTTACAGTGATCAAGTATGCTCCTTTCTCAATTTGATGTCCATAAAAGAAAGGTCTGTGAAACATTAAACTGGTGTAGGGTAGAAGTCAAAAAGATTTTTTTTTTTTAAGCTGGGCATGGTTGTGCACACCCTGAATCCCAGTACTTAGGAGGCAGAGGCAGGTGGACCAGTGAGTTTGAGGCCAGTCTAGCCTATGTAGTGAGTTCCAGGATGGTCAGAGCTACAAAGAGAAACCCTGTCTCAAATGTACCTTCTACAAAAAGTTTCTTTATTCTACTATTAACATTCTATATGAATATTTTTGATGCTTATGCATGCTATTATAATGCATATGTATGCATTTATGTGTAAAAGCAATGACTTCTATTGCCTATCTGGTTATCTTTCAATATTAAAAATATCCTTGACCTAGTAATTCTATTTTAGAGATGTAGCTTCTTTTCCTTTGTTCTTATTCTGGTTGGTTATAAGGTTTACATTTTTGCCACCTTTATATTTAACATACTTAGTATGTGTGAATACTTACATATTCAAGGAAAGTAATACATATCTAATATGCCAACCAGGGATATTTTGGTATCATTCTTTCCTCTAAATCCTTGTATCTCATCTTTCAATATTATTCTACAATTACCAAATGTGAGAAAATGGCTACTCCTACTTCTTCCAGTCATTTATTCAAAATGATCAGTTATCTTTGAGAATAGATGTGTTCTTATTCCCTTCCCAACCTTTAAGAAACTGATAGAAGAATAATAACTTTGCACTGTTTGTCTCAGTGGAGCATATCCAGGTGATACTTAAGAAAGTAAATCAGAGTTAAAGATGATAAATATGAAAGCAAGCTGTACTATAATATTGCCTAATATTAAGTTCACAGGCAGGTGAAAATGAATTTTAAATTTATAAATAATGATTTGTAAATAACAGTATGGATAGTAGAATTTTCTTTCTATTAAAAAATTATTGAACATCTATGTTTCAATCCCCCTACTTCAAAAAATAAATTGGTTCAACAAGTCATTCATGTGTATTTTAATATTCACCCAAAGCACATGTTTTTACTAGAAAGATACTTGACATCCAACATAAAAAATAAACAGCCCTGGTGACATCTCAAATATTATAAAAACTGCCAGGTATGGTAGCTCACACCTGTATTCCCAGCACTGGGGCAGGGGGACTACCATTAGTTTAGGACAGCTTAAGGTATATAGTGAGTTCTAGATTGGTTTGAAACCTGTCTCAGGAAAACAAAAACAAAAAATTATAAAAAATTAAATGTAAAATTGTGTGAAACCTGGGCATCTTCCCACAGCTTAGCTGACTATAAGAGGATGGGAAAATAGGCTTATTCTCAACATCTTCAAATCTAAAGTTCTAAATTCTAGAACTGCTGAGAACCCTATGCGCAGGCTGTACCATTAGCTATTACAGTCAGATTTTTCAACTCAGATTTTTCCTCACAATATTCCTTATAGTCTTCCTCAAGAAAAACAATCTTTAAAGGACTGTTTCTGTAGAAAACTAATTACCTGTCCAGCTGAAGCCAAGATGATCAGCAATGTAAGCCAGCCTTTCTTCAATCCGCTCCTGCTCATCTTGGGGATCTACAGAAGGTCAAAAACAGAATGGCCAAGGAGTATCTGGGACAGTAAGGGAACCACAGTACTGATCATCCAAGAAAGGAAGTCACTTGACCAAATATCTGATGGTTGCACAAATTAGCTATCATGGTTTAGGTCATATGAAGTGGTGTGTTTTCTGATTTCTGAGGGTAGAATGGGGAATGAATCCCATGTGGTGACTTGTGAAAACCATCTGCTTCCACATCCCTTTAATGAAGACTAATCGCCGAATAGAATGTCTAGTCATCTCAGGGCTTTCCTTTTACCTTTTTGAAAAAGCTGTGCATGAGAACATGCTCATTTCGCACATGAAACACCAGAAAAATCACAAAGGAGATATAGAAGTGGGGTAACTGGGTGGGCTCTACTACTCATGCCTGTGAAGGTGTCAATCACCACCAGGTCCTGTCTGAAAGAAAGCACTAAGAATTACCTTAGTCATGGTTGGACAGACCAGCATGGCCAGGAACAACACTGTTCTAATGACCTTGGAAAAAGGCAAGATAAAGGCATTTGAATTTTGTATGTCATGCTGGTCTGAAATTTGCTTCTGAGGCAAAGTTTCTGGTGGCCTGTTCCTAAGTAAAGTCATACAGTTCTCACTCTCACAAACTAGCATTCATCCTCTTCCCTTTTAACTACTGCAGATTGATGGGCAGCAACGGGAAATCCTATGTCTCACACATTTAGGAATAAGTCTTCATTTAGAGATAGTGGAAGCTGCAGGTTACCTCTCAAAGCCACCCATGGTTTCCTTTTTTTTTTTACAATTCCAAGAGCCATCATTCCCTCACATCGTGCAAAGTTTGAGATTTTGTTGTCTGCTGAATCTCATCTGAACACTTTCATCATCCATCTACTTCACACATCAAAAGTATTTACCTTAGGTTTGTTTGCTTAATTTGGTTACCATGGTATCTGAAAGCCAACCTCTCTGAATTAGAAAAACAGAGCCACAATATTTAGCATTTTAGGATGTGAGCAATATTTTTGCATAAAGGGCTTCCTAATAATGACAAAATTGAATGCACCAATTATTTAAAGTTTACAAAGATGAGAAATTAGTGCACTGAGTCCTTATGCTATGAAACTCATATGCTCAAGTGTAAAAGCAAAAAGTATTTAACTTGAGGCTAAGCCTGGGACTTCAGAACAACAAAACTCAAAGCTTGTATGGCTTTACGTGCAGCAGCTAAAGAAAGGTAAAGGCCCCCGTTGCTTGGTTATGTTTATGTTTTTGATAAGCATTCTCATTACTCAATCTTGAGATTGTTTCACAGACAAGAGTATACAGAAAAAGCACAAAACACAAAGGGCTTACACAAACACATTAACCACTACAGAAAGCTTAAAGAAAATGAGACACAAATCACAAAATAAAACAAACGTTACAAAAAAAGAAAATCTCTATCAAATTTATGACATGCGTAGCACAGGGAATCCCAGTGGCTGGCAAATACCTTCAGCTTGGTCATGGCCATTTTCATCAGGGATGCGTTCAATCATAGTCTCAATGGACTCATCCCAAATGGGCCTTGTGTCAAAGATGTCCTCAGGAACTGAATGCTCAGTCTCAACAGGTGGCAGATTCTCAATGACTGACACTTCTAGGGCACTACTACTTTCGTCATCTGAAGGTGGCTCCTGCTCCCTTTCTGACTGTGTGAGCCTGTCCACTAATTTGGAAGCTTCGTCACTAATCTCCTCAAAGAATTCTATGGAGTTTCTATAAAGGTCAAAGAAATGCTCCCTACTCTCTTTTGTGGGGCTCATGCCTGTCCTGCTGGAAGATGGGGTGCTTCTGCTCTTAACTGGCAATCGGGATGCAAACAGCTTTGGTTTTGTGGCCCCCTCTTCAGATTCTGAGTCAAACCCTTCTGCCCTCTCCCTGCTCTCTGTTTCTGTCTCAATGTAACTTCTGGCTTTTACTGGGCATTTGGTCTTAGCATCTGAAGGACTAGCATCTGATTCAGATTTGCTTCTACCGTCTGGTGCTCTGCTTAGTGTGCCCTGTCCCTGGGGAACAGCTGTCTTCTGGAAAGATGTGTCTGGGTGGGAGAGCTGCCACTCAGGTCTTTGGGTGGGTGCTTTGATGGGGATTTTGGACTTTGGTTTTGCTTCATCATCCTTACTTTCCTCATCCATACCAGATGGGAACTCATCAGAAAATGCGCTCTCATCCTCTGCTGATGGAGGGACTGGGCCTGAAGTAGGGAGAGTCCTTACAGGAATTTGAGGTTTGCTTTCAGCAGAAGGCACATTTTCCATGGGTGCAGTAGGGATCTCAATCACAGACTTCTGTTCCTCCGGAGAAGAGTCCAGGGACTCGTCATCCCGATCTGAATGAACAGACCTAGTGACTGTGTTGAAGTCCAACTGAACAACAGGTTGGGGGAAGGCAGGGCAAGGCATCTGCTTCACAGTGCTCAGAGAAGATGTGTCACTCAACTGCATGGTGGGGAGGTCCTCAACTGCTGTGGATTCAGCCTCTCTTGTGGGCATTTCCATGGAAGCTGAAACCATCACTTGAGAGTCAAGGTTATGATCTGAGGCAGCTGATTCCTCTATTTCCTCACTCACATCATCAGGAAGTAATTCTCCCTCATCATCCACTGCTTCTTTGGATTCTGAAAGTTCCAGTGACTCGCTTGTGTTTTCCAGCTGTGACAGCTCAGCCCCTGTGGCCCCTTCCTTCAGGTCTTCGGAGAGAGTCTCTTCATTGGAACCTTGACCAATTTGGAAAAAGTGCAAACTTTCATCCGCATAGGACCTTTTGGTCATGTCGATGGCACCGCTTCGGGTCATCTCAAACAACTTTCCTTCCTGAAAGAGGAATGGGTTCTGTTCACTTGTTGGGGTCCCCTCTTCGGTGGGAGTCCTAGCAGGAGTGGTATCGGGAGTGGTACCCCGTGACTGTCTGTCTACCATCAAACCAAATATCTTCTGCTCTTCCGCTTTCACCCGAGCTTCAAACGCTTCGTCATCTTCACGGATCTCACTCCAGGAGTCAGAATCCACGTCAGTTTTTGTAATGATGACTTTGCTCACTTGCTCACCAATGACGGCCGGTGCGTTTGGTGTAGTGGGGGCTACAGGTGAGGAAGGTCCATTTGACTGCATGCCCATCAAGGTACTGTTTTGCTCAGGTTCAGTTTCCAGGTCATGGCTCTCAAAATGCGATTCTTGGCTGGAGACAGTTCTGCTAGAGGAGGCTGCTGTTACAACATCCTCAGCAGAGGCTCTGATGACAACAGAATACACTTCAGGTGAACAAACAACTGTGGTACGACATGTATCCGTTTGTATTTTGCTGTCCTCCCCAGAGAAAAATGATGAGGAAGGAACATTTTCATAGGGGCTGGTTATTTGAGGATCAGAATTTTCATCAGTCTCAGCTAAATCAGACATTGGAACGTCCATGGCAAACCTATCTGTTTGAGTTGTGGTAGATGAGTCTTGAGTGGGCCAGTCCTTTGACCTGCTTTCCAAAGCCTGGTCAGTTATGGCGACCTCTACTTTTCCAGTGGAGGATGGAGAGGGTATTTCTTTAGCTGATTCCTTTCTTTCAGATACTGCACAATGAGACAAAGAAGACAAGGAAGAGCTTTCACTGGGGAAATCTGCTCGTGTAGATTCTACTCCAGAAGGATCAACCTCTCTTCCTTTTGGGTCATTTTCACAAGTGTCCTGGGGAGCCAGTGACCCTTTATCCATGGCCAGCTGCTCATCAGCATCATTCAGTGTTGGACTCTGAACTCCTAGGGAAGCAAGGGGGGTTGAGTTGCTAGGACTCACAGCCTCACAACCGTGACCATCACAGGTTTCTGACTGATGAGCCTCTCTGTCCAGATCATCAGAAGACCTATCAACACCATCAGTAGAACGAGCCTGACTGCCTTCAGCTAAATGAGATTCACAGTCTCTGTCATCTTCTGAGTTACCCGGCTCTTCTTGAATCTCCTCATTCATCTTGAACGTGTACTGTTTGGAAACTATCGGCTGGAACTGTGATTCTTCGGGGCTGGAATTAGAGTCTATGCTGGAAGGCAGGGGAGACGGAGGTTGCACTCGAATAACTGGCTCTGCCAGAAGTCCTGAGTCAGCACCTTTGCTCAGCTGGGTCAGCTCGGGTTCACTTTCAGAGGAGGAAGACGGTTTTCTGCTCTCTGAAGTCACTACGACAGGGACCTCACTCTCATCAGCCATGTGCTCCATTGGTTTCTGTTCATCCACTTCTACCGAACAGTCAGCATCAGGATCCGAGGCCGAAGAGGATCCATCTTGCCTGGGTTCTTTTTTGTAATCCCTTTTCTGCTTTGCTTCTTGCTCAAGTTCATCAAATGTCTTAATTTTGGTTACCATTTTGAACATTTCCTCTTCTGGTGTGAACCTCTTTTTCTCCCCATTTTCAGAGTCCTCCTCCTCTGCACATTCATGGATCACAGCTGGTTTGGGTGTACTTGAATCTGAAGTCTTGGGTGTGACCTCATAGCTAACTTCTTCAGAGCTGGGAGTGTCAGGGGAGAGGGGGCTTTTCCCTGAGCTCTCCATGAGTGACGTCTGTTCAAGACTATCATCCTCAGCACTGCCATCAGGGTCTCGGAGCAGCCGAGAACGCATGGAAGCCACTTCGGAAACAAGATCTGTTTTGGCAATAGCTGCAGGGAGAGGAAAGTGACTTGGGAGAATTCCTGCTTTCATTTTAGGCTCAACTGGGCTGCTTTCAAGGGAGTCCCTGCAAGGAGACTCTTTCAGAGGACTTGGTTCAAGAGAATCAGGAGTTTTGTGGGAGGAGTTATCTTCCAGCACAGGGCTGGCTTCTAAAGAGTCTTTGTGGCTCACTGCTAGTGATTCATCAGCCACTGGGCTGAGGACCTCACTATCCCGGCTAGGGAGTGGAAGTTCTAACCCTTGGGGACTTCTAATGGCTCCCTGGGGCTTTGGTTCTGTTCCCTCACCTGTCTTCACAGAAGCATCAGATGGTGGGAAGGCCTTTGTCACCTTGGAAGGAGTTGTGGATTCCTGAGTTTCACTTTCTGGTTGTGGCCTAGAAGCTGAACTAACAAGGGGGAGCTGACTTTCATCACAGGACCCTTTCTCGGTAAATGCCTGGCAAGTTTCATCTGCTAATGATACACTGTGGCTGCTAGGGCAACCATCTTGTTTGGAGCATGCATCTTGGGAAGGGTCTTGGGTGACCTTGTGAAAATGCTCAGTAGAAGGCTCTGAACCCCCAGTGGCCACAGCACCTTCTGTTTCAGAACTATCGGTAATGTCTTTAGTGATAGGAAACACTTTTTCTGAATGAATTTCAGTGGGTGTTTCCGCCTTGGCTTCCTTGATCTCTCCAATTTGTTCCTCACTTTTCTTTGGTGAGAAAGAAAGACTCTCTGGACTTGTCTCGGGAGTCTCCGCTAGGCCCTCATGCTTGTAGCTCTCTTCAGAACTGATCTGAGGGGTGCCTTCCATCAGGCTGCCACAGGGCGAGCCTGCTACCACTTCCTGTTTCAGGCTTTCAGAACTGCCACCCATAGCACCACTCTGCAGAGACAGAGCTGGAAGGAACTCATCTTTCATGTAATCGAGTGGAAATGTTGTGTTGAAAGGACTCGTGATTACTTGGTCTAAGTGAACCTGAGCCTTTTCTGTCTCCTCAGTGAGGCGGAATTCCTGGTATTTGTCATTGTCTTCTAACTCTTGCTTGATGATGTCAGAAAAGTCAGTGGAGGTTTTCCTGTCTGGGCTGATCTGAAGGTCCATGTCTCCTTGCTCATCCACCATCTTGTCTTGAAGGGTCTCACTGCCCCGACGGCTCTCTTCTGCCACCACTGATGGAACCGGCTCAGGAGTTTTAATAATGGGGGCTTTCTCAAATTTTTCTCTGACCGGATCTTCTGTCCTGAGCCCAACAGTGATGGTGGAAGAACGGAATCTTCTGGATTCTGAAGCTGCTGCCACTGGAAATCTCTGGCCACGCTTGATTGTCTGGTTTTCTCCCCTCTGAGAGTCTCTCTGGGTTACTGTGTGCCCCTTCTCTTTTTCTACCCGAGTTTTACTTTTGTCTTGGGACTGTTTTTGCTTTGCTGCTTTGTGCTCAAAGAGTCCTGTTTTGTGTTTAGATGGGTCCTGACCTGACTGGAACGCTTTCATCAACTCCCGGACAGACATTGTCTCCTCGATTCGTTCTGTTTTAGAGGTGGGAGAGACAGGTGGCTGCTTTTCTGTCTTCCCAGGTGACACAGGCAGGTGCTTCTCATTTTTCCCAGCGGTCGACACAAGTGCCTGCTTCTCTGAGGTTCTGGCAGAAGGTGAAACTGGCAAGCGCTTTTCTGTCCTCCCGGGCGACACTGGAGGATGTTTCTCTGTCCTTCCAGATGATGGTACTGGTGGACGTTTGTCTGTTTTGCCTGAAGGTGACACAGGTGTGTGTCGTTCCGTTTTTATAGATGACACAGGAGAATGCCTTTCATTTTTTGTTGAGGGGGATCCAGGTGAATGTTTCTCAGCTTTACCTGACGATCCTGGCGAATGTCGTTCGGTTTTTGCCGAGGGCGACACAGGTGAGTGTTTCTCGGTTTTTGCCGAGGGCGACACTGGTGAGTGTCTTTCCGTTTTTGCGGAGGAAGAAAGGGAAGAGTACCGTTCTGTCTTAGAGGAAGGAGAGGGCTTTGAAGAGGGTGTCACCGCCGGGTACGTCCTGGGCGTGGTCTTTTTAGGCACATCCTCTTTGCCTTTGACTCTGACCGGCAGCTTGCTTCGACCTTTCTGCTCATCTTCCACTCGCTTCTGAAGAGCCTTTACTTTGTCCTTTATGGAACCGATAGGAGTCTCTTCTATCAGAGGAGAGGTGGCCTTGGCAGTGGGAAGCGGTTCGGGGGCCAGGCCTCGCTCTTCATCCACCGACTCCTCTGAACTACCTTTCCCGAGTTCCGGTGTTTCTTCGCCGCCTTGGGCACTCTCCTCTTTCTGTTTCTGCTTTTCTTTGAGTTTCCTCCGAACTGGCTTCTTTATCACCAGGCTGGGTTTGGGCTGCTTCTGGGCACTCTGCTTCTCCTCTGCTGGCACAGCCTTCCCTTTAGGACTCTCAGAACTCTTGCCCACAGCTGACGCCTGACTTGTCTCCCCTGACTTTTCTCGAGCTGCTTGTGGCTTCTTTTCATGAGGAGAAGTGTATGAATTGAGGTCATCTGTAAGGAAGTTCACTAACTCCGTGGAGTCCTTCACTGATTTGACCTTGGTCTCCCTGTCTACTCTGACTTCTATACAGGGCTGTTCAGTGATGTCTACAGGTGCATGTTGCTTGGCCTCTTCAATTTCCTCATCACTGACTAGGACCCATTCCTCTTCTAGCTCCCGCTCAGACTGAGAACTCTGTACTCTGCCTTCATCTTTCACGCAGGTTCCACTCCTCAGGATTGCATTCACTTTCTCTAAATCCTCCTTAACTCTCTCAACAATTTCGAATGGTTCGCCTGGCTCTTCTTCAGCGGCCTTGGCCAGCTCCTTCACTTTGATAGAACCTGCCTTATCAGACACATCTGTGGTCAAGATGGCAGTCATTTTGATCAAGTCTTGTTTCATCTCAGAAACTTCAGAGAGCAAGTCCGGACTTGCTAAGACAGGAACTTCATTAACCAGGTGGCTTTTCAGGACAGATGTTTCTGATGATTCTGTCCCATCATCTTCGATGTGAATGAGAAACATTGAAAGTAAAATGGAAATCAAAAAAGATATTGGCAAATGTAATCAGGACCAAAACAACACAGCGTCTTTTCCTGGTGGTGGAGGGGGCAACAGAATGGGGATGGTGGATCCACAAGGTCTCAAGGTACAAGAGCAAAGCAAGGCTAACGGAAAAAATAACTGAAAAGGAAAATGAGCAGGAAATAACTTGCTTAATTTTCTCACTTGTAGCACATCCATACATACAACAAAGCTATCACAAATACTCAAGACATACATAAAAAAAGTCACAAATCAAAAAGAAGAGCGCAGTGAAATTACACAGAGGTATCTCAAGATTGTCCAGATATTACAGATCAATGTCAGAAAATAAAACATAACAAAAAACCATGGGGAAAAAATAAGGAAAAAAAGCATTAGAAATTGCAGAAACTCGATTTCCTCCCTGAGAAAGCCAGTAGGAGAAAATTCAGAATTGCACTCAACTATGTCCATACATTTTTAAATCCCACAGGTCTGGAATTTGGTCGGCATGGCCCGGCCACCATACAGCCATGACAGAAAACACATCTGAATCAGCTGCAGACTGGCATTTCATCTGAGGGAAATCCACACCTAACGATGATGACACACATCTCATGCTGAGAGGCATGGCCCTTTCCTTGAAGGAACCTCCTTGTTCAGAGACGTAATAGACAGACCAAGGAGGAGAATAAAGGAAAGGAAAGACACACAATGGAAACAACAGTTGTGATTGAACGTAAATGTGAGTCCAGAGTTAAAACGCGATGTGTGGCAACCCAAATTAGAGACAGTCACACAGGACACACACACAGTTGATGTAAGCCAAGTTATTTCCATGCAAAGCAAAGGTGGAATAAAACTGCTGGGCAGGGGAAGCTTTGCGGAAGAGTGCAGGCAGGAGGGTGATGAGATAGCAGAACAAAAATGCAAAGTATTACTGTGGCGAAGCATATTTAGCTCCCTACTGGTCCATGCATCAGGTGGTCTGTGCAGTACATTGGAGTTACAGGGGGTGAGGTTTATTTCAATCACTGCAAATGCAAGAAACCATCAGGGGTGGCTTACATAAAGACTTCAGTAAAGGCCTTATGAGAAAGCCCTTCTTTGGATGTTATTTTATAACTATATGAAAATTATGTAAGGATTGTCTATAAATTAAAACAAAACCAAACACTTATCTACATTTGAAATCTGGAAGATATTCAAATTATCTAGGTATCAATCAAGAAAATCCATGGTATTATAGCAACATGGGAACATTTGTATCTTTTTTTAAACTGGTCCAGACCAATAATTTTAATTCCTATTAGCTTGTACATAGGAGTAAAGGGAGGAACTATTTAAGTCAATACAATAGCCCTAAAGAAGAAAGGGAGAGAAAATGAAAACACTTAACAAAGTCAATGAAGGCAATAATAACATGTGGTATAAACAAAACTGCCTTCTCTAGAATTTGGTTTAGAGGCGATCACATGTGAATACACATAATACAAAATATATTAAAATAAATTTGTGGTAATGCTGATTTGTTTAGTTATATAAATTATTGAAGACATCAGAATCTCAGATATTTTCATCTTGATTAAGGATGAACATAAGGATGAGCCTCCATTAAAGCCATTCCAATAGGACAGCAGTAAGTTACAAGTGCTAAGACTTCAGAAGAACAGGCCTATAGGTCGCCAGGGTGATGTTTTAAATGAGATCTGCCTATTAGTCTGGGGTACTTGGTCCCTAGTTGATGGCTGTTTGTGAGGCTTAGGAGGTATGGCCTTGCTGGGGGAAAAGTATCACTAGGGCCAGACAGGCTTTGAGGTTTCCAGAGTGCTCTCTCTGCCTGTTTGTAATTTCCAGATTCCAAAAGCCTGCCTCCTACTACCTCTGCTCTGCCATCATGGACACTAACCCTCAGGAACTGTAAGCCCAAAATAAAACACTTTCTTGGGTAAGTTGCTTTGGTCATGATGTTTTATCACAACAACTGAAAAGTGACTAATACAATCAATTAGGACTAAATAACCACAACGCAAGGCTCAGTATTCTTTGCTTTCAGGAATGTCATTCTGGGATATGATGAATCAAAATAAATCTTAATTATTAATGAAATTAAAAGTCAGAATATTTTTCTCAAGTGTTTAAGGCATAAGGTGGAGATCGACCTATAAAATTCCACTTGGGTTTCTTCTACACAAGAAGCCAGATGGCCACAGAGACTAGGCTCACAAGATGAAATGTTAATAGACTATTACAAACCTCAGGTGAATGCAGGTCTCATCACTGTACTAGATTCTGTTGGGGATTTTGAATTATTCTTTAAACATAGCCACACAAGGACACTCTGTGATCAGCAATTGCATCCAGTACACTCTAATTTTTGCATTCTTTTCCTTTTGTTTTCTTTCCCTGGAAATTTTCACAGCATTCTGTTAGACCTCACCTAAAGACTTAGGTATACTTCACCACAGTAAGAGTGCAAAGAGGGTGGGAATGGGGGATTGAAGGGCATGAGCTTCAGCTAAGAACCATTAGACAGTATCGCTTTTGGAGGCATCCTTCCAAAGGCAAGGCTCTCTACAGAGGTCACTGTAGCTTTACGAGAAAAGTAATACTGTCATGTCAGTGCTTAAAAAAATAATGAGGTGACAAAGTTATGCTGACATATGGACAAAACAGCAGGGCAGCTTTCTAAACAAGCTCGACAGCGATGCCAGGGGCTACAGGGTGTCAAAAGAAAGTGAATGCTTAGATGAATCATCATTGCAGTTACTGCTAATTAGCTCACAAATTAGGAATATTTACGATTTAACTGGCCAAGCCGATTTTACAGATAGATATTAATGATTAATAAGAATCATATAAACATAGAATTATTATAGTGGTTAGTATTGGCAACTAGCTTGCATTTTAATTCATGCTTCTTTTCAATATAGCCAGCTTTCAAACAAATTCAATTTTATTTAAAATCTTACTTTTTTCTGATGTCATACCGATCTGAAAGAAAAAACATACACAAATTCAACAGTTACAAACAGCTCTTGGCTCAGAATCCCTCCTGTGTATAGGAAGATCCCATTTGCAATTATACCCATAGGAGTGATATCACAAGCTAGAAGAAAGAGGCATCAGCTACAGTTTTGTATATATAAATGAACATATATTCACATGTCATTTCTAGATACTACAGGAAGAATATGTTACCCCAAAATGCATATTAGGGGAAAGGCCATGAAAAAGGTGAAGTCCATCTTAAGCAGTAAGTACCAATTTAATGAGCAAACAAAGAATGGCAAAGCACGCTGGGTGATAAATTCTACAGAGGTCATTTCATAACAACAGTGAGACACCACTTCAAAGCTTTCCACGTATTCCTTTTAGGGAGAGCAGAAACTCCCTCCAAGTATTTCACAGGAAAAACAATGTATCTAAAGGGAATGCTCTGCTGGGCACACAGCAAAGTTGGTTTCATCACTTTTATGCTCCCTAAGGATGGGATGTAGATGTCACACTGTAAGAGCCAAGGTGATGGGATCACTGAGCACAATAGGATATTGAGTGTGTCAGTGATGCACACAAGGAAATGACCAGTCACTGCCACTCCACAAATGTTCTGTAGCTTCCTATAACAGAAAAGGGAATTTGGAGAAATCCTCTGAACTAAGGCCATGCATTTCAAGTGGGTGGGCACAGAACATTTATTATGTTCTTCTTTGTATTTTTACATTTTAGATGCATTGGCATAACATTTAAAAATGATGGTACATTTTTTAAAAAACTATGCAGTGAGGATGACTAGTTTGGAAACAGTTGAGCACAGGAAGGAAGCAGGAGTTGCTATATTCGTAGATAACTTAAGGAGTTTTCCAATCATTTCTTTCATTTCCATTATAATACTGGGTGTTTTCAGAACTTTGAAAAGAATACAAACATATATGTGCTTTAAAAATTGAAGTGGATATCACTCAGCTAATTTGTTTTCTATATCTGCATGTAACTTCATACAGAAGAGAGGTGAGAGAAATCCATAATGATGAGGTGTGTGGAACACTTGAGTTTTGCAAATATACTTTCTGAGGAATGTTTATTAGTATATGTTTATACCATAATCTGGGAGTCTAATGAATGGACTCTGTGTTCCTGAAAGCTGGTTGGTCTTAATGGTTCTCAGACTTGGTATTAGGAGCACAGTATATTCCTAAAAGTTACTAACTTTCATTTATGTATGCTACACAATAAACAAATCTGCACATTGCAGATCAGATCTGAGAGGATTCGGGAACCCCACCAATACACCAACAGACACCCTAGTAATTGCCAGAGTGCTGATGTCGTCACAGGCACACCCTCAGAAAAACTTTGCTGCTAATGAGGCTATGAGACCTAGAAAGAAAACCATGTGTCTGACCTCTGTTACCTTCAGACATCCTCAGTCTAGCCCTGAGTGTCACTGAGACAACAGCCTCGACTTTAGGAGTTGGTAGAAAAATACATACTATTACATAGAGGCCTAAAATAAAGAAGGAAACTTTGCGGTTCTCTGAATGCCATTCACAAGATTTAAAAAACAAAAAAACAAAACGCAAAACAGGATGGGGAGATTGACTAAAGTTCTGCTGGTCTACTTGCTACAAATAGCTGCTTCCTCTCTAAAATCAAGGTCAAGCACATGCTCTTATTAAGGGCTCCAGAAGTGACATGGCCAGGAAGAAGCAACACTGTTGTGAAATTACCTCTTCCTCCTGCTCTTGATCTGACTCCGATTCCTTCATGTCCCAAGATGCCGTGCACAATGGGAAAAAAAAAGGAGAAGGAAGAAAACGTTTAGAAGAAAAGAGGAAATACATCCCTCTACAAGCATCAAGGCGGGCGCACAGTACACTCAGGCTGTTTTCTTAAACAGTTTATAAAAGACAAACAGTTAAAGAAGATCGATCAAAGTTACACATTCAAAGAGACAAAAAAAAAAAAAAAAAAGATATATACTAACACCTGGCCCAAGGTTACCAGTAGCATCAAAGCTTGATATTTAATGTGTCTGGTAGAACTGATTCATAGAAATGATAGTGACACTATCCCAGTTACGATGGATCCTGACTAAAAATGACAAATGCCATTGTTTATGTTGAAACTCAGGCACTGTACAAGTTTTACTATAATACAAAGCTACTAAATTCTCAGTATATCTTAAATATGCAATGTTTGGCATTTTATTCTTTTCATCTTGAGTTACTAAGTAAAAAACCACCCCTGCAGTAATAATTCTGTGTGCTATATCTGGCCTCAAAAGATATAAAATAAAGTAAATGCTTTCTTTCCCAGAACATGGAGAGCTCAGAGACGTGTCAAAGCACAGTCACACTAATCTCTCTAGGTGGCCTGTGCATCTCTCCCAAGAATCTCAGTGCCAATCTGCCTCCAGAGCTACAACACCAAAGTGCATTTGTGCCATGGGATTGCAATCAGATTACATTTTCTTGGTTGAACTATCTATTACTACAGTCCAACTGCATTGGAGCATTGTGCACATTATATATGGAAATAGATACCCAATTTCTATTTTTTTTTAATTATTAAGAACTAAGAACATCACACATATGCTAGGAACCTTCTTCTATATAACTGATGTCTGTTTCCAAGAATGAGTTTTTAAACCATTACGTACTGTGGCAACTATGATGGGGTAAAAGTAATATAGAGGATTCTTGATTTTGCAGACTCAGCCTTGAAAGTTTTAGGTATTTCCCTGCTTCCCCTCCAGCATCCACTACTCACCCCTTCACCAAGTGCAGAGCAAACTGAACACTGTAGCAGCTATGTGCACACTACTGTCTGCAGCTGGCTATTTTAAAACGGTATCAGTTTAAAGAAAAAACAATGCTTTTAGAATCAGATTTCCCAAATCACTTAACTGATTCAGTTGCCTTCTTTCACACATTCATAATAGTCAAAGTATTATGTCATAGAGAAAGAGTTAGATAGAAAGTAATATTGGGCAGACTTGCATCAGGAATTAACAAACCTCTTCTAGTGGTGCATCAGGAGTCCTCCTATGGAGAAGATATTTTTATACTGATCATGTTAACTTAATTGAAAAGCTAGTTTAAAATTCTTAAATCATTAAAACAGGACAGGCTGTAAGGTAAACAGGTAACTACTTCAGAAAAAGGTAATATTCTAGTAGGATGCTCTGAACTTATAAGCTGACCCAGCTCTGAGTGGGTAACAAGCAGTGGCTAACACACTAACATCCAAATGGCCTCAGGAACGCATACAGAAACAGGAACAGGGACAATGCCAGTTGTTTTTCTTTACAACTTAGCTCAAAAAAGCATTAAAATTAAAACTCATTTTTTTCTCTTTTTCTCTGCCATATCTAATACATAAAACTAAAAGCCTCCATCAAAGTGTATTACATGCCAAAGAAGGTGAGAATTGCTTTTTCTTTACTGAAATGAAAAAATCGCTTAATTGGGCAGGATACCAAAAATGACTTGTGTATGTTCTTGTGTTCAGTGTCTTTTATAAAGAAGTTGAAACTCAAATTCTGTGCTTCCTGAGAACAAACACTACAGTGTTCACAATACCTTCGCATAGATTGGCAGGGTGATGTTTAAGTTGCAAATGGCCTGGTGCACCAGTCCTCTTGTAGATTTTGGTTCCTTCATAAATGATAGTCGCCCGCAGGGTTCCTGAGTCGTATCCCGCACCTTGAACAAGAAAGACAGAAGTGCTTCACCTCCACTTGACATCAGATGAGGTTTAAAGGAGGGAAAAAATTTCAATCGGGTAATGTGAGATCGACAGACGCAAAGCTCTTCCCTTCTCTACTTTGGCGTCATCATTTACAATAACACTTTGGAAATGTCTTTCAGGCATTGTTGCTTTATGAAGCATGACTGAAAAAACTGTAAATACATTAAGGTAGGTAACAGGATGCTTTGACATGCACATGATATGAAATGAAGCTAACCGTCATGCTAATTCACTCGCATTGCCTCACATGAAACTCTCCATTTGTTTGAGGTGAGGACACTTGATCCCTTCAGATCTCACAGCAAATTGCAAATATAAAATAATCATGACTTGTAGTTACCTTCCTGTACATTAGGTTTCTGAAACTAACTTACCTTTCTAAAAACTGTGGTAAAATATATCTGCTACAAAACTGTACATTTCTACAATTTTTAAGTGCCATGAAGCACACTCATGAAGTTGTGCAATCACCACCATGTTCTAGAGCTTTCTATTCACCTAGACAGTAACTATGCCTGGTACACACTCATTTTCCATTCCTTGTCCCTGACAATCTCCACTCTACCTTGTGTCTCCATGGAGATGCCTGCTTTGTAAAGTGGAGTCCCATAGAATTATCCTTGTGTTTTATTGACTTAACGTAAAATTTTTTGTTCATCGCAACATCAGAATTTCCATTTTAACTGTGGTTTTTGTAACAGGAAACATCATTTTAGGTGCATTTAACCATTTTAGGTATGTAATTTGGTGGTGCAAGTACATGTGCTTTGTTGTTTAGCTATCAGCACCATCCATATGCATGCAGAATTGCTTCCCAAACTGAGTCTCCATACACTAAGCAGTAACTCCTCTTTCCCCACACCCTTTTCTCTAACACCCACCCTTTTACATTCTATCTTCATAAGTTGTACTTCCCTAGATATCCCTTATTAAATAGACCCATTCAATATCAAACTTTCTATTATGTTGAATTGATGAAAGTATATCAAGTTTATAGCTCTAACTAAAATAATTGCTTGTTGTACTGTATGATTCTAGGTCTTTTGAAATAGTATTTTAAAAATTTATATATGTTCTTTTGGTCTCTACACTAGTGACAGTCACATACATTTTAAAATCTAAGTATGAATATCTAAAAGTAACAGCAGTGAAGAAATGGGAGGGCTGGAAGTATAAGTCACTAGTAGAGTTACTGCCTGTTAATAACTAGGCATGAGGCCCTAAGTTTAATTCACACACACACACACACACACACACACACACACACACACAGTGAGTGAGAGAGTGAAAGAGAGAGTGTGTGTGTATGTGTGGGGGGGGAGGGAGGGAAAGGGAAGGGGGGAGGGAGAGGGAGAGAGAAAATGAGAATGGATAAACTTGTCTTCAAATTTGGGAAACAGTATTTAATGTTTCTACTTAATAACTTGGTCTTACTTTGGTCTTCAAAAATAAAAAATACATATGTTTTTGGTAAACATTTGTAAAGTATGTTGTAAAATCACTAGAAATGTTTGAAAAGGACATATTCTTACTATGAAAGTAATTGAAAAAAACCCTTGCATTTGAATAAATGCATAACTGATTTTTATTTTTGTGTATACATTACCTTGACAAAGAGAGGAAGTCTGTTTTCTTTGAATGCAAAAAAACTGAATATATGATGTTGGCCACTCTTGGTTAGTGGTACCAGGTTGCCAAAACAATCAACATAAATAGGTTTTCCTTCTAATACCTAAGATAAAACAGAAAACCAACATCAGTTAAGATACCTACAATCACTTTTATGTCACTTATACAAACAATTAGTAGGTGTACTTAGAACCTTCAGTTCTTAGAATATACATATGACAATGTTCACACTGATGAGTGACATCTGTCATATATACAACAAAGCATGTACCAGCATTCTTTCTTGCTACTGAGTATCTTCAATTGCATGGTAACATTTAATTTTCTTAATTTTGATGTTGTATCATGATTCCACAAAGACCAATATATATCTAATACCTAAATATAAACTTTAAACTGGATAGCTTTGACATCACAATAAGAACACAGGACTTCAGTATCTAAACCTCTTCAATGATGAAAAATTCTATACAAAAAAGGAAAAATCAATGTAGAAAAGTATTTATCTGACCTAACACTTAAACAGAAAAAAAGTACTTTAAAAGAAAATCGAGGAAGATAAAATCTTCAAAATTGCTATAGTTACCACAAACTCCCAATCACCTATATACTCCAAGTTCATCAATAACTTATTTTTTCTTTAAATAAATTTTACAGGAATTCTTCTATATACATAAAGACTGTCAACTTATGGTACAAATTGTTAGAAAAAAAAAATCTCTGATTTGGGACCTTGACCTTCAACTGATGGACACATAGACTGACCTTTCTTTTGTTAAGCAAATCTTCTTCCTATATCTGTTTTGCAAATGACCTGATAGTGAAGGCTCAGGATGCAGCATGTCTATACTCTTACCTCCACATCCCTGCTCCTGGCCACCTCAGAGAAGTTTTCTTGTTGCTCAAGTGTCTTATCAACTTTATCATCTGTCATACAGAAACACCGCAACCTGGCTTCAATGGGGTCATGGGATTTGGCAAACACTACAAATTTGGCCATATACGGTACACAGATAATTTCTCTATACACTTGTGATGCAAACGAAACAGATTCCTGAATCTGTCGACAGTCTATCAGCCAGAACCTAAAGAAGAAAGAAAACCAGTCACCTAAAGTTTAAAGTATGCCATTGGAAAAAAAAAAAATCAGTTCTTCAGCATGATAAATATGGTCATCAAATGTTTCTTGGAAAAGAAATAAGTGTGTGTGTGTGTGTGTGTGTGTGTGTGTGTGTGTGTGTGTGTGAGAGAGAGAGAGAGAGAGAGAGAGAGAGAGAGAGAGATGATGAGAAGGCCCAGATCAAAGAGACACAAAGATGAAAACAGCAAAGAAGTCAACAGGATAGGGAGGCAGTCTGGAGGGAACAAGAAGGAGAAATATATCAGATTTTTAAGATTGACTATGATGAAGAGGGAATATGCTCGATGTACAATAATTTTTCTTAGAAGAAAAGGCCATTATGTAACATACTACCATGTATAATGAATACATCCAAATAGAAATTATACGCCTCGCAAGGCAAAATAAAACAATAAGATTGGACTTAAATGTTTCTAGCTGTGTTTCTCTTCTTGAAAACTCTTCTTTATAACCAATCTCTTGACATCAAATTGATTGCTTTTGGAGTCTTTGGCAATAAAAGCTCAGTATCAGACATTATAATGTAGATTTCTTTGAGTGAGCTCCTAGTTTCCTTGATTCCTCTCCTGTTCATTTAATCTTCTGAAGCTCTCAACATCATTCTCTCACTGCATCATCTTCCAGTGGACTCAGCCACTGAGACTGAGTCAGACCAACCAGAAACTTGAAGATGTTTACATACCCGTTAAAGACCATACAAATGAGAACTAATATTAGAATTCAGTACTATATGTAAAAGAAATAACAGAAGATACCTTCATCCTCTTAAAGATGTGTACCATGCAAATGTGTTGGTGTATATAACACCCTGTAACTCCTTAGCCACTAAGCAAGCTACACTGAACTGTGTGGTATTCTATTGAAAAAGCAACTCCTCATGTGTTTCATTGGATAACAGGAAATTTCTCAGTCCTTGGTGACTGGAAACATCAGGAATGGCTGCCTAAGATAGCACCAGAATCATGCAGCCAGAGCAGACAAACGCTTATTTTTCATAGATTCCAATCTGACTACCAAGAACTTGGTTATTGTATTGTTACTATTCATGTCAAAGAAAATGTAGGTCTTACTTAATACTAAACAACAACCAAAATCCCCTTGAAAGAATTAAGAAACAGGGGGCTGGAGAGATGGCTCAGAGGTTAAGAGCACTGGCTGTTCTTCCAGAGGTCCTGAGTTCAATTCCCAGCAACCACAGGGTAGCTCACAACCATCTATAATGAGATCTGGTGCCCTCTTCTGGCCTGCAGGCATACATGTAGGCAGAACACTGTATACATAATAAATAAATAAATCTTAAAAAAAAAAAAAAGAATTAAGAAACAACATCAAACAACAAAAGAATTGATCATTTTGGGGAGGAAGAAAGAAATACAGTTCTGTGCTACACACACATACCTGGCAGACACGTTGGTTGTAAAGGAAACACATTCATTGACAAATGTTAGTGGTGTAGTTCCTGTGATGTCTTCCCACTGCGCAGGCGTGGTTCCACCTGAAACAGCATGATTGTGGAAGATAATTGGGCAAAATTCTAAACACCGGTTTTTAAATAAAGTCTCTGTGATTCTGACTATTCAACTGTGTAATCCTTCATACCACGAAAGGGCACAGTGAGAATAACATGGACTGGGATACAGATTAGTGATAGAGCGTTTGCCTAGTGTGTGCACATTTTCAATCCTCATTGTCCAAAAAAAAAAAAAAAAGGAGGAGGAGGAGGAGAAGAAGAAGAAAAGAAAGAGAGAAAATAAAAGAAAAAAAGAAAGCAAACCAAAACAACTTTCAGGGCTAAGGATGTGTAGCTCAGGAGTAAAGTGCTTGCTTGCCTAGCAAATAACATGTCCTAGGTCCAATTACCAGCACCACAAGCGCAAAAAAAAAAAAAAAAAAAAAAAAAAAAAAAAAAATTAATTAAATCAAAATGAGAGTACAAACTGTCAAAATTACATACTAAGAAATGACACTTAACAAAAAGCAAACACCACCTTAAGATAAACTAAATTTAAGGGAAATTATTTGAATATCTGTTCACTACATATTCTGTCCTTGGCCTGCTATACAGGCTGCTGAGGGGGAAAAAAAATCAATGGTTTGATCCAGTACTGGACCCTGCATGCTAGAAGATGGATCTGCCAGCCAGGTTGTGCCCACTGGTACAATTGTGGCAAGACTGTCTATGGAGAACCAACTGCTCTCTTGGTTGGCTTTAAGGCTGTTCCTCTGGAGGACATGCATGTGTTGAACCCTATGGTCACAGAGAAGCCATAGCCCTAGGAGGAAATCTAGTGTTGTTTTTGCTAAATGGTCATATTGTCAAGCTGCCTTCTAAGTACGTATGTCTATATGCATAGATGTAAACCTCAGAGAAGCTCCTTGTTGATGTAGGTAGTGGTTAATGAAGGGATGCAAAACTCTCAAAGTGCTGAGAATAAGAAATTATGAGTGCTCAACAGTAGGTGGGGAATCTATGCCATCCTGTCCCATTCTTGAGACTCAGAGAACCAGAAATGTACTGGACACGGACTGTTGGACCAGTCAACTCACAGAACTGGGTTACCTACACAAGATCACCAGGAAAATTCCTGCATAGATAGGAAGGAGCTGTCAAAGGAGATATTGGCAGCTGATGTCTGCTGGGGGAAAGAAAGGGTAACTTTTCTTTAAGGGGTAATCACTGGTAGGTCTGATTGCCCATGTCCATCAGCTGGTAGATGGCCCTATACCACGCACATATGGGCAGCACTAATAACTTAGTGGGTTAAAAAAATAAAACAAAAAACATTGATTTTAAAGATGATTATGCATATACAGTACATAGTAATTTGATATACAAACATTGTTTAGTAAATAACTTATTTTTTCACCTTTTGTTCACCCAGTTAATTGAAAAATGCTTTTCCTGAATTAATGTGTCTACCCATAACAGGGTCTTGTTATGTTGTCCAGACAGCCCTTGAACTCACAATCCACCTGCTTTCAGCCTTCCAAATACTGGCTTATAGACGTCACCTACATTCTCAGCTTCCAGGGCTACTTATGGCAAAAGCGACTTATTATTTTTTTTTTTACTTTATTTAAATATCTTCTAGAATTTTCTATGCTGTAGTCACATATGACTTACCTGTTATGCTACATAGTAATCTTAAGGTTGGTGCGTCTCCCCCAAAACCATTCAGCATGACATCACTTGAGGCTTTGGGGACAGGAATTGTCATAGTAATAGGCTTGTGAAATTTCCTTCTCCTGGGTTCCAAAGTGACTATAGGGCTGAAGGTTGCTTTGTTGCCTAGGATCTTCTTCACCAACTCGCTGTGCATAGGTTGAGCCTTTCAAGATAAAAACAAAAAAAATGAAACTATATAGTACCATACTTAATGTCAACTGTCATATCAGACAAACACTGTATTTTTTTTTATTTCACAAGTGAGTTTAATGGATTTCAAATGTGGCAGCTCTAAGTTTAGTACAATTAAGCATTCACAATTAAAAATAAAGAATTTATTACTTATTACACTTTATTATGTTTTTTATTTATTATGTGTTAGAAGTGTGTGTGTGGCTGGGTGCATGCTATAGAATACATATGCAGGTCAGAAGACAACCTGAGGAAGTCATTTCTCATCTTCCATCACATGGGTTTCCAGAATTGAACTTACTAGTCAGACTTGGCAGCAAGTCCCTTTACCAGCTGAGTCATCTCACCTGCCCCACCCTCAAAATTTTGTGAATCTTTAGTCTCTGGTGTTAGACTTTGATCACTCGGGAAAACTTTATTTAGCTGATATTTCAACTCTCATTTGGAAACCTAATTGTAACCCTGGCAATGACATCCCACAGTATCACCTGCATCTTACATGGACATACCTGCAGGCCTACACGGATGCGCTTGGTGAGTGCGCCCTCAGGGAAGACTGCCTGCACCTGGGGCACCACAGTGCTGCTCAGCACTCCGCCCTCTGGACCAATCAGGTTGCTGTCCTGTTTGACGCGTGACACCACCGCAAAGTACTGTGGGAAGTCTCGGGTGATGATGCGGCAGATTCGTTTCTTTTCCAGGTCCTCGGGACTGTCCAGCACTGAGACAAGAAATGATCCATCCTCTTAAAGCCAGTGACTCCTGAGAACATTCTAGCAGACTTGCGGGCACGGTTAATAGTAATCAGGGGAAGCAGCAAAACTCCCCTTTAGTTAACATTAAAACACAAGGCCATCCTGACACCAAATAAATAAATATTGGGATCTTTCACCAGCTGTCAGTGGTTTGCAGGTACGCTTTGGGGAAACCAGGCCTTTCTAGAGCAGTGGGTCAGATATGTGTGTGCAGTGTGCTGTGTATATGAGAGCATTTGAGGGCAAACATGTAGTGGAAATGAACATGTGCTACTCTTGGTTTATATGATGAAGAGGAAACTGCGTGGAAACTCCTTCTCATTGCAAATTTCTGTTAGCTCAAAGAACAGTTATTGTGGTCTTAAGAAATCAATATGGTTCTTTAGGTTCTGGGGGACCAGTCCAGTAGTAAACTCAGGGTGAATGGATAAGGTTTCTGTTTATGTATTCTGTCTCCTGACATGGTTTGTGTCTGTAATCGACATCAGTGATTCCATCTGGGTTTCAATATTCCTCTGATGCCAGTGACTTACCAAATGCATTACCTAACAGCAGAGGGTGGGATCATGGACTCTACAAGTTGCTCTAGTGTAGGCATTTAGAGAAATACAGGAAATTGGACTAAATGTCCATATGAATAACTGAATGAACTTAATGTTTCTGTCTCATTAATAATAGAAAGTTTAAAAGTAAATTAAAAGTTTTGTGCAGCGTTATTTGTTATGAAACAACATCCACTCTACTGTTGATTTTAGAGTCAATTAGTTTGCATTAAAAGATAGAATTGAACTGACTATACTCATTAAAGTAAAATATTTAATACCTTAAATTCTCCTGAATTTAACATAATCACGGTTAAGCAAATGGATGGATTGTGTATTGAAACTTAATGCAGTTGGAACACAGCAGATAATGAGCTAGAGTAAAACACCTCAAGAGGCACACATGTGTACACAAGTACTTAGACAGAGGAAGGGCCCAAAAGCAATGGATTACTGTCATGTCCCTACCTGAGATTTCTTCTAGACCCCTTAACCCGAAGGTACCTTCATCCATGCCATTCAGGATTTCGTTCAGTTCCTCTTCAGTGTATTCACAGAAGTGCTCTTTCCAGCTGTCCCCATTCTCACTGCGCAGAACCACCAGCTCCCTCTCCTTCCCTCGCAAGGCAGCGAAGTGAGGAATCTCCACAATCACGGGCCTGACACAGCAATGCAGAACACTCAGTGTAGACAGGATAACCAGTCCCAAGCCAAGCACCTCAACACTGTCTGTTGCAAAGTGACCTGGATTTCTGCTCATTCTGGGGACAGGGACACAGTAGGCCTTCTTCCAGAGCCCAGTGACTACCAGAGGGTGACACAGTGGCATCCACCTCAGGGGCACTGGTCCTCAAGTACATGCTGCTACCTTAAGCCAAATGATATTTCTCTGTGAGTGCATGTGGCATTCTGGAACTTCTCCTTTGAAAAATGTAGGTGTGGCACATTTAACCAAAAGAAATGTACATGCATGTCTATGATGTATGCCAATCTTCTAAAACATGTTCTACAGGTGCAAAATGACAACATGAGTTAAGAAAGAAAATGGCTCATACATTGCATAATTCAAAGTGTTATAAATGAGATGTCAAAAAGGTAGACTACTTGTGCTCATGAGCCATGCACTTGTGGCTTTTGCTCATCCTGTCTTCATTTAAGAAAACCATAGGCATGTGCACACAATGTGGCCCTAATGAGCCACTTAGCCTATTGTCCAATAGTGTCCAATGCCTATTTATGTTCAGGATCCAGAACATGCACTGTCCTGTGATTTTTAGGTCACATTCATCCTCAACATAGACAGAGGCTTTCCATTTTTGAGTCCAGGTTGCTTTGAGACAGACTCCAAACTCATCATAACCACATCATGACTAGCACAAAGTACAACTAGGCAAATCTCATGCTTGAACGAAAATGAAGGTCACAGCACTTTAAAGGAGAAGATATAAAACATCACTCAAAAATAAAAGTCACATACCACAAGGGTCAGAAATGGTCCACTAGAGAGAGGTTATACAGAGTTTAAATCATAGAGAGGGACATGTCATGGGCACAATGACAAAAAGAGAAATCATATCGCAGAAGAAGGAGAAGAATGGGGGCCAGCAGCCATCAATTTGCTTTAAGTCGCTCCTACCCAAGGAATTTGGTTCCAGGAGGCCCCAGCTGAAGGATGCGGCTGACCAAACTTTCTCCCTCATTAAGTGGGGGAGGAGCCGTTGGCAGGTGAAGTTTACTGAGCACATCCAAAGCAGCAGTGAAAGAAAGAACAGAAGTAAGCTTCAGGTACCATGTCCACAGAACCCCAGCATCACAGGGTGAAGTTTGGTTTCACACTGTGTTTGGTTCTGCCCCCTCCATTGGTCACAAAGAGCAAGGAACCAGGAAATGAGACCCAGAGTGTACAATGGAGGTGCTTGTGTGCCAGGGAGCACATGGCTGTCAAGTCTGTTCCTATTTAGGTTCACTGCCAGGGCACTAGCCAAAAAAATGGAGGGGAAAAATTGCTCTTCGGGAAAGACAAAACTGTTGGGAATATAATAAAAACTCTGTACAGCAGCCAGCCGTTTTCATAGATATTCCTCAACAGATTTGAAGGTTATTAAAAAGCCTATGGCTACCTGAGCAGGAGGGAGTTAGGCTCTGAACTGAACATCAAGAACGTCAAAAGAATCCAACCATAGAGACATTTTCTGATGCAACCCAGAACTTCACAGGCTCTTTCCAAAGCTCTGTCTGATAAGACATATGAGAAGTGGTTTCTACAACTGGGAACACATCCCTTTCTAATTTGGAGCAACCTGTTAACAATTTGCCCCAAATTATAGGCTTTAGAACATTTTCAGAGTTCTAAAGCAAGAAATCCTCTCCCCAATATGACATTGACAGCAATAGAAAGGAGTCCTAACTAGGAAGATTTTTCTCTCAGTTTTAACCACCAAGACTTAAATACAATTGATTTGTTTCAAACTGATTCAAAACTTGCCCCCCCTTCCAAAGTCTCATCTTTCGTTACCATTCAGTGGCAACTTTTCACCTCTTGACACACTGAGGTGCCACTCAGTATGATGGTAGCCTTACAGACAGACAGAAGAAAGAAGAAATGCTAATTGTTGTTCAATATTGCCAAAATAAGAATGGCAAAGGTTAATCTCAATATTTTCATCTTACACTGTGGCTTAAAAGCTGGAGGTAGCAGAAAAAACACAAATCATTTAAACTGAATTTTAGGCATTCCAGGAAGGCAACATTGTATTCCGAAGGGAAGGCAGCAATTGGATTCATAACCACACAAAGTGTTAAATTTATGTTTCAAACAGAGCACATTTTTTTCCTTTATACTTTGCCTTTTAGTCTCAGACAAGAAACAGAGATACTTACCAATGCCTAAAAAACATGGTTATCCCATTGGGAATCTGGCAGGTATTCCCACATCCAAGAAAAAAAACCACTAGCAACCTGCATGTTTAACTCACTGATACCTTATCATGGGAGCGTGGAAGTGAAGGCAGGCAGGCATCAAAGGCACTATTTCCCATTTAAAAAAAAAAAAATGTCACAGGAGCCTATCCTTTTTCAAAATGGCTTGACATACCTTTGGAGTTCCATCCCATTGGTCTTGGGTAGAGGGCGCAAGCCCATCGGAGACTAAGGAGGAGGCTTATGGGAAACCCTTACCCAAGGAACTGAGCTCCAGAGGGTCCCACTTCAATCAGACGGCTGGCCAGGCCTTCTCCTTCCACCATTGGTGGCATGGTTGCCAGTCTATGGCGTTTCACTAGGCGGCAGGTGACTCGAGTTGGCGCTGTGCATTTCCGAGGTGGGATAATGATTCTGAGTCCATTGTGTCTGCAGCCTCTCATGGCACCACCACGGGCATCCACCATAAAACTGACCAGGAAACTGAAAATTGGAAGAGAAGATTAGGCATGCTTCAAAGCAATACAACAGATAAACAAATTCTGTGAGGTTAATTTTTTTTCTATACTGTTTATTTCTTCTCAGAACAACTCTTTTAAATCCAAATGCCTTGTGGGAAAATATTTTTAAATTTTATACTAGTATGTATATGTGTATTATTTATTTTGTTTTACTGTATAATCTTCATATGCTACTGAAGAATAATTCCAATTTTGGTTAGTAACTAGAATGAAATGGCAAGAATGTGGGCAAGCCTTCTGTCTATTTATACATCCTATGTAATTCACATGTTGAAATAATATAAGGCTAGATCACACAGGAAAGACCAAATGGCATATGTTTTTAGTTAATTCAACTTAACTTTTCAAGATTACATCTGTCTAGCTCATTTTAATATAATCTCATGAGTGAAAAACAACCTTAAAGACCTTTTGTTAAGGTCAGATCTGTGCCATTGCGTCTTGCCCACAAATTATCATTCCCAGGACGCAGATTTGTAACTGGTTACAAGATGGGAAAACTGGAATAGAACCAATTTTCTGGTTAAAGTGATATTTGCACTTTTAAGAGGTCTCTTCACTAAGACATTCTAACTGCAACAGAGGGTGAATAGTGGAAACAAATCAAGTCCCCTCTGCTCCACAAGTCTAGCGTGGGAAGCCTGAGCTCATACTGATAGAGAGGTACTTGCACAGCATGATTTTCCCCACATTATAATGAACTGGAAGTGAAAAAAAATCATTTAAATTTGCAAAGGCATCTTGGTGACTTTCGCTTCTTTATTGCTCATCAGTCGTGATGGAAAGAACGGTAATCTCAAGTGGCTAGGGTTGTTGAGTGTGCCAAGAGAAAGTATCTAAACTTTGGAGTTTCTTCCAAATCCTGAAGTAGCTTAGCTAGAATGCTTATGACTTCATTAGTCATGACACTCACCAAAGTCCCTTGGGCACGCACCTCCTACAGGAGCAAGAGTTAAGTAACACAACAATCTAGCTGGACACATACACGAGGACATGTATGAACAGTATGCAGGTTCATCCACAGTCACTCCAATGTTCTCCCATTTTCATTTCATTTGCCAAGTTTTTTACAAGTCAATGAAAGCAACATATAGGTGTTTCATAGATCCGCTGCTAACTGCACCAAGCCAGACCAACACACCTAGATATTGCCTCCACGACAACACTGAAAACGTTTGAAAGGTATTCCATCAAAGTAAGTTGTGGGATAGAAACACAATACACTTATGTTATTTTTAGGCAAGTGAAGTATCATAGCATCCTCTTCGCGGCAGAACACAGAATGCATTAGACATGCCATTAAACAGAAAACCTGTTGCTAGTAAGAGAAATGGGTGCGGAGGAGCCCAGAGTACCCTCTGAAGCACGTCATGCAGCATGAAACCACAGGAGCCACAGTCCTCCCACATGCAGTAGCCAGGCTAGGCCCGCCATTCTCCTGTAGCTGTTGAGTTTTCAGGAGGGGCAATAGCTGCTCCATATAAGCAACAGTTCATACTTCATTAACTGTTGATGTTCTGGATGTTATCAAAACACAATGGGAAGAAGGCTGGAGCTTTTCTTTAATATGAATTCTGAAATGTTTTCTTTCTGACTTTGAAATACATACACTCACTCCAAAGAAGAACTGGAAATATGAAATACTTCCAGATGAACTTGCAGATTTTCCTTTATTATTCTTTTTGTTTTTGTTTTTTTGTTTGTTTGTTTGTTTTTTGTTTTTTGTTTTTTGTTTTTCAAGACAGGATTTTTTTCTGTGTAGCTTTGCGCCTTTCCTGGAACTCACACCATAGCCCAGGCTGGCCTTGAACTCACAGGGATCCGCCTGCCTCTGCCTCCTGAGTTTCTTTATTATTCTAAATTGAGTATATTTATATTGATTTCCACTTAAAAGTAGGAAAATGCTGCTGTTTCAACTATCATTGTTTCTAGACACACTGTAATATTTCCAACTTGTTTATTGTTAACATTAATATTTCCTTTGACTTTTCCTCTCTCCTCAACATTTTGAGATAGGATCTCAAGTAGTCCAGGCTAGCCTTAAACTTTCTACATTTAGGAAATTAACTTTGTACTCTTGCCCTGCTGCCTTTACCTCTAAAGATTATAAATGTATCACCACACCAAGTGAATTTTTCAAGTCTAGGTTAGTAAGAGCAAATAAAATAGGTGCTAAAACTAGGAGGGATTTTTTTAAATCTTTTTTTTTTTTTTTTTTTTTTTTTTTTTTTTTGGTTTTTCGAGACAGGGTTTCTCTGTAGCTTTGCTCCTTTCCTGGAACTCGCTTTGTAGACCAGGCTGGCCTCGAACTCACAGAGATCCACCTGCCTCTGCCTCCCAAGTGCTGGGATTACAGGCGTGTGCCACCACCGCCCAGTGTAGGAGGCATTATTATAACATGTCTGTTAAATGTTACAAACACTCATGGTATCTATGTCCTTTGAAGACAGTAACAAAATTCCTACACTTGTGGCCCAGGCCCTTATTTTTCCATGGTTTTATTCCAGTGATGACCTTTAGCCTGCAGGATATCAATTCTCTACCCTAAAGAACATGTAGGAGACTCTGGTGGTCTACCCTCAAAACAGAGAATCAGCAGCTATGTCCTTAATGTATTCTACTACTTTCCCTGGCATGGCACCACTGAATCCCTCTTTCTTGTGTTTCTTTCTCCCTGATTTCTGCTTCCATGATCCTTTTGTGTGATCTGTTACCTTACCACAAATGTCAGGAGCTATGCCAAGAATCTCACACTCCAAACCAAGATATCAATCTCTGCTTTCTTCCTTGCTTGGACCTGCTAACTTCCCTGGTCAATGAGATAAGACCTGTCAGCTAATCAGGGTGTCATCTAAGAGCTGTTGTAATGATAGTGAATGCAGTCTCCACCCCCCAGTACTCAGTAGAGTATGGATTCAGGACACAGTAAGGAGTCAAAACTAATTTTGAATAGATGAATGAATCTAAGAGTGAAAAGTCATGCTATTTCGAGTTAGGTGTACTTACAGAGATCAGAGAGAGCAAGATACAAGGCAAGGGAATTCTTTGATGTCTTGCCAATTATTACAATCATGCATCACTCAAATCCTTATATTTGGATGTAGCAAAGCTGCTGGATAATACTATGTCTAATTTTAAAGGGTCTACCCCATATGTTGATGCTCAACTGGGAGATCTGGTGTATTTATCTCCCTGGGGAGAGGATTAGTAGAAAATGGGAGATTGTGAAAACCAAGACTTTGAATCTAACAAAACAATATTTTTAAAGTGATAAGATTGTATGAAGAAAGACTGTAGGAGGAGAAATCAAAACAGCAGAACGGAAGGATGGAAGCAGCATATAGATACACTGCCCAGCAAGCATTCCTGTATCATTAGTGATCTGGAAACCAGTCCTAAGTACTGAATCAATCACAAAGCTAATTGGGAGAATTAAGTGACCAGTGTGCATTATTCATGGGAAAATGGCAAATTTCAGGAGAGGATAAACCTCCGTATTTTACCAAGTAACTTAAGACATGACACAGTCTACCAGAAAAATTACAAATTCCAGTAAAGATATTTTCCTTAGGAAGTGAGAGAAAAGAGAGAGAAAGAAAGTAAAATAGCAAGATGCCAAGAAAAAGAAAGGGCTGGAAGACATGAAATACCTGTCACTAGTCAGAAAGAACAAACAGTATTAAGCTCAGTCTAGCAGTAAAACATTCCAGGCAAATTTGACTCATCATGGAATTATCAAATGACTAATTAAGACAACTTCACTGTGTACTCCCAGAGCCTCTCCTTTACGCAGAAGGAATAGGAGATACTGTCTGGACTTCATAGCTAGGTACCAATGAAGTTGACTTGTAGATCGAGCAAGCTAACCAGTGAATCCCAACAGTTTCTAGAACAAAACTGGGGAGGCCTTGGCAGATTTCCATCAAGAATGGAAGGACACCAGAAGGTGCCACTACCTGGATGGCAAAGGGAACTGGGAGCCAGTTATTGTGCCATGTATAAAGCAGCTGCTAACTCCACAAGAGCCTTTGTATGGACTGTGGGGGAAAGAGAGAGGAACGAAGTGACTCATGCAACGCTGCAATGCGGCAACTCGCCTGCTGGAGTGAACGGAATGAATCTAATTCTCCACTCTCCATTGGAAATGAGACAATGTGGGCCCTGCAAACATTTACAGACAATAAGAACTGAAGGAAACCAAAGGAAGGAGGCAGCTATGTGTAAAGGCTATGGGATGTGAACTGAAGTTCAGCTGTGCAGTCTGCAGTGTTACATGGAAGCTTCCTAGTCCCTGGGTGCTGACCCTGTCACCACTTATAGATAAAGGGAGAAATAAATCTAAATCATGTGTGGGTAAAGAATATAGATGCAATAAATGGCTGCTTCCATTATCTTCTCTTTCCTGCCTTTTTATCTTTTTAATGTCACGATCATTAATATATATATATATATATATATATATGTATATACATATATATATCAGACATCAGCTAAAACAGTGAAAAAATTTATTAAGAACCTTCAATGTATTCACATTTGTGCTAAGGAGTTTACTATTATCTGTAGAATTATGACTACCTTATGAAATTGATTATTTAAATAGGATGTGAGAATTCTGTTACTCTACAGCACAAGGTACTGTGGTACCATGTTCTTTCTAAGTCTGTTTTGAATAATTTCTATAACCACAGTCAAGTAACTTGACAACTTTATTAGCTTTTGTTTTCTTATGCATGAATTAAGAGATTTGGGTGAATAAACTCTGAAGTTACTGCCTAGTATTACAAATTTGTTGTAGTTAATAGCTAACCAGATTAGACAACCTATCTAAATATGTGATTTTAGATGCTCTGGAGGAATTCCTAGTTGGAAAGCAAACTGTTACTACTCCAATAAATATAGTTTTTGACCCATGGTTAAATTGATACTTTCTTGAAAATGTGTAGGCATACTGCATTAGACATTGACTTGAGACTACACGGGGGTGGAGGGATAACCAGGGGACATTGGCTCCGATGCATCTGACTCTTCAAATGACAGCAGTCATGCAAAGTAGAAACTCTGAAGTTTTCTAAATTGTGAGATACGATGTTTTCACAATTTAAAAAGGAATAAAAGCAAACACAATTCACTTTTATTAGACAAAGGACTTGTTGATAAATATGCAATTTGATTAGCTAACCGGGTACATGCTTCAGAGGAGACAGCAGAAAACAAGGATTTGGACTTTTAAAAAGACTGTACTGTCCACCCCCAAAGTTACTGACACTTAAATTTTCCATTTAATTCATCTAGGACCATAGGCTGGGAAGAGGGAAGAGACTGCAGCATTCGGAGTTAGTCACTGGGTGAAAGACAGGAGAAAAGATTCATCAGGGTGCTTCAGTGATGCCATGTACACAGCAGAGGGCTCAACATCCACTCTGACTGTTGGTGTTGTTTGAAACCACACCAGGAGCTTCCTAATCCGCCATTCCCCAGCCCCTTCCTAGTTCTCCAAATCCCACAAACTAAAGTGTGGATAAAAAAATGACACTGAAAAGGGTAGTCCAAATTTGTTCAAACCATTCATTAATTGTTTACCAATCACTGTGTTCATTAATAGAAATACAGCATTTATAATGTGACTGAGAAGACATAAAAGGATGATTAGGACATTAAAAAATGAAAATATAGAATTGTCTTTTTTAGAGAGATAACCCATATTATCATAATGGATGGTCAAAGAATAAAAATACTATAATCAGTAGCCCAAAGGGAACTTTAAAAATAACTTCATCTAAATACAGAATAATTGCTATATTTATAATGAAGATAAGTCATTCCATAGCACAATTCCTAAATATCAAAAGGTTGGACTTAAAACAGGTAGCAAGGATATATACTATTAATAAGCCCTTAGCCATTGACTCACCTAGAATACAGCAGGATAAAAGCAAAATAAAGAAGAAAAGGTCTGGGTGCTACTAAAAATCGTGACCTTTAATAAAAACTCAAAATAGCTGAGCCAATTAGCATAATCATGGGGACATAGGATTTAAACTGGATGGAGCACTTTTCCTCACAAAAGAAGCTGACCAAGACAAGAGTCCATTTTAATTTTGATCCAGCTAACCTAATACCTACTGGTATTAAATATACCCATTTTCCCTGTAAAGGGAAAATGAGCATTGGCCTTGATTTGGAGAACATTAGCCTCTGTATCTGTCTCACTAGACATCATCAGCACTAAAGCATCCTGAGGTGGGGCATATGCAGAAGGAGATGGTGAAGGAGAGGAGAACAGGGACATGTTCAGAGAAGGAATTACGCAGAGGTTCACCTGCTGTTGTCACGATCAAGACATGGAGAGGTGCGGCTGCAACAGAATAGAAACTTTAGCACGGAGAAAGAGCAGATAAGTGAAATAGAAAGAATGAAATCAGATGTGACTTTGACTGAAATATTTAATTCATATACCCACATAGTATTCACTGAAAACAAGATGGAAATACAAGTAATACATCACTCTAGGCAAATACAACTGAAATGTCACTCTGTATGAACTGAGAGAAGAACAAGCCTTGGGGCCCTTCGTGGCTCCTCCCAGGTTAGGAACCTGGGGAAGTCACATAATCAGTCACTCAGTATGGAAGTGAAGTCTTGGTTAGCATTGGCTTGTGGGGACACTTAGCAAAGACTAAGTGTCCAAGAAGCTAGAAAACACCAAAATGATATTACAATGACAAATATAAAGTCTTGGATTCTGCAAATGTAGCTTTGATTCAACTGCTATCCACTTGTAATCCTTCTAATGCTTTTTTAGGTAAGATAATTCCCTGTTGGGCTATAGCAGAAGGAACACAAACAGGAAAGGAACAACTTAAACGATAGCTTCTGTGACAGAGCATAAAGTCTACCGCAAAGTAGGTAACATTGATCACCGACTAGTGGGTAATAAAGAACTCTGCAAACACGGTCTTAGTCCTTCTCCCCAACATCACTGTCTGCCCTGAGCACTGTGCTCTTCCTCCCCATTCCTAATGTCTAGTCCCACATTAGAGCCCTACTCTTCACTACTTTTACCCATGGTGTCTATGCTTCCTTAACCCCATCTCCTCAGGGTTTCCTAAGGTTCCAATGTTTCCTGACGTATGTAAGTATATTTTGTTCAATGAACCAGAAATCCAGTTTTCCAGATCACTTGATTTGCTACTTTATAAAATAATCATCTTCATATAAAAGAACTAGCCTTTGTGGATCTAAAGGAACTCCCAATGTATTTTAAGAAACATAAACAGCTAAATTAAACACTGGAAGTGTTTACCTTATGTTGTCTCATGCAAAAGATACCTAGCTGCCTTCTGCCTCAAACATTCTGTGATTTGAATACATCTTTCATGGCTTTGTGTGTTTGTGTGTGTAGTACAAGGTTCACAACAAAATTGTCTTCAGCTTGTTTGAAATATCACATTCTTGGGGCTTTATTTTACTGTGGCATATTCTAACACCTCATGAGTTGGTATTTAATTAATAGCATTTGGCTGTCATTAAAACATTACAAAGACTTTCAGAGTGACAACGTATAAAGTGAGTTATAAAACTATTAGCAGAAACTGACTTATATCAGCCAATTCATTATCCACACAGGCAATTATAAAGAATCATGAAGTTCACATTGTTGCACAAACTCTACTGTTATGATCTTAATTGGGAGCCTCTAAGAATAACTTTTCTTAGATTCACTATGAGTCAGTCAGGCAACTCAAATAGTAATAAGCTGAGCCTCTCGTTTGTCCAGATACTGAATGTACCTATGCAGGAAGCAGAGTTTAATCATTGACTTAGTCATTCTCAGCCAAGGACATCTTTTAAAAATGAAGTAGAGGGAAAGGAAACAACTAGCACTGATCAGTGGTAGAAGATGCAGCTTGAAGTTAAGACAACTATGAATTTAATGACAGCGTTTTCCTCACGTAGCCTAAGGTAGATACAATCACCAACTCTCTTCACTACCCCCTTACCTAAAAGTCACCTTTTCCTTACATTTTAAGTGGATTCAAACTCAGACCCTTGAAAAATATCTAATAGCTACTACTTAGGAGCCTGATTTATGGATGAGTGGATTAATAAGAAATCAGTATCATAAGATATGATGAACATTACTCATATACATTAATATAAATATCACTTTCAAACATCACAGCTCTTGGAATCTAACTTTGCAAGGGTAATTTCCCCTCTCACTAGAGTCATCCGTAGCCCCATGTTTGTGTGACCACACAGTAGAGACACCAATAGATTATGCTACCTGGTAGAAACAAGGCCATATTGGCATCATGGACTGAATCCACTTATACTGCCATTCAGAAGACTTGAGGCACATTTTGTTTAACTGATTTGGAGTTTGTGAGAAATGTGGAATGTATCTAGGGAGAATGTAGAAATGGTAAAAGCTACATTCTGTTGAGTACTTATTGTTTCTAAGTAAAGTCTGATGATATTAAAATTCCCCAATGGGATAAATTTATAACACTCATTTTATAGAAAAATAAACAGAAACCCAGAAATGTTTTTTTCATAATGTGCCCACTGCCACATAGAGAGAGTCACTATCAGGGTCTGGGTTCAGATCAGTCTGATGCCAAGGCACAGTGTTACCCATCAGTTTTCTCTAGGCCACATGGTCTTTTGACTTCATAGAACACTCCCTAGAAGTGTCCCTTGAAGGGGTGGTACTAGGTTTTCTTCATCTACTTTCCTTGACAGCTGACAGGGATCTAGTCCTTTGTAGAGTTTGGCCAATGTGTGGAAAATGAAGATACAAGTGGGTAGAAGAAATAAGGAGCATTCCAGAGACCCAGGTGTGTACTAACTACTCTCCCTGATTAACAGAGGCTTTACTGAGCAAAGATTTCCCAAACCTGGACTTACAGAAATATCAATGTGAGGATCCTGAGAACAGAAATGTAGTCATAGGTGGTCTGAGATGGGGATTGGACATCAATGTCTTTAAAACCCCACAGTGATTTCAATATACAGCCAGTGTTGAGTAACTGAGATCAGTATAATAAATGTTTGAAAGGCAGAAAAGTTGGTTTGCTATAGACCAATTTTTATAGGTGCAAATCTTTTTTAAAAGGTGCATATCTTAACTAATTAATGTTTAGCTGTTGGATGCTGAGGCTTCAATACCATTAATCAACCACAATGAAGCCGTTATCTAGTCATTATAACTCATACATGTTAGTTTGGTGAAACAGATTGGATATTGATGTACTAACATGCTTTTCTGACCTTCAGTAAAAAGCTTAAAGATTCCTTTTTTAAAGTCTAATAATTAATCTGAAAACCAAACTATTACTGCAACATTCACTTTTAAAAAAAAAAATCAGCTCTCTGTAATTAGTTACATTTTACCTAAAATAGTGTCTTTATTTTGTGATGTGGAGTCTGGGTTCTCTTTCGTCATCAATCATCAAGGTTCCAACCTCTTTTCTCCCTTACTCTTCATGTGGGGACCTCAGTGGTAGAAGGTAATGTAATGGTTTGTTTTTTGTTTTTGTTTTTGTTTTTGTTTTTTTACCAATTTATAATAGATATTTTAATTTCTTTCATTTTCCATTTAAAATACTTAATTAAATTTGAATGGAGTTTAATCTTTTAAATTCCAAGCAAGTCGTGCTGGACCAAGAACTAGTCACAGTTACCTAACAAGGACAATAGAATGCTTATTTCCAACATCTGACTAATTTTATATTCTACAGAATTTAGTAGACTATTAGACTAAAAACTCCCAAATGTTCACAGTGTCATGGAGTACTTTCCTGGAAGGAGGTCTATTTTAAAATACTAAGAACAAGAAAGGGCCCATGCTCAAAACAATCATAGGGATTATACATAAGGAGTTTGGGATAAACATTTAAGCCAAAGTGTTCCATTTTGTTACATAAAATATGGGTAGAAATTTCACTTAATTAAAAAAAATATGAGGATTTACATGTAATTACAGTATTACTAAAACATGAGGGTAAAAAATAATTTAGATAGTACTATATTTAAAATTCTTTAAGAAATGTACGCTATACTTAATTGAATTCTTACACCCCAAGGAACCTCTCGACCGTTAAGAATGCTGGGAGTGCTTTTCGAAGTGAGCCCCAAGCAGGCCCTGTTGTGTGCCCTGTCTGAAGGGCATTGAAAGGACGGCTGAGAAAAAGCACTGCTTGGTTGTGAACTCTTTTGATTTAGATCCCTAACAAAATGTATGGATTCATCTGTGTATGTGTGTGGCTGTGCCCATTATTTTAACTGCATCAATCTATGACAGAAGGTATTTATTTCAAAGGCCAGTCATTCAGTTTTAGGCAACTGAAACTTTCAAGCAAGCAGCTGTCCCAGCCTCTTTTTAAAAGACGGCTTCAAGGACTGCATACAATCAGTGAGGAGGCGATTCTATTCCAGTCAGTTAGCAAACTTGCTGCTACACGTTATTTTAACACTAGTTGTCTACGCTGAATTCAACCCCGTTTTGCTGTCTCACTGGTGCAGCTGGAACCACGGTGGAAAAAGCAATGTTATTCACAAGTTGAAACAAAGGTCACCTCCTGGGTAAGCTAACCATCCACTGAAGCCACTGGACAAAGCTGTGACTTTCCTCATCTCTTTTTACCTCTTGATCTGGATACATAATATTGATTCACTCACCCTGAATGAATAGGACTGGAAGAAAGAGCCACGTTGTCTAAGTTCTCGGTGCCCCAGCTCAGACGATAAGAATTCCTTTCTGCCTCCTTGGCTAGAGCCGACACCTACATACAAAGGACGTCAGATTTAATGCAAAACATGGCTTCAAAGTGCAAGTCTAATACAATGGAGTCCGGAAGAGCACAAAACAAGAGGTGCTATGGCAGACAATTTTGATTTAAAGACATAAGATCAGATGATTTCTTCTAGTGCATTCCCTTCTGAATTATAGTATGCTAGCAGAGCACTTTGAAGAGAGCCGCTATTTGTCTATTTCCCTATATCCAATCCATCAAGAGCAAGAAAGTTACACCTAAAATGAAAAGATTCCTAAATAAACTTTAAGCCTTTTCTTGTAGCTACTTTAAACACTGCAAACAAAATGTATTTTATGAGGTACCATTCATCATATAAACAAGTCCTGCTTCATTTTTTTTCTCATAATGAAGATAGTATTTACACAACACAAATTTTTACATAAAATTTCCATAGAGGAACTCAGGATGGCTAAAGAAAGAAGCAGTGTACTGTTTCAGGGGGAAAAATGCTCAGTGGGGAAAAAAATCTAGTAAAAATTTGTCACATTGTAGGACACCCTCAAATCTCTTACCCTAATTTGTTGTTGTTGTTGTTGCTAAGAATGAATTTTGTTTTTAGTCATTCTCTCTGTCTCGATCTCTAGACCCCCAGCCCCAACCGGTTCCATCGAGATATTTGTGGTATTAGGACATTTGAAAAAGTTGTTCAGAAAGCAAACATGAAGGCAGAAAGTCAAGTACCTGGTGGCTGGGAATCACAACCGTGTCGTCAATCATGGCACTGTCCCTCAGGTACGATGCATGGCTCAGAGTGTGAGACCTGTCGGAACTGAAGGATCGGAGGCTGGTAGGTTGGCAGGAGGTCATGATCATAAACCAACAGCGGTGGAGGGTTGGGAAGATGAAATAAGCCGAGCAGGAGAGTGAAAAAAGCGTGCTATTAGCTAACAGTGCAACTTCCAGGGGACACAGGTCTCAGAGTGGCCCTACCTCTCTGCCCAACAGCTAAAACACATCCTCAGACTGGGCTTAACATTGAATGGCAGGGCACCAGGGAATCCACAAGTTAAATTTGATACTCCTAATCTGATTCGTTTTCTTTCCAGAAATGTTTGAAAGCAGTGACCGTCATTTATTTGCCAGTAGGAGAAATTTATACAGGCAATAATTCTTAAATCTGTGTTAAATAACCTCCCTGCAGCCTTGGGAAAATATTTGGTGGAAAGCAGACAGAGCTCAGAGAGCAAAAGCAAAACAAAAAGTCAGGTTTCAGGGATTTTTTTCCCCCTCCTTTATTTTCCATTCTCTTTCCCTGCCTCTTTCTCTTCCTCTCCACATTGTGAATGGCTGTCAGTGTCCTCCCCTGGAAGGTACAGAGTGAAATGAACTGTGGCCAGATGTGCGCTTCCTGTGGAAGTAGAGTTCCTCTTGTTTATCTCTGGAGAGTCCAACAATGCTGTTATTTCAGAGGAGAGCAGTGTCCCCTTTGCATGCCCTGGGTGTAGTGCAGGAAGCCCTAAAGAGTGCTAGTTGCCATGGGGATGAGAGGCGAGAGCAGGAGGAACTCAGCACCAGCCCAAAGCAGACACAGGCTAACACAAGGACAAATCGCCAAAAGACACTGCCCAAAAGTGATGTTGGGCTTCAAAATGGAATTAGGGACTTGCTATTCAATGCTTTAGATTTTTGGTGAATCTGAATTTTATTATTCAGAATTATAGATGCAAATGCAATGGACAAAAATTGTCCTTTGCATAATTCTTTTATTCTAATCAATCTGTACAATCAAATGACATTATAATGGTGTTTTCCTGAGACAGGGTCTTACTGTGTCACCCCGGCTATTGTGGAACTCACTATGCAGCCCAGACTGGCTTTGAACACTTGATCGCCCTGTATGAGTCTCCCAAGTGCTGAAATTACAGGACTGAGCTACAGTGCTTAGCTTATAGATTGATATTTTAAATAGTGTATCATATATAGATTTTATACATAGCTCAGGAATTAACACTTTGCATTCAAACTCAGCCAAAAACCACAAATGGGTAAAATAAAGGATAAGCAAGCTTTCATAAAATTGTAGAAGCGAACTTTCATTTACTTTCACCTAGTAGATATTGGTCAATGAAGCACTGTAGAATTATGGACTGAATGGAAAACTAACAAGAAAGTAATTAAGTGGAAAATTAACATGTGGATTAATAGAAACAGTTTAATGTTGCAAATGCATCAAATTTTGCAAGCCATGTGCTCTGATACATGTGAAGTGTCAATGATAAGCAGCTATTTGGAGACATTAACACATGAAGGATTATTTATAATAACATTTTCCCATGTTTTGTCAGTAGCAGGTTTTTAGAGCCTCATATTTTAGAGAGCAAATGATATGACAAAAAGAAATTGAAATAAACTCTTTCCTACATACACCTATATGTTTATAATGAGATGAAATAAAAGTATAATTTAAGCTCAGCTGTCTCCACACAGGGCACAGGCAGCCTGGATGCCTGGGCAATTAATCAGCCGGGGTTTGAGCTCGAGCAAGAGGCAGTGACTGAAATTACAGCTGACTTTGTAGCTATGGAATTGGTCTTGCTGAGATCTTGAATTTAGGCTGAGATAGAAATTCAATCATCAGGATAATAATCTTTTAATTTAGCAAAAGTGTATTTCCACTGGTGGGAGGACATGTTGCCCTTCCTTTCTTTAAACCAGAGAGATAGCAGTGATACACTGGAGTGTGTTTGGTACCCAGCAGTACATCAGTATGCTTAAATTCTGTTTTATGTTGTTTGGACTTTGGCCAAAGGCAGAGGGCCAACCTCATGAAATGATGGAGTCTGTGGGCTCAATCGTCTTCTCTTCCCATCAAGTGACTTCTACTGGACCCAGATTTATTTGTTACGTAATCTCTAGCCATGGTTTTATAATCTAAATATTTAGACTATAACTTCGCCTAATAACAATGGTAGTTGTATGTAAATAATACCACAAAAGACATGAATCAGGTAAGAACACTTGATTCAAAAGGCCAGCCCATGTGTTAGATAAAACTGACCTTTTGATACACCCTCAGTAGAGAAGAAACACTGGCTTGAAATGAAAATTTATACTGATGGGAATAAACAGTGGTCACTGAAGGCATTCCATATAAAAACCTGTGACAAAGCTATCAGGATTGTATTGTACCTAAACTTTGACAGAAGGCACTGGTTCTTAGTGACCACTCGAGTGACAATGATTGGCAGGTCTCTCTGGCCCTAAGTGTAACATTCATGCCCCAGTTAGCACCAGTAATGAAGGGGAGTTTGTGACTGCCATGTTCCTGATTCCTGGGTCTGTCTCTCAACTGGTTTGATCTAGAAGAGGTAGAGAGAGATTCTGGTGGTTTTATTAATTTTTTTCTTGCCTAAACACCTAACAAGGAATAAAGAAACTTTAGCCACAAAAAGTGTTTACAAAAGAGAAGCACAGACATGAGGATATGTAGACAGTGAGTAGGGGAGGTGAGAGGGGCAAGGTCACTCTCTGAGGGGACATTCCTTTGAGGATCTGTGAATCTTTCCCTGGTGCCTGCCTTCTAAAATGCTGACTGGATAGTGAATCAGGTTTTATGTTTCCTGACTATTCTTTTCTTCCCTGGTGTTATCATAAAAATCTGTTTAAATGAAGTAAATATGGCTAGGATATTCTAACAGCAGAGATGTGATTCTCTCTGATAAAATAATAAGAACAATAAATTTGTGGGATAATTTGAGTCACTGGATCATAAACTGCCAACATTTGGTGGGAAACAAACTTTTACAGAAAAGTTATAATATTTTACAACAGGATTACCATTAAAAAGAAATTACTTTGGGAGTGGGGACTCCTTCAGTTCATACACCGAGAATAATATATCCAAATAAATTGATATTTTATTGGTTCAGTTGGGGGACCAGCAGCTATAGACACAAGAAAAGGCTCAATTCACAATTCATTTCATGGATAAGTCAGTTGTGTGAAAATGGGAAAGTGTGAATTGAGTCCTTCCTTGTATCTGTAGCTACTAGCTTTGTAAACTATAAATTTATTAGACACACAACTTATGGAGTTTGAATCCCTATTGAGCAGGTAAATATACAAAATGTTTAGTGTGTTGAAGAAGCTTCTATTGTTTTTCTGTTACTTGGAGTTTTCTGTTTGAATTTGGTCAGTATTTTTAAGTTGTAAGCAATAATAATAATAATAAATGGGTTAAAATCCAACTGACTGTGATTTGACTGTGTTTTTGCTCAATGTGCACTAAATTGTATGTTTTCCTCCTTCTGTGTCTATGCTTATTTGGGGCCCCAGAATGTTTTCTTCATCTTCTCCGAGTGTATATAGACAGGCTGCTTAGTTTGTTTGGGGGAAGTCATCCCTGTGTTGTCAGCCACAAGGTGGCACTGTAGGAGTTAGAGTCAGGCCTGGTTCCGACCACAAGGTCATTCCAGTAACAGACCATCTCTTCTAACTTCCGCAGTTACTGAATTTAGCAAAAGGGGGTGGAATCCATAATTCTAGAACGTAAGCAGCTCTTGCCAACACACACACACACACACACACACACACACACACACACACACACACACACACAGAGAGAGAGTGAGCAGTGAGCAGGGAAATGCGGATGTGCATAGGAAGGCCATGGTTTCATGCCATGTCATACCTACCTGGGAATTGTACTATTGAAAGCATACCAAATAAAGAAATAATGAAAAAGGAGAATGGTTACCCAGAAAGTGGTGTGCCAAATTGCTCAAGCAAAACTGAAATAGTAATTAATAAAACATGAAAATGAGATGCTGCTCATACTCCATTTGGGGCTTGTGTGTACATGTGGTGGTCCAGAGATGTAGGTGGGAACCTAGGGACAGAGTGTGAAATGTTTGTTTCCTGCCTCCCTTTCCATGTTCGGGTAGATGTCAAACCATCCATCCCCTTACTCTGTAGCAAGTACACTGTAATTCTCAAATCTGAGCTTGGAACAAGGAAGCATGACTGAATCAGGTATTTTTTAAAAAATAAGTAGTAACTGATGAAAATGAATTGTTCTTTGGTCGAGTGTAAGCAAGTGTAGAATATTGAGAATTCACACAAAGCTATAGAGAATTTCTTATGTTGAAGCATAGTCTTTTAAGAATCTCGGATTATTAATCCTAATCTGTCAGTGGACGAGAATTTCATTTGTGGAACACAGGTTCAGCCACACCCGCACCCCCACCGCCACCAAGGGCCCCTCCTTCCTTACCCTGGCCCTAAGGAACACTGTCTCTGTAAGCTATCAATACCAAGAAGTCACTCTCCTTCCCCTTTAATTGCCCCATAAAATTCACCATCAAATCTCACTACCCAAGTTTCAAAATTGTCACTGCTGACATCTTTCCACAACTGGCCCTGAGTTAGAATTTCCTAGTGTCATAGCCACTCAGGAAATAGCATGTTGCAGCTGGGTGGTCTAGCCAGTGGCCACTCTCCACTAGAATGATCCTCAGTGTACCAGAGGAGGGATTCTTATAAAATACAGGTGTGGCTCCCTCCCTCCACAGCCCAGCTCTAGCCCACAATGGTGCCACCACTAACATAAGCCTTTGCTGTCCCCACAGTTAAGGCGTCACTATCCCCTGCCTTTCCCAGAATCCCTGTTCAGCATTCTACCCATCTTTGGGCTCCTGTCTGTCAGGAAGCTTGAGCCTCCGTGTGCAGAGGCACTCTGAGCTCTTCTGCCCTGGCCTTCCAGGGTCTCTCTGAGGCTATGAATTTAGTGGACATACTTTAATCAGGCTGGTACCTGCAGGACTTAACACAATGCCCACCTCAAGAATGAACTTACCACAGTAAAAAAAAGAAAGGGAAAAGTATGAGAAAAACAACAAGAGGGGAGAAATGAGGTGGGATCCTGGTGCTGAAGGGAAAAACCCCCAAATGGGTTGTCATTATAGATTATCAATGTAGAAATTCATAGTGTAGCTGACAAAGGAGTCAGCTTTGTACTATGAGTATGTGAGTGGCTATTGATGGGTAGACATGACAGTAATGGATAGGCCTATGAGTGACCCAGGCTAGCAGCCATACTTCTGAAGAAGTATCCACAATAATCTTATTCATCTTGCTGTCGAGATTAACAAGTACTAAGTGTATTAGTTAGTAATAGCCAACATCACATTGAATCTCACAGTTCAGAAGGTTAGAAAGGTATCTCAGATTTGCCTATAAAGTCGGGTTCTTATGGGCTCAGATCACCTTATGAGATCATGTCTTCTTTTTCTTTTTCTTTTTTTTTTTTAATGAAAACATAAATTCCAGGAAAGTTTCCCTTTGCACTTCTTTTATATTATTCTACATATTTTGTTCACACAGAAATTACAGCACCAATAGTTTAGTTAGAATTAGAAGTATGTGGAGATGCTAAGCACATCTGCCTTAGAATTTCCTTGATTAAATACATTGCTTCGAAAGGCAGGGACTCCTGCTTATCTTTGATCTGCTTCATAGTAGTTGAAAGATTGTGCTATATGATTTGGTGTCTCCAGACTATTTCCCTGTCCTTCAAAATGGACACTACTTAAAGTATTAGAGAAATGAATAAAATAACATGCTAACTGACAAACACAGTGAGCTGCCCATTAAAGGTTCAATAACCGTGTCTACATTTTTTATCACCATAAAAAAAGTAAGTGGTCAACCAGGCATAGTGGTTCATGCCTATTCTGCATGCCTAGTACTCAGGAAGCTAGGATAGAAGAGTCAGGAGTTTGAGGCTCATCTGAGAAAGTACCATGCCATTCTGGGCTACCCAGTACGTAAGACCTTATCTCTAAAAACCAAAAGCAAAGGAGAAAAGTGTGTGTGTGTGGGGGGGGGGGGCGGTGTTTAAAAATGTGTCATGCGCACTTCTGTCCAACATTCAATGTACATGTGATGAATACCTGTCAGATCTCCCTCCCTCCAGGCTGTACCGAAGGTAGTTCATGCCATCCAGGAACTGACTGCTGGGCAGGGAGTCATCGCCGAGTTCTTTGAGATCTTCTGGCCTAAGGTATTCTCCTCCGTCCCCGGTCATGGTGTCATCTCCTTCATCAGGGGACAGTGAGGGAAGTTACTTGTTGAATTTAGTACCAGCAACAAAATATGCCCACAGTTATGAAGTACGTTCACATGACAGCTTGGACGACAGCAAAACACTGCCGGGCAGAGAAACACGGAGTCCATGCATATGTCTACAAAGGGCTGAAGCAAAAAGCAAGAGAATTTGATCCATTTCCCTAAAATGCACCAAGAAAAAAAATAATTCTCTGAGTTGTAATCCTTGGAATACCTTTCAATGGGCTTTATTCCTTGTATATGTCAGCACAGTGACTAGTTTAGCTTAAAGATTAGCCCTGTGTGTAGACTACTAGAATTCTTGAAGTATCTTCAATAATTCTGTGCATAATCCAATATTAATAGTTTCTTCGTGCCATTGGCAATATGCTAAGAAATGTCTATTGTTCTATAATAAATGAGGGATTTTAAATTTATTTCTTTATTGTGCATGTGTTGTTGGTGTGAGTTGGTGTGTGATGTTTGTTTGTGTGTCTGTGTATCTATGTGCATGTGTGTGTTTGTTTCTGTGAGTGTGTGTGCACACCTCTGTTTTTGTGTACATATTCACATATGAAGGAGGTCAGAGGAATATGGTCCCTCCTTCCACTGTGTGGGAACTGGGATTAACTCAGTTTGTCAGGCTTAGTAGCAAACAACTTCTCTGCTCAATCATATTGATGGTTGTAAATATGATAATAATATTTTATAAGACTGAATATACACAATAGCAAAAGCGTACTAATGTAGAAATAAATTCTAAGAACAGGACTACCAAAATCTAGGCATGCTCTGAGAGAATTTTATTAACATTGGGAGGACAGTCTGTGACCTGTTTTCATGTGTGAAAAGGTGATAGGAATGTTAAATGCAAGATCTATCACATGACAAAAGCTGTATCTTCTATATCCCTTGAGTGAGAAGCCCAACATCACCTAAAACTCAAAAGTTAGCTTGTATGCTTACACCTCTTCCCTAACCTCACCCCAAGTATCTAATACAACTGAACTTGGCTTAAGTCCCTACTACCACCCAAATTAGGGCACCCTGGGTCAGTTAGTTCTCAGATGCCAACCTGTTTCTCCTGTTTCCAGTTCTGATCCCAATCACCCAGCACCCAAGATGGTCACAGGGAACAAAGTTAACTCAAAATAAGTTTCTATTACTTGTGCCTTCAAATTTCTCAATACTTCTTAATAAAACAGGGGCCACAGTATAGATTTTCATATTTAACCTCTTTCTTGTCATGTCTTGGTTGAGGGAAGAAGGTTCATAAAGTGGGAAGGAAAAGGTCAGAAGGGAAGACAGAGTCTAGCTGGAGAATTCCAGTCTAAAAGAGCAAGGCACTAGGGTACACAGCTGGATCTCACAGAACCTGGGAATGAACACATTCCTAACCTTCCTCTCTTAGAATTATGGAATTGTATTGCAATAGAGATAAGGCCATCTGGATAGTATATTTAAAATAAAATATATCCTTTTAAAAACTCTGGTAATGAGCCAAGGCACCATTTGAAACCCTCTGATCATATTGAGTTCCTGAGACAATGACTGTCCTCAATATTCTCCCCAATTCTCTGTCTTCTGATGTTTTTGTGAGGACGGTGTCTGCCTCCAGCAGCTCCTATGCTCAGTTTATTAAAAGAAAGGCTTCAGAGTTTTGGAGATATCTGTGGTAAGCCTTAGGAATAGATCATAATATCATGATTATGACCAAAAGAATTCAAGACCCTAGTGATAGTGACTCTGTTTACAATCTCATCTGATACTGTTAACATTAATAGGAGGGCCAAATTTTCTTGATACTGTTTACAAACAATTTCTCTCCAAGTTAAATTTAGACATAAAAATACTATGTTAAGTATTAACTATCACCACTGAGTGGTGGAAATTATGTACCAGAAGTAGAGAAGTTTAATGCTTATCTTCCTCCATTTCTAGAGGCTTATGCCTCCCTTCTTGAAAACCTGGTTTAGACACTTATCTATAATCACCCTCCTCTGCCATCAACCCCATGAAGGACCCTCCCTCACCACAGTAAAGCACTAACCTTTCTTTAGCCAAGGTTAGCCCTTTTCTACATCATGCTTGGTCTCCTCTGTCTTTTCTAATAAACTAATTAAACAGACCCTTGCTATTGTTAATTGATTTTAGTACTTAAACAGTGACCAAGAGGTGACTTCTTTGAAAAAACCATCTTCTATGATACTCCAAGAGAAATCTCTTCAGGCCTTTTTCCTATTACTTTGAGTCCTTTCTTCTCAGGCTCCCTTGTCTGAAATGCTATTCTCACATGCCCTCTGCTACATCCCATTTACCACACATTATTATAAATTCAAGGATCTCATAAACTACATATAATGGATCCATACACCTGAATCCATCTCAGATCCTTGTCAACCTCCACATCCATATTTCAACCTCCTCTAAGAATTTTGCACCTGAGTTTTCTATAAGCCCCTCACATTTAGCATGTGAGAAAATAGAATACATCTTATCTACTTCAGCCCCTATCAACATGCTTCTCTGCAAACTCTCTCTACAAGCCAGTAGTACAGCTGTTTCCATACTTTTAATCAGAGAGATGAAGACCTTTTAAAATATTTATTTATTTGTTTGTTTGTTTGTTTAATGGGTATAAATGTTTAGTCTTCATGCGTGCATATGTACATGTGACACTGCTGGATCCACTGAAACTGTGTTTATGGATGTTTGTGAGCCACCATGTGGGTACTGGGAATCAAACCTAGGTCCTCTGTAAATGGTTAAAGGCTTTAATTGCTGAGCCATTGCTCCGGCTCCAGAAGGTCTATTCTACATAACTTACAGAACAACTGTATACTGACATACTTTCTATTATTAACATAGCTGGTATAGAAAGGCCAAACACAACTATTTTCCTACAACATATAACAAACTTAGTGTGAGTTTCCTTGTTGTTTCCTGTACTTGGAACAATGTCTTCCTAAATTACAAATTATTCATTTAATAAAATAATGACTCTCAGATTAATGAGTTCACTTTTTTTGTTGTATTCTCCAGATTTTTCAGACACGTTTGGGGCAGTTCCTTCCCACTAATTATAAGGGATTAGCATGCTTTAGTTTTGTTCTTTATTGTTGTTGGGGTTTTTTGTTTGGTTTGTTTTTTGTTCCTCCCTCCCACCCTCCTCCTGAGACAGGTAACAGCCCTGGCTGTCCTGGAATTTTCTTTGTAGACCAGGTTGGCCTTGAACTCTCAGAGATTCACCTGCCTCTGCCTCCAAAGTGTTGGGATTAAAGGCATACACCACCACCACCAGGCTCATACTGCAGTTTGTTTTTTTTTTTAAGTAAGGTTGATTTTGATTATCTGGCAGCTACAAAATTCCACAGAGGGTGCCTGGTGTATCAGCCATGCCAGGAACACAGATATCAAAACATGGAGATAAATTAAGGTTAGATGGTGCAGGTTACCTATCTTGCTAACCTCTGTGATACTCGGATAAAGAGACTCTCTGAAGTGTCATTGAGCCCCTGCCCTTGCCCTTGCTGCTGAAATACGGGAAGAGCTGAAATGGGAAGGAGGATAAGTACTCACGAAAGGAAGCCTGTAAAAGATGAAACTGGTTTCCCCGTTTTTTTTCTCAACCCTCTACTGTTCTGAAGCTCTCTTGTCTGCTAGATCATGTGGATCCAGGGAACTTGTGGAGAAGTCTACAGGAGCTGCTCACTAACTGATGGGTGAATCTCAAGGGCAAGCCCTTTGCACTTGCCATCATACTCAGGATATTCTTGCTCTACCCCCAGATACTTGACTTCTTCCAGTTCCCCATACAACATCCACTTTCTGCGGACCACTCCTGGATTAATATTTATAAACACAGATTTCTTTAACAATCAGTTGAAATCTTTATGATATTCTAATTCTCTAGAATCAGATAAGAATTCAGATGCTTCACAACTAACCTCATAGCTGTTGCGCAACAGAGTGACTGAATTATTTTCCCACTCATTGGCACTCTGCTGCACTTTTCCTACATTGAGACCCCTACACTGATCTTTCTCTACTCCTTAAAACCCGGGCCACCCTCTAATTCATCTCTCACTTCTTGACAAATAGATCAGATTATGTGGGTGGCCCCAGCTCTAGATCTCACTAAACAGATATGAAAACAGATGGTATTGTGCCTCCACATTCAGCTCTTCATGCATTACTTTTTATATATGCTTGTTGAAGGCAGGCCCTGTGTTCACCTTGGATCCCCCATGATGGAAACTATATCATATTCATCAGCTGTGGTTTGGATTCACAGGAGGATAATGCCAACTGCTTTACCACATATCAAGTTAGTTGGAGGAGACATCTAAACTCATAAATGCCCTTAGATGTTTGTACATTGTTACCACCAGTAGATGCTATAGAGAATGGTGATTAGCTAACACCTTCTAAATATATGTGGCTGCACTGTATCCATGGAGATGAGAGCAGGTTCCATGAAAACACTTAATGGCACAAAATGTTAAGGAGTTAGAAGTGCAGGTCAACTAATGTTATACTGACTCTTTGCATAAAAAGTGACTTTGTACAACTCAAATATTCATATAAAATTTATTATACTTGAATTTCCTGCTGGCAATAAAATGCTGTTACATGCTTGGTTATTTCTAAAAATAAAACATTTCTCTTCTCACAGATGTTCTTGTTCACTAATCAATATTCCTCCCAAATCAAGAGTTTTTATCATTAACAAATGTCACCGTTTAACAGTTTTAATTTTAAAAATTATATATCTACATCTCATTTTATATATTGGGCAGATATGAGAGTCTTACAAATGAAGTTTCTAGAAATTCCACAGTAAATACTTTAATTGCATTAAGCAATAAGTCCCTGCACCTATTATTTTTCAAACAGTGATCTATTTTGAAATCAAATATATCTAATTTATATACACTGGGTTTTCATGTAATAAGCTTGTTATGAAGTGATATCACATCATCTCTGGAAACTGCATATCACATATAATGTTTTATGTTATTCATTTTCTCCCTAAAGGCCAAGTTTACACTGAGTGGCTTTTAAAAATATTTATTTTGTGTGTGTGTGTGTGTGTGTGTGTGTGTGTGTGTGTGTGTGTGTGTAGGAGTGTGAGGGATATATAGTTGTCCAAGGAGACCAGAAGAAGGCCTAAGATGCACTGGAGCTGGAGTTACAGGTGGTTGAGCTGCTGGACCTGAGCACTAGGAGCACTTGGGTCCTTTGTTAAGAGAGCAAGTGCATTACACACTGGACAGTCTCCTCACCGCAAGCCCTCCCCTCCCTGAATGGAATTTAGAGATCATTCTTAATCATAATGACTTGACTTACCTCTACTCTTGACTGTCTTTTAAATAACAATCACATTATGACTCCTAATTATATATTTGTTTTTAAAAGAGGTTCCCACTGCATTCCTAAGGCTGGCTTTTTTTTTTTTTTTTTTTTTTTAAAGACAGATTCTCTCTACATAGCACAGCCCTGGCTATCCTGGAACTCACTACATAGACCAGGCTGGCCTCAAACTCACAGAGAATTACATGCCTCTGCCACCTGAGTACTGGGACTAAAGGGTGTGCCACCATACCCAGCCCAGGCTGACTTTAATGTCTGCAGTCAAGTTATCATCCAGCCTATGCCTCCTGAGCAACCATAACCACGGGTACACGCTATACCTGGTGTCTAATTTAATATATTTTTTGTCTCATCTAAGAAAAGTAATGTGAGGATTCACCTCAAGTCATCTTAGTTGAAAGTATAGATAGTAACTAATATGCAATGCTAACTTTATTATTAAGTTACCAAGGAATTACTTTTCCTCAAAAATCTCTATCCTAGCCGGGCGGTGGTGGTACATGCCTTTTATCCCAGTACTTGGGAGGCAGAGCCATGGGGATCTCTATGAGTTCAAGGTCAGCTTGGTCTACAGATCAAGATCCAGGACAGGCACCAAAACTATACAGAAAAACCCTGTCTCGAAAAAACAAACAAACAAACAAACAAAAAAACCTCTACCCTAAAAAAATAAAGATACTCCTCTGGGAAAACAGTCTTATAATGTGCCTCAGATAAGGTAATTTTGTTTAGTTGATCTTCATAATATTTGCTCAATTATTACCAGAATAAGCAAATCACAGCCTTAAATTTACAAGTTAATCCAATGCACACATCAAATGCACACATGCACAATTCTATCCACATTATACAAGCTGTTTCAAAACAAACATTAGTATAAAGCACAAAGACTTGAGAATTAACAAGTTGCTTCTATATAGTTAAGAAAACTTAAAAGCAAAGAAAAGCAATCGCTCTGAGTCCCTCGAATGGTACCTGAATCACTAAGCGTCTCCCCATCAATAAAGCGGTCACCAAACTGCTTAAGAGCTGCATGACATATGAATGAAAATGAGCAAGAAAATCCCACTGAAACGTGAGTTGTGTATACAGACGCTTGAACTCAGCTGGTAGATACTAGAACACAGCTCAGACTTTAATAAATACGCAGAATGACAGCCTTTGGCAGTACTTTTAAAATTACTCATCGTAATACATTCATCCAACATTTGTCCACTCTTGTCATAATTCTTATGCAAACTGATACAGCCCAGCGCCAAATGCCAATAACAAAACAAACCGGTTCCAAATAAGACTGAAGAATGTAAAGCTTGGCCTTGAGGTTTCGTGTCAAAAAACCTAAGAACATATTTAATATTTTCTATGGAGTCTATTGCAATCAAGCCTAGTACCGCCTTTGTGGCAATGATTTTACAAAGGTATGCATGAATTTTCCATGGACACATACATGGCAATAGGCTTTTAAATCTCATACGCTGGTTTTGCTATTGAAGCTTGCATACTCTATGTGGTAATTCTGTGATCTTGGGGTAGTAGACTTTTTTTTAATTCAGAAGAAACAATACAGGGAAATAAAAAAATATGGAATGAAGAAAAGTCACTGGGGAGGTTAAAAAAAAAAAAAAAAAAAAGAACCTCTCTGTGTTAAACATGGCTTCTCACCTCTACCCTAGCACACGTTTAAGAAAAACAGTCTTTATCGTGACTTTGAAATGCACTGTCGAGATCAGCAGTTCTTAACCCTTGGGTTGCAACTCCTTTGGCAATCATTTATCAGATATCCTGCACATCACATATTGACATTATGATTCATAACAGTAGCAAAATTATAGTTATGAAATAGCAATGAAATAATTTTATGGTTGAGGATCACCACAACATGAGGCACTATATTAAAGGGTCACAGATTTAGGAAGGTTGAGGACCACTAGTCTAGATAATTTTTATCAACTCTAAAGCCATCATGAAAGTACAGATCTTTCCTGGCATTACAAACGACTTACTCATGTTGGGACTGTACTATTTTGTGCTGAGGTCCTTTGATGCCTTTTCTAAGGATCTTTTCTTTTGGGTTTCATATATATTCTGTACATTTGTACTAATCAGACAGCAGAGGCTTCTTAATATATCACTAATGAAGAACTCTTTAAAGTCTGTCAAGGCATTTGAATATGAAATGTTTTGGTATAATTAGTACATGTGTTAGTAATGACTATCTGACAGCTCATTCAGGACATGGATAATTTGAAGTTTCTTTCTCTTTCCCCAGTCTTACTAGTTATCAGAGATTAAAGATAATAATGGGGAAAAGTAGGTAGACCAAACTTGCCTACTTCTTCACTGGCAAGAATAAATAGTAGACTACGGTTGGTGACTGGGTTTTAACTATTAGGAGGATGTCATCAGAACTACCACCTTTATCTGTAAGGACACTTTAGTTTCCTAATGTAGAAACTTGACAACTGTCACCACAGACCACAGGGAAGACTTACCCTCTTCATCAGAAACATCAAGGACCTCCGTCATCGTCTCAGGAACATTCAGCTTGTGTTTTTCTGTGATAGTCTGGAAAGACAAAAGCATTAGTTACAAAGTTAAAAATAAAATCAAACAAAACAGGAACAGAGTCACAGAGGTGCCACACTCTACAGCAGCAGCAAGCTATCAGACCCCAAACACCTCATTTTATCCACATGAGTGTTTTGGAAACCTACTCTCTTTTGTGATAACTCCTTTGTCCATTCTGAAGACAAATGCCCAATAACTCCAGGAATTTGGACAAGAGAAGATTCATTACTGCTAGTTCCCATGTGAAAAAGAAGCCTTTAGCAACAGTGCTAGTAATTAGTCATATTGAAAAAGCAAACTAATGTCTTCAAGATGTCTCTAAAACGAACTAAGTGATGTTTCCAGAAAAACTTTACAATGAAGTAATAAACATACACTGTATTAAAAGCAAAGCCCTTAGAAAGATGCTGTAAACAATGTAGGCCACATACACTATATGTGACATGTGTTGTCAGGCGTTAGAGGGCCAGCAGTAGAGAATTAGTCATCTTTATAGTATTCACAGTCTACAGTTATGGTTTATTGCTTATTGGCCTTCTACGGTGCTCCCCAGAGTGGCCAAATCCAATGATTTCATTCCTGTTGCAGAATAAAACGTTGAGAGGCCAGGCTCATCTGGCTGCATGGCTTCCAGTTCTAGACTCAGCTGCAAGGCCTCAGCAAGTCCTTCAACCTAGCTATGCCTCAGTTTCCTTGTCGAAAAACTGCAGACTAGTGTTTCATAAAATTGTGATGAATACTAATACAGTAGCTATGAGAACAGTCCTTGGAATAGGGTAGGACTCAATAAGCATCAGCTGGAATAAGAGACGATTGTAATTAAAAATTACCTTCATTTTAGGAGTGAAGGGCCTCCGAACTTTTTGTCACATGTGTGGCATGGAACAACATGATGATTATACCCCATAGTGATTTTCAAAATGAAAAAAGTCAGGCACAGAGAGACAGATATCATATGAATTCACTAATCTGAGAAATTGTTTAAAAGTCCAAATCATAGAAACAGACAGTAAAATCATGGTTACTAGTGGCTGACTCCAGGCAAGGGAGTGGGGTGGGGGCTGGTTTTCAAAGACTACAAAATATCAGTCAAATGGGGAAGAAGTGCAAGAAAGGCATGGCACCAATACCACAGTGTATTGTACACTTGAAATTTTCTCTTCTCCATTATTTTTCTGAGACAGTGGCATGTGCCCCAAGCCGGCCTCAAACTCAAACTCACAAATTTACTATGTGCAAGGACATCCCTGTATTTCCAGCCCTTCTAGCTTCACCTCCCAAGTGCCTGGATTCCAGGCATGCACCAGCATGGCTTGTTTAAGAGGTATTGGGGATTGAGCCCAGGACCCTGTGCATGCTAGGAAAGCCTCATATTAACTGAGCTACATAGTTCCTGAATACTTGAAATTTTCTAGAATTCAGATATTCTCATCACAACCACGCACAAATGATAAGTGTATGAAGTGGTGGTGGGCTAATTGGTTTATCTAGCTGTTTTTACAATGTATATGCATCTCAAATCATTACATTGCCCATTATAAATATGTACCATGTTATCAGTTTAAAAATGAAAGATATGGATAAAAAGGAAACCTCACAGCTTTAAATATTACCTCAAGCCCATCAAACCTCAAATTTATAACTCTAATTCCTGTATTTAAAGTGCTTTTAGTGTGCCAGTTGGCCATTATGAGAATATTAAAAGACTAAACTCTTGACATAAGAGGCAAACCCTCGACGGGTGGTGGTGGCACACGCCTTTAATCCCAGCACTCGGGAGGCAGAGGCAGGTGGATCTCTGTGAGTTCAAGACCAGCCTGGTCTCCAAAGCGAGTTCCAGGAAAGGCGCAAAGCTACACAGAGAAACCCTGTCTCAAAAACCAAAAAAAAAAAAAAAAAAAGTAAACCCTCAACTGAAACACCAAAGGACAAGTAGTAGGTTGTCTAGACTTCTGAGCTTTGCTTTACAGGTAAGAAAAACTTGTTTCAGTTAGTACAATGGCTGTCACAGGCTCTTTCCCAAAGCAGAAGAGACCTCCCACAGATTGTCGGGAGCTCTAGATTTGTGCTCAGAGCAACGAGACTGATTCAGTCACAACATGGTAATGCACAAGCCTCTAACCAACTGCTTTTTAGTGGAATTGCTTTCTTTGTTTCCAGAACAAAATTCAATAAAATGTCTCAGAAGACCTATTGTGAGGCAGCAAACATGGCCGGGTATGAAGGCTTCACATCCAGGTCCCTGCTAACCCCATGCTGGATGGTTTGTTTCACTGTCACATGGGTCCTGCCTCTTATACTATGGAGATTTTCTAGACATTCCTTTTTTATCAAGCACTTCTGCTTGGACTATCAGATGTGATTTCCACAGAGAAATGCTTCCTGATGTTCCAACAATAACTCTATTTATTTAACTCTGTTACATACATTAAACACAAAACCATGGATGGCTCATCTATTTATCTACCTCCCACAGAGGAGTGGGAGCCATTTCAGAGGTAGGGTGTTGCCATAGAGCCTGAAGCAGAGTGGGTACCTCTCACACACATACACTAAAAATTTGATGCTGTAAAATTATGTTAACATACACTTAAAATTCACCAAGTGACAAAATAGATGTTCTTTTGAGTGGAATCTTTGTTTAAAGACAAGGCAGAAAGTAAAAGTCTAGAGAATGTTGTGGTGTGTAAATGATGGCACAATTGAAGCGCACGTTAATAAACCCAACTTGCCTACATGTCCCTGGAGATGTTTATGGAAGACCACAGGTTTTGATTCAATGGAAGCAAACTAAAGCTGCAAGAGAGAGATCTCACAGAGACTAGAGGGCAGATAAACATTTGTGAAAGGGACATATTTAAAGGACTTTTATAATATACTACTTCATTATTATTTCAGTATTTCAAATTTGAGTTATAAATTTAGCTCAGTTAAATTATAATCTATATATCGTAGAATTCAATTCTAGCAGTACATTAGAAGTACTAGAAGTATTTTTAAGATGTTGATACTCTGATCTGAAAATATGGCTCAGATGGTAAAATGCCTGCTGTATAAACATGAGGATCTAAGTTCAGATCCCTGGCCCCCATGTAAAACCCAGGTACAAGTGCTCATACTTGTCACACCAGAGCTGGGAAAACAGGGAGATCCCTGGAGGTCACTGGCCAGTCAGACTAGCTAAACCAATGAGCTCCAGGTTCAATGAGGTCCTGCCTGAAAACCTAAGACAGACAGTGATGGAGGAAGACACTAGATATGTGGACTTCTGGCCTTTAAATGTACACACACACACACACACACACACACACACACACACTGCTATTGTGTTCCCCAAAATATTGTGCACCCTAATAAACTTATCTGGGGTCAGAGACAGAATAGCCACAATATTAAACATAGAGAATAGGCAGTGGTAGCACACACCTTTAATCCTAGCATTCCAGAGGCAGAAATCTGTCTTTTCAAGGATACAGCCAAGCATGGTGACTCACACCGTTAATCCCAGAAAGTGATGTCAGAAAGCAGAAAGATATATAAGGCTTGAGGACCAGAAACTAGCAGCATTTGGCTGGTTAAGCTTTTAGGCTTTGGAGCAGCACAGTTCAGCTGAGATTCATTTGGATGAGGACTCAGAGGCTTCCAGTCTGAGGAAACAGGATCAGCTGAGGAACTGGCAAGGTGAGGAAGCTGTGGCTTATTCTGCTTCTCTGATCTTCCAGCGTTCACCCTAATAACTGGCCTCAGGTTTGTTTTTATTAATAAGACCTTGTTAAGATTCCCACTACACAAATACACAAATGCACCTGCATACATATGGGCACACATCCGTGTGAATAGGTAGCGCACGGGCAGGGGCGCACACACACACACACACACACACACACACACACACACACACACGCACAAACACTACTGCTTGAGTCTCAACACAGAATAAAAATAAATCTGCATCCTGGAGCTAAGGTCCAGCTATGAGTATTTTTTTAAAAATTCACATTTAGTTTGAGGCCGGCATGGTCTATATAGTGAGTTCCAGGACAGCCAGAGCTATACAGTGAGACCTAGTCCCTAGGGAAAAAGTTCCATTTTATTATATCATACAACTCAATTTGGGGCTCATTTTTTTAGCCTTAGGGAGACCGCCATACTATAGCATATCCTGTTACACTGTTCTGAAACATTTTAAATAAGTATCTAAAGGTAAATAAAATGATTTAATAATGTGACTATGTCTGTTGTAGTAGACAAACCAGGAAGTCCACTTCATATGAGAAAGTTCTAGAGTAGTTGCTTTTCCTGTCCACTCTTTCTACAGGAAGATGTGTCTCCACTTGCAAGTACATAACTGTGTGGCAGCCTGTTGTCCATTCTTAGATGCTGGTAGTGTGAGCATACTTTCTTTGTACTTGCAAGGATGAATAGCCAGGCTGCTTTGTTTGGGATTAAATGCTGTTATATGAGAAAATGTATATAGCAGGATAAACAGCAGCACACAATGATCATTTTGTTCACAGATGCCTCCCTGAATAATACTCAGAATGCCCTCAATGTACAATGCAATATGGAGCATGTATTTGAATTTGATGTTTGCCCAATCTTCATAGGGCATCAGTAAATGTTTGTTGAATGAATAACAAACAAATCTTCCTACTCATGAGGGATGTAATTAGATACAATATACAATTTTCTTTTAAAATGAAATATCCTTAAGATATTTAGTTACTGAAACATAGTTTTTTTTTAACAACTGCATTTGAACAATATATGGAAAACAAAGCTATAATTCAATGCTTATGTACTTCTCTTTCTGCTGTAGAATCTAAGATGTCATGGTCAAGAACCAAAACTACTTTAAAAGTTAAATAAAGAGCACAAGATTAATGAGATATAATTAAGTCAGATGATGAGTTATTCATCATGATATAGGAAAGCATATAAACTAAATATAAGCTTTATGTTTTATAAATAGTGGATAATATCTGGTTTTCCCTGTGGGGGGGGACTTCAAGCTTAACTGACCCCACATAGTCAACACCCCCACCCAGAGCCAATCACTCCCTTTATTCATACCCTTCCCAAACCAACACAGCACTGCCAATGACTTTGACCATCATGTTACCTTTCAACACCCTCACCCATTAGCTGTTATCAGGACACTTGCAGGCTCCACTTGTTTTGTTAATGTCAATCATGTTTGTCAACAGAACTTTTGTAACTAGATAAAATAATAATTGTATAATTGCTTTTGTTTTTCCCATAGACAAAGGTGAGTACTCTGAGAAGTTCCAACAAAGATGTGTCCCCCCAAATAACTGCTCTCCAATTAGGTGTGGGTGAGATAATTACAAACAATTTGAAAAATTATATCAGAAAAATTTAAGGGTCCTGTACTCTGTATGTTTCTTTAAGAAAAAGAATAAGTGTTATATAAACTTTTGAAGAGGATTTCTTCATTTATAATGTGTATAAATGTTTGCCTTCAGGTATTTACATTACACGCATGCCTGGAGCCTATGTAGGCAAGAAGCGGGTTTCAGATCCACTGGAACTGGGGCTATAGGCAGTTGTGAACTGCCATGTGGGAAGTAATCTCTTCAGCCCCACTAAGCGTTATTTAGATATTATAGAGCACATATACACACTGTGATTATTGACAGTGTTTATGCAAAGATGACAATTTAGCCATCTGATCACAGAACTATATTCACAGAAGAAAATGGTAGCCAGACATTGTCAAAAGACATTATCTGTATTCATTGTATTTTCATTTTGATGATTGATTCCTTTAATAGACATGGTATCAAATCAAATTTAGGACTTAGATTTTACATTTTCTTCATTTTTTTTTAAAAAAAAAAACCCTTCCTAATGAGTAAAGGATAATATATCTAATATGATTTATTTGTGGTAATTTTGGATAATGTATTAAGTAATTTATGTTCTTCTTAGCAATGATTATTTGCCATATAATACATCACTTTAAAATTACACCACTAATAAAAAATTAGCTGATGAAGGCAGACTGACATGTAGGGGAATGAGTCATTTTTCATAGTTTTTCCAATCTTAATAGACTAGGGCTGTTGGCTATTGCTGTTGGGAATATGCCCCCAGCTCTCTGATGGCCATTCTGGCAAACACACAGGGACTTCATCCTAAGACAATGCTGAGCTGTCTGGCCTCCCCTGCGGCAACTCTCAGTGTAAATTTAGAAAAGCCAAGGTTAGGGAAACAAGCCACGATTCCACAGGGTCTGGGCAATGGCAACCACACCAGCCTCTCCCTTACAATCCACTGCCTCGATCTGCTCTCTCACAATGCCTTCATTCATTCTTTGGGGTAGAGAACTTGGAAAAGAAGTTTCTATTCTTCAAGAGACCTCACAAGGCTGTACAAGTGGCATACCCTAAAAATGCAACAGATGGGAAATGAGCCCATCATTTGTGCAGCAATAACTCAATGGCAGCGTTTAATGGTAGACCTCATCCTGTGAAACATTATTCCCTTTGCCTCAGTAAAAAATGCTTTGCACTGCATGCTATCACCAAAGTGATGCTTTTTATTTGTTTGTTTTGGTTTAGGTTAATCAGTAAACTTTAGGACATGCCCACTGAAATCAATAAAGTATACTTCTTGTGTGGTATTTTTTAGTTGAAAATGAGGCAGGAATAGTTCTTTCACAAAATTCTGGTTAAGCCACTTTTCAGCAAAACCGAGATTAATTACAATGGAATGGTTAGGAAAGTGGGCTTTGTGATCCAGCATCCTAAACTGAATTCCAGATGTGTCCTCCAAAGCTAGCACATTACTAATCTTACATATTAATTATTTGTGATATCACAAATAGCACCCTATGGAGAAAAGAAAATATGGAGGAAAAAAAATGACTGAATATAATTTCCCAAAGGGAAGTGTACTATACAAAGATTTCCACACTAGAAGAGAATGCATCCATACTTTTGAGCTCCAAATTCCATGTCTCAAAACAAACTCACAATTCTATCAGGAGCCAATTAGGAAAGCCAGAAAAAAAAGACAAAGCAGAATCGAAACATGTAGCCACTGAGATAGAGAGATGGCCTAGTAGTTAAGAGCGTTGGCTGCTCTTCCAGAGGATCTGGGTCCAATTCCCAGCACCCATATAATGTCCAACAACTGTCTATAACTCCAGTTCCAGGGGATCTGATGCCCTCTGTGGACACCTGGCAAAGACATACATGCAAGCAAAATACAAATAAAACAACAACAACCTATGACATCACTAACACTACCCCTCTAGATAGAGGGGATTTTAGGGGATGGTGGTTTATTTAATGTAAATGACATACTGTAGCTGAAATCTGGCATTCTATGTGTTATTTATGGTTTATTAGATTTTTCACCTAGAGATTTGAATTCTAAATGGGTGAGTTTTTCCAAATAATCCTCAAATTATTTAAAATGAACATATAAATAATAATATAGTAGTGAATAAAATATGATAAAATATGAATAATTAAAAAGCAAAATCTCATAAAATGTTCTAAAAATAAGTGCCTTGTATTAGAGCTAACCAACAGAGAAAAGACCTTCCATTCCCTCCCTGTATATCTGGTTTCTGACAAGCCATCTGCCAGCTTACTTAGAGACAGTAAATAGGAATTTCTAAAAATCAGCGTGCGTGTGTGTGCGTGCATGTGCATGTGTGTGTGTGTGTGTGTGTGTGTGTGTGTGTGTTTCACTGGTGTGAATGCAGAGCAAACATGCCAAGGTGCATGTCAGAAGGAGAGAGGACAACCTAGGATTGTCACCCCTAACTTTCCACCTTGTTTTGAGATAGCATCTCACTGTTGGCTGCTGTGAAGTCCACACTAGCTGGCCCTGCAGCTTCTGGGAATTCTCCTGCCTCTACCTCCTATCTTGCCACACGAGGACAACTACAGATGTGCATTACCATTATGTGGTTCTGGGGGTCCAAACTTAGATTCTCATACTGGCAAGGCAAGTGTGTTAGCCACTGAGCCATTTTCCAGCCTAGTAAATGGAACATTTAGAAACAAATGAAGGAATGCTAGTTGCTTCTGTTTTAAAATACACCTTTGTGTTTAAAATCACTTGTTCTAATTCATATTTATGCACTAGAAATCTTAGAAAGGAGATGTGTAAGTTTCACAATGTATGTACAGAAATAAAGGAAGGAAGGAAGGAAGGAAGGAAGGAAGGAAGGAAGGAAGGAAGGAAGGAGGAAGGAAAGAGAGAGAGAGAAAGAAAGAAAGAAAGAAAGAAAGAAAGAAAGAAAGGAAAGAAAGAAAGAAAGGAAGAAAGAAAGAAAGAAAGAAGGAAAGAAAGAAAGAAAGAAAGAAAGAAAGAAAGAAAGAAAGAAAGAAAGAAAGAAGAATGTAGTTTCTTCTGGTCACAGCTCTCTTCTCCCCTCCCTCTACACATGTGCAGAGGAGCTGTTTGAACCACTGATGTTCTTCAGCATGTAGCACAGAGGACCCATACATCTTTCCTCCAGTAAAGAAGAAATGTTACTTAGCAAAAATGAATGAAAGAAAGTAGGGCCAGGAGAGGAAAAGAGCCATAAGCTTGCCATCTAGTGGCAATTCAATAAAAATCACAGACCCATGATTCCTAGTGTGGACCAAGTTAAAAGTTAACAAAAACTAGGACTCCAACAGCACACATGCTCAGCCAACCTTGTCACTAAAGCCTTTGTGAGGTCATGCTGTTCTAAGGTGACTTAACTTGGGGGGTCTTCATATGAAGACGGTCCTGTTATGAAAAACCATTATTTTTTTTAAAAGCAACTAAGATTCAGCCATACAGAAAGACTTTAAATATTCTCATCACAAGGAGATGAAGGTTTGAGGGGATAGACACATTTATCTTCATTTGAGTATCACACAATGGAAACACATACCATAGTATCGCAAGTCATCACAGAAGGATGGGCATTTTTCACGAATTGATTTAACATGTTTAAGTAGAATATAATTTTTTAAGAAAGGCCTTGGCCTTATATAATGACAGGTAAATAGGGTGATAAACACTGACAAGACTTTTTCTCACATATAATTGATCAAATCTATACTGTATCTCTTTGAAACTACTGTGTGAGCTGGCTAAAGGAGATGGGTCTGCTGGAAAAATCAATCGTACAGTGCCGCTGCCTCCCATCAAAAGTGCAGTCGATATTGTGCAGCTCATTAATCATTCATAGTCTGCTCTATTTAAAACTGCATGTCACATCAACTGTATTCCATCCACCTCAATGGCTGTCAACAGGGACTTTCCGTCAGCCTATGAAACAAAATTCCTCTCTCTTCCCTCCCATCTATTAACAGAACCAAGTGTTCCCAAACACTGTATGTAGCCGTTCAAGCTTGGAGCGGCCACTAGAACCTTATTCCGAATACTTTATTTGTTGATTTGTGGTTTTATTGTTTCCATGGAACATCTCAGGTTCTGCTGTTTCTCTGCTTTACCAAGAGAAATTAAAACGCCATTGTTCATAGAACTCATGCTGAAATTAAAGTTTAAAAACTCCTCCCTGGAGCCTATGCAGAGATTAGGATGTATCACTGTCAAGGTTTGCTCTTGGGACTTTCTGGCAAGGCCAATGACTCTTACTGGCCCCTCCTCAAGAAACATCAGGCATTTTAAAGCAGTTGGAAAGGAAGGATTTCAGGCACACACTGAACACCTGCAATTTTCTTTTTATTCTAAAAAATCATCAGACATAAGGAAAAGAAGAGATTTAAGGATGCTTTGTTATCTTTAGAAGTGTATTTGACCTAGACAGGGTCTCTTCTGAGAGGCTGCCTGAGCTCTAGGCCAAGTTCAGGTTGCCTGCAGAATGTGGTACCTTTCTGCTGGCAGTGGGTGTCACAGGCAACTGGAGGAAAGAAGCAGAGGAACCAGAGACAAAAAAAATCATAGGGAAGAGGTACTTTTTTGTAGATATAAGGCTGTATTCATATGTTTGATTCACTATTACATTGAGTTAAAGACAGAAACCCTGAATCCATGGGTAAGCACATTGATAGCCACATATTCCTCTCGGTCTATTCTACAAGGCATTCAACAAAAGAAGTTCAACACAGAAGCTGCAAATGCTGAGCAAAAAGCATGTGGCGGGAAAACCAAGAGGACAGGAGCAGATCAGTCGCCAGCCCATACTCACTGTGGTGGTGGTGGTGACCTCTTCAGTCACAACCTTCAGGGTGTCAACCACGGAGATGTAGCCCAGCCGCTTAGCAATCGCCAGGGCTGTGTTACCATTCTGAAGAGACAGAAAGAGGGAAAGAGTGAGAAAGGCTAGGGAGGATTGCCTTGTGAGCCAATGAGCTCACTCTTAGCTCGGCATGAGCCAGCACTTCCTTCCAAAACAAGGCACAGCTCAGGAAAATCACTAGTTTTTACCATTACATCTAAATCTGTCTTGGTAACTTCTGTAGACTATAGCCCAGGTCACCATGGTAACACAACAAGCTTGCATCTGCCTGTGCTTTTTAATAAGAAGCACTCGATGCTTTAACCCTGAGGTTGTCAAGCAGCTCCAAATGCTGCAAGGGCTCTTCTAAAGGCGCCTCTGGGACTGAGGACTGTGTCTGCCAAAATTAGAACCTGCTCTACTCATTGCTCACCAAGGGTCAGGCCATCTGCTGCAGGTAAGACGCTACCATAGGGACCCAGTGACAGATTTAGCTTCTGCTCTGCAGGAGCGCCAGTGCAGCAAGAAGTATACAAGCCAGCAATTCCAGCCGCCTCCGTCCCAGGCCACTGGGGACCCCGTTTGTTTAATTACACCGCTTAGTTTACATTTCAATGGCTCCACATCCCAATGAGGCAGTTCTAAACCAGCTACTCAGAAACTGGGCCCCATTAAGAAGACAGGGAGGAAGGGGGTGGGGGGGAAGCACTCACATCTGAGAGCCAGCTGTAAGCAAAGCCCTGCCAGCAGCCCAAGTGGAGGCTCCCACTCCCCAGAGACCCAACTGACTTCCTTCCCGGCAAGCACTCCCCAGAAATCACAGACTTCTAGAAAGGATTTTCCCAAAGTTTGGGGCTTTCCGCAGGCTGGGAGTTTATTGGAGGAGGATGTGTCACACTTAATCTCTGACAATTGGACACCAGGGCAAGAGAGGAGGAAGAGAAAAGTACCGGGAAGGGCCACAAGCCTCCTTACCGCAGTGGTGGCATTTGGCTTGGCCCCGTGCTGGAGCAGGACATTAATGATGTGTGTGTGTCCCTGTTGGGCAGCTTGGTGCAAAGGTGTGTAGCCATTCTGTGGACCATGAGGGTGCCGATTTGCAGAGAGAGAGAGAAGAGAATTAGTCTTATTTCACTTGTCTTAATTACAGCTGACCCATCAAGCACCTCATTGTTTATTTGGAGCACAATTTTCCCAGCAACCCATTTCTCAGCAACAAACACTCCCTCACACCTTATGGCGGACTAAACAAGAAGAGACTAGATTATGAAACATGAGATAAACAGATTCCAATTTATAACTGTCATTATATTGTAACCAATTGACATTTAAAATGCTTACACAGAGGAGATTTAAAATGAGAAAGAACAAAAGAGCTGTGACATATTTCTTAGGAAAGATAAAGAGTAAGTTGGTGCTGAGCTGAAGGTTGCTGAGGGTCACACAGGCCACTGATCGTCATGACCATCCTAACAACCCTTGAAGTCAGCTTTAGAAGATCTAAACAATGAAAGAGAACCGGACCTCATGCTTAACTCAGGAGCAGGCTTTGGTTCTAGAGGATTGCATGCACAAACTTTAGAGTGGAAAACTTCACTGGAAGCCCAATGCCCTGCCCAATAAAATGTGTCTTTAAGAACTAGAATTTTGACAGTGTGACCAAAACTTGCATGGACATGAAAGCCCCTGACTTGGAAGGAATCGCTGTTAAGAATAGAATGAGGCCAGCCTTGTTCAAAACTGCAGTAGTTGACTGGGGTGGCACAAATTAGTTATGTATTCTTATTAACTCAAAATTCCATGAAACTGAAAATAACAGAGTTACCCAATTTCTCCACAATCACTCTAGGTTTAGTTTCTATATAGAAGATCATGGAAATAACTAGCTAACTGGCAATTCCCTTCAAAAAATATTTATTTATCTGTATTAGAGCCCAAGCTATAACTTTTGAGTGGTATATTTGTATATACATTATGCTTAAAAGAATATGCACACATGTGTGCACATTTCATGCAGTGTTAGAGCAGACTTATGGCCAACATGCGTATTTTGTCATTTTGACAATATAAAATGTCTGATTAGAGTGTCATAAGACCCCTTCTATATAGTCACAGTGGCCTTTCTGTGTATGGAAATGTCATCATGTAGAAGTGTCTTTCTGTCCAGGTGTCCCTAACTCTGTCATGTTAGGAGTCTGACACCTGATATAGATCCCTACAATAAAATAAATCCAATGCCCTGAAAATACAGTTTATTTTAAAAGACTCTGAGAACCCTACAGTTATTATAAGACCCTGCTCTCAAATCAGGCAATCCATGGACATTTGAGAAGGTCAAAGTAAGTAATACTTTTTTTTTCCTAAAAAGTCTTCCTTTCCATTTTATTTATAATATTCAGTCAAATGAATTTAACTTACTTCTTCATTATCACTCTAGCTAGTTCACTTAATAGGCATTCACTAACCATGTGTTATGTGCGAAACACTTTAGTATATAAATCGCATTCCATATACTGAACTAATATATATTAATATACTTTAAAGATAGACTACCTACATAAATAATACTAAATTATAATTAGTCATGGTTAAATAACAGTCTGGCCCCACTGTAGACCATATTATATGGAGTTCTCAGTGACTGACCCCTATGGTCTGGAAAAATGACCCTTGGGTGTGATTTAATCTAAACTTCACCTGAAGCTCTGATGAGTGAGAATATTCACCAGAAGTTTGAGAAGGTCTATAACTTCATATTGACATTGGCTTGAGGGTTATGCGACTTTCTGAGCCACTGGCACACCAGCCTCAAATCTACCCTTCTACTGAGGATGAGCAAAGGTCCAAATCCCTCACACTTCCATTTTTCTCACTCCTAATACAGAAGTGGCTAAAGGTCTATGCTTTAAGAAGGACCAAATAAGTTTTCCATGAAGATACGTGTAGCTCATAAGGATTGTATGAAAATGCTAGTAAGATGTGTCATTTCCTTATAGACAATCTTTGTATCTTTGCAGTATGTCTAGTAAGATGTGTCATTTCCTTATAGACAATCTTTGTATCTTTGCAGTATGTCTGATCAAAGACATTTCCAATTTGTACTAGAGTTTAAACCCTTTTCACAAGTCCCGTTTGTTTCAATCTAATATGACAGGGTTTTGTTATAATCCTAAGCAAGTAATGATTTCATTTTTTAACGTTTACATTTCTTAATCTTTATGCCAAGTTTTATAAGCAGTTATGGAGTAAAGGCAGTACACATGTTTACATTCTAAAAGCAATTAAACAATTCTTTAGTAACTATGGGTACACATAAAACATCAGGAAGAAAATACAATTCCTTCTGCAAAGGTATCATTCCATGCAGAAAAAAATTCTGAAGAACTTATTAACAGATTGCCTATGAAGACATACATCTGTCTACTGCACTGAAATATACAGCCGTAAAAGTTATATAGTTCACATCCCTAAAACATTAAAAGGAGATTTTGTTTTTATCTTAATCAAATGTTTCTCTGGTGCAGATCTAATTCCACAGAGGCCCAGACACTATAATACAGTGCTTAGCATCTAAATATTAAAACCATCTCGGTGGGCAAACACTCATGAAACCACATAAACCTTTGCTAGCACTGCCAGTGTCTCACTGCATGGTGCATTTGTACATTTCTGTCTGTTGTGACTGTGTATGAGCCAGCTCAACAAAAGAGGGCACTAGGAACTACAGCCTGAGGAGCCATAGGGAAACTCTTCAATATGCACCAATGAAAGTTTCATAGAAATGTGGAGGCCAGCAACTACACAACGGCCATTGTAGGGCAAGATTGGAAGTTTGAATTTTAAGTGTTATAGTATTATTTACAGTTTTCAAAATACAATATTTTTTAGATTAGTCTATGAACATGCTTTTGCACAAAAGTGATTTTGTTTCTAAGAGGACAGAAGGAAAAACTCTGATTTACAAAACATCTAGTATTGATTTCTAATTAGTACCATCGTGGAATGATGGCACTGAAACACCTGAATGTTCTCTTGTGGATGCACCTGAACTGGGGCAGGTTTTCCTGATGTGTGAGCTCAAACACACCATGCCACATTTCTCAATGAGTTGCAAAGTTATACCATCCATCAAGAGCAGCAGTTACACCATGCTTTTCTCTTGAACTTGGACCAATCTATGTGCACTGAGATATTGGTGATGGTCTGACTTGCCTTGTCCAAATTGGACCTTTGACCTATGTTATGCAGAACTGTTAGGGACCTGACATCTCTGAGTTATCCCTAAGAACTTACAATTACCACATCATGCTCCCAAAGAGACAGTTTATTTAAAATGGGATATATGCAGTGTGAGCTGCGCAGGTCTGTATTTCCACAGTTGGAGATATGGGGTAGGGGATGGGACCAAGGACCCAATACAGTAGAGGAGGTCTGGAAGGGCTTCAGGATGGTCTCTGAGGATCAAGTGTATCCTGAAGTAAATTGATAAGCCAAAGCTGTTTTAATTTTATAACACAAACAGTTCTGAAGCTGACCTCCATGGCCATCAAAGGTTTATCAGAATGGAAAGCCCTAAACAATCAGAAAACTACACTGCTTCTTCAAAATTTCTTTGGAAGGTTGAGAAAGCAAAATTAAATTTAAACCAAAAAGCAACTTGCAGCTGTTGTGGAGTATCCTGATTGTACCCTGGGCAGGATGCGTTTGATTGTCAAGAAGGAAAATGAGCATATATTTTTACCTTGGTTTTTGCATTGACATTTGCTCCCTGTTTGAGAAGAAAGTTGACCATTTTCACATTTCCATAGTGACAGGCCACGATTAAAGGAGTATAACCAAGCTGTAATGACACATATTAAGTGTTAACATATTAAGTACAAGTATTATACTTCTAGTAGTTAATCAGCAAAGGTAAGGTTTCAGTTATTGTACATGGTATCCTTTGGTTGCAAATATAGGATGAACAGTCGCTAACCACACAGAACTTTACATCAGCATGGGAGACAAGACATACAGATGACTTAACTTTGATATAATAACTGACAAGTGCAAAATGATAGGATATGTCCATGGGAGGGAGAAGACTCTAGTAGTAGAAGTAGGTGGAGATGAGCAAAAGATGGTGGGAAGAATGGAAAGATGTGCAAAAAAAGAGATGTCTTCCAGACATGAGCTACTCATTGCACTCATACACTTACTGAGCTTTTGTATCTACACAAACTTGCACAGGATTGGGCCCATCCATATTTTATCCTGAATGAGAGAGGGGGCCCATGAGGCCCCATCCCTCCCAGAAGGGCTGTTCAACATTAACACTTGTCTGGGGAGAGTGTTACTGTCCTTAGTAGTGTAGCTATGGATAAACTGTCCTCACTTCGTGGAATAACTTCCTACCTATGTGCAGATAAGTAGGTCCAATCAAACTCATTGGCCCCCACACAAAGGGAAGGCAGGGGAGCTGAGAGGGCATGTTGAGAAGAAGGGAGCTGGTGGGAGAGGGAGGGGTGGAGGGAGGGGGATAAAGGAGTTAAAATTATTACAACTCATTATCTAAGTACTACGCGACACAACAACAACAACACAAGAATGGCTAAGAGAACAGCAGCACAGAGAGAACCAGCCCTCCTCAAGGCCAAGAGCATGACACAGAACAAGGACAGGAGCAAAGCACTGAGGCAGACGCAGGAGTTAAAAGCTGAAGTGAGAAGGTGGAGGACAGCCTGCAGAACCGGAATCTTAGGGTAAGCCCTGAGGCCATTTTCTCCACTCTGATCTGATTCGGGCAGACACAGGGAAGCATGAGGTTTATACTTGAGAATGAACTTTTAAAAAGAGGGACCCGGGGCCTGAGCTGCCCTGAATGAGGCCAAGCCAGAATCTGGCAAACCAGAACTGACGACAGCATTGTGCAGAGATCTGCCGCACCTTTGTGGAGGCGTCCTGGTCAGCCCCGTGTTTGGTGAGGATGTCAGCAACGTTCACTTTATCTTCCTGGGCTGCGAGGTGCAAGGACGTGAGCCCACTCTGCAGGGAGAATGGAAGCAAGGGAATACATCAGAGAGGGGAGCACACTGCCATCTATCTACAGGCTCCTGTCTTGAAAGGAGTTGGAAAAACGTACTGAAAGGTGCTAGGCAGGCTGCTGGGGGTGGGGGGCAGTCATCAAAAATCTCATCCAGTTGTGAACCTGTGAACCACAATAATGATTGGCTTGACTAGATATGCCCATGGTGCAACAGCGGTACAAGTGTTACCAAGCTCACCAATTGCTTTATTAATGGATTTCAGGCTCAGTCCATAGGATAAAACATGCATGCTTGGTGCTGGAAATCTGGCTACGAACCTGGGCTGGGTGGGGTTAGCTCACAGGCCCCAGGAGTGAATCGACTACTATTACTTGTCTAAGTGGACACAATATCAAATATCTACCTATATTATTAGTGCAGCTTTCTGATCTCACCAGAGGAGTTTCTTTATGTAATAGATAGTGGTTAACATAGAAAATTATAACTGGCTAAAGTACAACAGAATAAGTATCTGTGGACTACTTAGCCACAAACAGGACATTGATATCATCCCCATTTCCAAGACTCTGGGTCCATCATGGAGGAAGGGACAAAAAGATTGTAAGAGCCAGATGCTGCACAGAAGCAGAACAAAACAATGTCTTCTGGAGATGACAGGTCTGTTGTTCTCAAGAACTCACAGCAGCTGAGGTTGCTAGCACAAGACCTACACACGATGTAGCTAGCTAATATTCTAGTATGGAATGAGAAGAGGGCCTCATGACCCCCTAACTGAGGAGATATGGACAGTTTATAGCTTCTGGGGATGGGTGATCCAGTTTCCTTTTGGGAGTATGCTCCCTGGTAGGTCAACTGCCACCAGTGCATGGCAGCACAAATTGGACTCCAAGGGTTATTTTATTTTTAAAGAAGACAAGAGATTAGAAGGGGTTGGAAGATGGGGAAATAATGGGAGAAAAAATATGACCAAAATACATTGTATGACATTCTCAAAGAATTAATAAAATATTATATATAAAAAGATTTTAATCTATTCAAGATGGCACTTAATGTTTAAATAAGTTTCCCCTGATGGTTTTCAAATGAATATATTTTTAGGTAGACAATAAACAATTGCATGCCCCTTTTGTAAACTGATATTAAATAAAATATTTTGTATCTCAGTGTCAGGATTTCCCCACCTGGGCAAATGACTGCCTGAAAGGCAGGATTTAAATGTGGTTCAGACTTTGCTTATTGTCTGGATGATATTAGCTTTCATTGTTAGATTTTATGTACCTTAATTCATATATTGATGCTACTTGAAGTTGGTGTCATAGGGTGGACTTGGAATTCTAGGGGTCCCTGACGGTGAAGCACCCATGTCCTATTTGTGATGCTCTCCACTGCATCATTATGTAACAAGAAAACCCTCACTAGCTGTTAAAGATGTGCTCGTGCCATCCTGCTGGACTTCTCAGCCTCCAGAACCATAGCCAGTCCAAACTCTTATTCTTCATAAAGTTCTCAGTCCCAAGTATTTTTGTCAAGGCAAAAGACTAAACACATTATACTTTAAGAAAGGACCTGGGAGAACTTTTGATAAAAAGGACTTTCAACATGAAGATGAAGAGTACGATGGGACACTTCTGAGTGATAAAGACAGGGACCAGAGCTCTAGATGCAGTTGAGTCAATCTATCCGTATCTAAGTTCTTCTAAAGAGTGCATGTTATATAACGCTGGTTAAATGTTAGTAAGCTAATTTGTAATTGATAGTCTAAGAGTACTGGTTAATTTACCAGTCACATGTTGAAAGCATAGTACTTGTGGAAAATCCTAAGAAGCTTTTTTGTTTTTTTATCTTGCCCTATCGCATGGTACAGACAAAAAGCACCAAGAGACTCAAATGGTTGGTTAATAAGTGCAGACTGTAATTTTCAGTCTCTCAGCAGGTGGCTCCAGGTTGATATAAGTAATTAAATCTATAGTAGGCATACATTTTCATGTTTGAATGATTTTTCCTTTTTAACCTTGACTATTATAATTAACACGGTCATCTACAAAGGCTATTCACTGGGGGGAAGTGAAAATTACTGTAGGGATTTCTCTAAAAATAATTTCTAACCAAAGCCACTACCTAAGGTAGGCTGAAGGTGGCTTAGCAATCTGTATTTCACTAAGTTCTCAGGCCACAACATAGAGGTGATGCTGTTGTTTGGCTTGGGTGGTACATGGACATGCCAGCTCAGGTTCACCTGCAGAAGCCCAAGCTCCAGTTGGAACCACTCTCTTGTCCGCCTCTGTCCCTGGCTCCCTAGCCACTTTCTTACTGCGATTTGCAATCACAACCAGCAGAAACTAGGGCACTGTGGCTGCTGAAGTGCAGTGATCTTAACTCCTGGGAACTATGGGCTAGCCTCTTGAGATGCTCACACTGCACTAAGAATCTGAGAATGCAGGGCAGCACAGAGAGATAATGAAACCGACTGGAGAAGAGAAGCCCCACAATGCAGACTGATGGAAAGTGAACCCATGGGAACCACTGGCATCATCCCCCAGCTTTCTAGCTCTCATAATTTTGCCTTCCTTGCAATTTTGGGGTTTCTGACATAGCCCTGCTTCCTTTGTGTGTACATGTGCGCACACACACACACACACACACACACACACACACACACACACACACACACCTTTTTTGTTCCAAATCATCTTTGCTTAGTTTCTATTTAAATTTCTCTAGTGGATTTGATTGAAACCAGAGTCTAGAAAACAATACCTTGGTTGACATGTGGATATTGGCTCCTTTTTCCAGAAGCAAGGTGACCATATCTGTGTGCCCCTCTTGTGAGGCCAGATGCAGTGGAGTGACCCCTTGCTTCGTCACAGTGTTAGTCTCAGCTCCATAGTTCAGTAGTGTGGAAGCTATCTGCATCTGATTCTTCTTGGCAGCAATGTGTAAAGGAGTATAACCATTCTATAACAGAAACAAAAAGATGGATATGACACACACATCGCACACAGAGAGAACACTTAGTAAGTGCTCACATATTTATCTCCCATGGTAATAACAACATATAATCATCCAGAAAAGATAAACATAAGTTGACAATCAATTCAAACTCTTAGTTATGACATGCTTCGATCTAACCATACCCAATCTTTGCAACCAAAGACAAAATATCCCCAAGTATACTCTAGAACAGATACAGACATAAAAATATCAAATCTGAAAGTCTCTTCCTAATTAGATTCTCTCCCAAACAAGAAGAAAGGACAGCAGCCACCTCTTCTGTGTGATAGGCCTTAAGTACCTGGTGGTGGATTTCATCTCTGTCTAAAGACTTCTCTAGAGTCTTCTCTCTTTCAGGCAAAGCATCCCATTCCTTCAACTCTTCCCGACCCCTTTGATCAGTTCTAGTCCCCTCTCCCTGAAAGATGACCTGCTCCGAGCTGGCTGTGACCTTTCCATAATGCTCCCGAATCATGCAGTCTCACACCATGAATTCTACCCATCAGCTACGACTGTAACCACACAGACTCTAATTGAGTAACTCCTATGGTATCGTTACAATACTTGTACTCAAATGATTCTAACTGGAGTGTTCTTTACACACCCTGAGCAAATTCTGTGGAAGTCCTAGAATAAGCCAGGCTCTGTGATGGGTAAAGGAACGCAAAGGTAGACAAAATTTGTGTTGTTAGGAATCTAATATAGCACTACTATTTTCTAATCATGATAAATATTTTAAAATATGATTTTAAATGAGTGAGGGAAAGATGTAACATTCATGTATCTTTCTAACATAAAAATATATTTGTAAACAGCATAAACTAAGATAACCTGTTGATAGGTAACCAGGCTAGGTAGAAGCTATGTTTGATGATAGATGAAAGATACACACCAAGAAGGGATTGGTCATCTAGAGACCCAGTTAAAAGTATCTACAATGCAGTTGACCCAGATGAACATTTAAAAAGTAAGGAAAAAGGAGACTCCTTATAGGGGCAGAGTGAAAAGTTTGATGTGAGAAGGAATGAGGGTATGGAAGTTATGTTTTATAGGCAAGAAGGAAAAACCTATAATGCCTTTGTCAAGTTATGTTTCTCAGTATCAAAAAAACTGACGGCTAGGAATAAGATTAATCTCCACAAGCTCATATGCATATTTTCAATCGATAACATCCAGCTTCAAAAATTGCAAAAAAAAAAAAAAAAAAAAAAATGTTTTAGACACAGTGATTGGTAGAAACACTTAAAAAAATGTTACCAAAAATTATTAATGTTCCAGTTATTTAAAAGCCAAGCCGTGTATACTCAGATTACTGCTACAGGGCACTGGGAATGCTAGGCTGTGGTCCTCACCTTGGCAGTGGCATGAGGGGAAGCACCCTTCTCCAGCAGCAGCAGCGCCACCTTCTGGTTGTCATAATGAGCAGCAACATGGAGCGGGGTAAGGCCATTCTGTAAGGGTGGTGTTTAAATCTCAGCATTAATACATTAGGGTTAGCTGCTCTGAAGCTACCAGGATGCATGGACGGTGCTATCAATGAATTACATGTTAATTAATTATTAATATGGTCAATGGAATGAAGAACAAACAGATACATAATTTTCATATTAGAAACAAAACTCAAATTGAGAATGTTTGCACTGAAAATTAGCCAGGGACAGTTTTCGGGTCAAAGTTAAATTTCTGTGTACATCGCAGGATTATTCTTGATTTGAGAAGTTGTGGGCCCTTTAGGATAAGAATACATATTAGAGGCACTGCAAAAAAAAAAAAAAAAAAAAAAAAAAAAAAAAAAATGCTTTTCAATTGCAGTGTACATCAACAGTCAGTCCACTTTTGCCTGGGGCATTCATCTTCATTTCTGATGTGTGATAAAAAGGAATCAACAGAATTGAATGATAAAAACATACTACGGAAACCACTTACCTTCCCTGCTGAATCTGCGGCTGCGCGGCGCTGCAAGAGAAGTTTTGCCACATCCAGGCTTCCATACTTGGCTGCTACATGCAGGGGAGTGAAACCCTTCTATAGTGTGACAAAGAAATGTGAAAATCAGTTTGTTTGTTTGTTTGTTTGTTTGTTTGTTTGTTTGTTTGTCTTTAATTCAGTTCCTTACAACATTTTTGCTAACCCATTAAGCAAACACTGTTGATTCTCCATTTGTGAGAAATGATGGCATGAAATCTGTTAGTCATGGATAAGTAAGAGGGTTAGGAACGAAACTTAACCAGAACTGGCAGGAGCGTTGCTAGGCTTGATGGAGTTAACAACAACAAATGTATTTGAAGTCTTGGAGCCTGAAACTTGACAGTAACAATTTGAGATTCATACTCCACTAGTGTCAGTATATGGCTCTGATTTGTGAATGGAAAACAAAATACCAAAAGCCTGTCTTTCATCTTGCCTCTGAAACGAACACAACCAAGTAAACAGCTAGCTACCTTTGATTTCTTATAGTCTTTTTTTATAATACTCTTCATTCAAAATATTCTATTAAAAATATTTTTTAATACTCTGAAATTTATCCCCTTTCCCAGAAGACCATGCTGTCCAAAAGACCAAATTCTCTAGTCAAAGCCGTTGTCCTGGTGTGCCATTGGCTGACTAATACTAGATAGTTAACCACACTAAAGTTTCAGCCAGGAGCCTGCATGGGACCGACCTAGGCCCTCTGCATACATGTGACAGCTGTGTAGCTGGGTCTGTTTGTAAGACTCCTAGCAGTGGGAGCAGGGCTGTCCCTAAAGCTTTGGCTGGCTTTGGGGAACCTATTTCTCATACTGAGTTGCCTTGCCCAGCCTGAATACAAGGGCGGAGGGGAGCTTAGTCCCCCTGAAACTTGATAAGCCATGCTTTTGATACCCATGAGAGGCCTGCATCTTTCCAAACAGAAACAGAGGAGGAGTGGATTGCAGTGTGTGTGGGGGTGTAATAGGGGGGCTGGGGGTGGAGAGGAGAGGTGGGGAAAGGCGATGTGAGGAGGGAGGGGAAACTGCAGTTGGAATGTAATTAACTAATAAATTTAATTAATAATAAAAAATGACTGTCCTACATATTGTATATTTACACACTCATTGTCCTGTGAGCCTAACCAAGAGCAGCATGCTATAAATAAAGTGAGTCCCAGTCCTGAGCCCTCCAGGTGATACAGCTCCCCAACTGTGATGTCAATGCATCCTCCAGGACAGACACTTTAGCCACATGCTTTTCTTGAACAATAGTGGGAGTTGGAGAATTCTGACACTGACCAGAGTCTAGAAAATAAACCCAGCAAATACTTCTATACTGAACACTATTTAAGTCCCTGCACTGGCTGGCTTTGTGTGTCAACTTGACACAAACTAGAGTCATCAGAGAGGAAGGAGCCTCAGCTGAGGAAACGCCTCCATGAGATCCAGCTATAAGGCATTTTCTCAAGTAGTGATCAGCCGGGGAGGGCCCAGCCAATGGTGGGTAGTGCCATCCCTGGGTTGGTGGTCCTGGGTTCCATAAGAGAGCAGGCTGAGCGAACCAGGAGAAGCAAGCCATTAAGCAGCACCCCTCCATGGCTTCTGCATGAGCTCCTGCCTCCAGGATCACGCCCTGTTTGAGTTCCTGTCCTGACTTCCTTCAATAATGAACAGCGATATGGAAGTGTACACCAAAAGAAAAACCTTTCCTCCCCAACTTGCTTTTAGTCATGGTGTTTTGTCGTAGCTACAGAAACCCTTACTAAGTCCCCATCACTATTCAGTGACTCAAATATTCATCTCCTAACCAATATTGCCCTTTCATAGTGTCACAAGACAAATTATTTTTAATTAAGATGATTTTCTTTCTATTAAAAAAGAAACATTTGGTCTTAATAGTTCTTGGAAGAGAGTGACTCCTTCAGTTTTTTCCCTGTGTGAGACAAATGTAGGAATTATTTCTTCCTCTAGGATCCTTCCACAGAAATTCAACTGCTGTTGAGGCTCTGTTCCCTGCACTCCATGCATACAAGGGTTGGATAGTGCTAGCTTGGGATGAGATCAATTTCTCTGACACAACCTCATAGGGAGGAAGAAAAATCAACCCCCTGTCCTTACAATCCAGGCGGAAACCCTTATTAGACAAAAGTGCATAGTATTTTTACTGCAGAGTGACGGGGCAAGGATAGAAAGCATTTCTTGAGTCACGGGGCCACTTCTTTCAAAGTGAATCTCATCAGCGCATCGTCTCCCTCTGGTATTTATAAACACTTAAACGGCTATAATGATGATGAGTCACCCAACATTCAGCTGGCCTTGGTTGCTAAACTGTTCTGTTTAACAATTGCTTCTATTTTATCACCCTACTGCACTATGGAATTGGTTATTTTTTTCCATCCTAAAAATCCTTGAAAGACAAAAGACTATTTTCCATTCCTTTACTTTTACATGTATTAATTCCTCATTCATTGAGATGGCTGCCAAGTCACTATTATCACTGCACATTTGTTGCTCAGTGTTTAAGATCTGATTTTTTTCTGTTTGAAGAATTTGTAAAATTCATTCACCTTTTCAGATGTCATAATTTGAAAATGTATCAATTTATTATGTCAGAACATTTGAAAAGATGAATTTTTATGTATAAGAATATGCACCTGAATGTATGACTGTGTACCACATGGCCAGTAGAAGACCTCGAATTCCCTGGAACTGGAGTTACAGATGGCTGTAAATTTTTGGGGGGTGTCGGGTCCTCTGTAAGAGCAGCAGGTGCTCTTAAGTGCCGAACTATCTCTCCAGCCCCATGTCAGAACATTTGTGACAGGCTTGTGCTGATGGTAACTAGTAGGCTGCTCTCACTTCTGAGGGCTCAGAGGCCACACCACTACTTCAGTCCACACTTAGTAACTTCCTTCCACCCAGGCATAATGTTTACTCCTATTTATTGAGTAGTGGCATTTTAATTCATCTGAACTGCCATTGCACATGTGGAAAGTACGTTGCCCTGTGACAAGTTCATGTATTCAGAATTTTATTTGCTTTGGCCTTCTGTTATTCTGCACTAGCTCAATCTTATTTGCTCCAGCTATGTTGGCACGTTCATGCTTTATTGTAACTCATCTCCAGGTAGTCAATTTCTACTGGAATATATCCAAGAGAAGGAGAAGCAGCCCCACACTACCACGGAACTTTGAACACAGGCTAGGATATTGGTGTTAGTGTAACTCATGAACTGATGTGCGAACCTGTTCTGTCTACACACTGCAAATAACCGGGAGAAAGGTGCAGCTGGTAAAGGTTGCTGTAGTGGCTTGGATAAGTGTCCCCCATTGGCTCAGGTATCTGAACACTTGGTCCCCAGTTGGTGGCACTCTCTGTGGCAGTTATGGAACCTTTAGTAGGTACAGCCTTGCTGGAGGATGGCTTCTGAATGTTTATAGCCTTGCCTTACTTCCCTTTTTTTTCTCTGCTTTCTGGTGTGCTGGTAAAATGTGATCACCCAGGTTCCCTCTCTGGCCACCTGTTGCCCTGCCATCCCTGCCATTAAAAACACCTGCCTTCGGGAGCCATAAGCCAAAATAAGCTGTCTCTTATATAAGCTGCTTTTGGTCATGGTATTTTATCTTAGCAGCAAAGAATTAACTGATAACATAGGACACTACAAAGGAAATGAGATGCCAAATGAGAGGTACGGGGCCAGCACTGGGAAAGGCAGGATGGAGCAAAGGGAGCTGTCACTTGACTCTGTCACCTAGCAGACGGCGCTGCTCATCTAATGCAGTATTTTCTACTTCACCAGTGATGCCAGTCAACATGCTAGGGGCCTTGCCCTCGCCCTCACACACACCTTTTTTGTTTTCTCTAGAGAATATGTTTTATGGTAAAAAGGAAAGAAAGAGTGGACTTTGATTTGTGGTAATAAAATTATGACAATTACATTTCTGGATGCTTATATCAAAAGGAAGTTGCACTTTAATTAGAAGATGGGAATGCAAGACTCTTCATTAAAGATGTTATGTAAAATTTTGCAATCCCTTCTCTTCACTTAGATCATAATCTAAAATACTCAGCAGAGGAACAAGTCAGAGGCCTGACAGAGACTTTCCCTTCCCGAAACTCTTCTGCAGTTGAGCAAAGCATTAACTTGGTACTTGCATTCTCTTAGCCATCCCCCTTACCTTGGTAGCTAAGGAGTGTGCTGCTCCGGCTTCCAGGAGGACAGAGGCCACATCCACCTGCCCTTCCCGAGCAGATATGTGCAGTGGTGTGTACCCATTTGTAGTGGCTGCATCTGGATGAGCCATATGTTGTAGAAGCAGCTGGACAATTTCTGTCTTACCCAGTCGGGAGGCAATATGTAAAGGAGTCTGTTCCTCCTACAACTCAAGGCAAGAGATCAGTTAGCTGCCAGCAAACCCAACCTTACTAGGAATGTGTGCTTCTAAACACTTCACGATACCTTCTTCAAACCTCTGGGAACCTCTACTCAAAGACAAAAACTGTTACTATTCTGTCATGGCTTTTATTTGTATTTGTTATCGAGTGATCTATTTGGCCACAAAATCTCCCTTAAAATTGCAAAAAGATTTTCTATGTTTATTTGCTTGTTTGTTTGTTTATGTGCATGAGTGTCTATGTGTAAGGAAGTGCACCACACATGTGCAGTTCCTGTAGAAGTCAGAAGAGGCATCAGATCCCCTAAAACAGGAGTTATAGACTGTAGTGAGCCACTATGTGGGTGTGGAAGCCAAACCCAGTCTTCTACAAGAGCAGCAGGTACTCTTAACCATTGAGCCAATCCCTTAGATTTTTAAATAGAATGTATATTCATTAACTTGGTCACTGTTTGATGAACATCTCAAAAAATCTCTTTACTCCTTAAGTCTTCAACCCTCTCTTAGGCTTGCTTATAGGTGAACTCGTGGTTTTGAAGGAGAAAGAAATCCAGTCCAAAAATCCTAAGACCTAGATTCTCTTCCAAGAGCTTTCACTGAGAAGCAGGATTTATTCTGGGAACTGAATCAAGGGAAAAGACCCAAGGAAACTGAAAAATGCTATTCCTACTTCACTCCTGAGCCAAGGACACAAATGCTGGTCATTTTGTTCTAGGAGGACTGTGGATAAAGACTACATTGTAATATGATTTAAAGAGAGGCTGTTCCAGGAAGCGCTAGAGATGGGTCTGTGATGCACATCTAGGACTTCAAAGATGAAATAGAACTCTGGCAAAATGGAAATGGAATGAACTCTCTGCCAAGTGTTTTTGCTCTAAAACCAGAGAGGATGGAGCTGAGGAGAAGGGGCAGGAAGAACATATTCAGCAAGGCTCATAAGATCACCTGACTCTAATGTGTAGTCACGGATAATGTTCTCAGGGTTAAAAGAACTAGGAAAAACCACAGTCTCTTATAAAAATAAAATTGAGTATACCCTTAGGAATACAAAGGGGTGTATCTTTTTAATCTTCCCCAGGGTAAGTCATCATAAAAGCAAGAAGGAAAAGCTGGGAGAGCTGCCAGGGATAAGAATGAAAGGAGAAAAAAATATAATAGTTCTGTCTAAATAAATACAATACTTTAACATTATTTTTTAAACTATAGGAAGAGATGAAATGGCATCACACAAATTTCAAAGAAAGAAGAAATTAATAAGAAGTAACAATGTAATTATTTTACCAATGGAATTCAAGTTCTATAAAAATCTGCAACTTATAAATTTCTTTCATGCATGATGCATATATGGCTTGTCCTAGTAGACACCAAAAGAAAGCATACAATGTACTATTCCATAATTTTTCCAGGTAAAGTGAACAAGAATGTAATGAGGTCTCAAAGACTGTTCAAGGTCATTAAGCTATTAAAACAGACACCGAAGGTAGACACAGTAAGATGAGCAAGAAGAAACCGGTCAGGACAAGGTGAGCAGGGATGAGCAGAACAAGAGTAAATGATGAACAGAGAGGTCAGCACCAACTCTGCACCTGTGAAGAGCCTCAGTACTGTCTGCAGCTAGTTCCCCTTTAGACCTCTGCCAGCAGAGCCCAGTGGAGGTAGATACAGAAAGCAACACACTCAAATGTAGATTGCAAAACTATTTTTTTTATATTATTGACTTTATTTTATGTGTATGGGGAAATTGTGGATTTTAGAGAGTGGGGAGAAGTTGGGGAAACAATGACCTTTGGAGCTCTAGTTAACGAACAATCTCTAACTGGCTGTAGTTACTGGGTTAGTGATACTGGCTAATAACCAGCAGTTACTGGCTAAATGCTTGACTATAGTTCCCTAGTGCTCAGACCGCAGAGCAGTAAGGTACTTGTTGGTTCACTTATTTGTTTAAGTAAAAGTTAATAATGTTTTGCCTACTTTAAAAAATGTTGTGATATATTTCCATCTGAAAGTAGAAAAGGAAATAATATAATTTTGTTATAATGAAAATCCTTTAATGTTTAAGCAGGTATATAAAGTCTTTTCAGGTTTGAGCATTGATTTCTTTGTTGAAATGCAAAATTTGTATGTGCTACCCCAGGATAAAGTTAACAAAATCAAGGCAAAGAATTGGGAAAGTGCAGAAGCCTCACAAGAATGGGCAAAATTATGGAAGAGTTCCGGTCCCCTGACCCCTTCCAACACAAGGCCTTCTCAGGAAGCACAAGTGACTGGGCCACAGCCCAGACAGGAAGCAGGTGGTCTCTGCTTCACTATGGAAGCCTACTGCTTATTTTACTCCTAGGCAACCAAACTTAGGGAGACTTGTTGATCCCAAACTTTTTACAAAAAGACAGAAAGAACAGCAGCTGGGCCAAAGTTTAAATTTTTGATGTGATTCCTGCTGCCAGTGTTCCTCCAAACCATGTCTGCTGGCAGCTGAGCAAAATTTTAGGAGTTAAGTTTCAAATTAGCTTAAGCTTAAGGATCCTGCCATTGCTCAAATCTAAAAGCAAAGGCCAAGCTCACAACTATGCCAATGGAGCAAGCCTCTAAACAAAAGGATTCTAGAGGACAGACCTTGGTAGGCTTCTGACTTAAATCCACAGAAGACAATGGACAAATGGGGTGAGGTGGGTGGGTAGAAGGGGAGCTAGAAAACAGGGCTAGCTTTACACCTAAAACTAAGAGCCTATGCTAGAAAGCAGTTTACTGATTTCCTCCAGAAAGCCATATCCCAGTCAGTGGACTTTATTGGGGAGGAATTACTGTCTCTGGGCAGAGCCAATTAAGAGAAAAATCTCAGCGTTATGAAAGGTATCCTATTTACTCTAATTCTGTGACCACAGTTCATCAGTGAAATCTTGAATTTTAGGACCCTAAACTACCCTTTAACAAAAGCTGCACTGCAATAAAATAACTTGTGCCAAAATGTTTTATGAATTACATAGCATCAAACAATTGTTAATGAAATCACAAAGTTCCAGGAAAACATTAAAGGAGTCAGTTAAACAAAAGCCCAAACTTCCTGGCCCAAATGCACCTGAAAACATGGCATAAAAAGAATATCCCAGGATAGGTGTCATTGGCACTGCCTGGGCACTTGCTACAAATGCAGAACAGTGTCCCAGCCTGCAATGAAGAGGCTGCCCAGGTGGCTGTAACACAGGTCGCATTTGGAGAGCATTGCTCTGTGAGGAACGGTCCTTGTTCCTCACAGAGGAATATCAGGCTGAGGGATTTCAAGTGCATCTGGGAATATAAATGATAAAGCTAAAAAGAAAAATAAATAATAGCACGTGAAACTTAAATTGATAAAATATAAAGAAATAGATGTTTCTTTATAGAGAAGCGTAAATGTGACTGCAAAGGAGAAAACAAAATGATGGAGCCTCTATGAGGGATACCACAGCATTCTAAAGGAAAGAGGTCCCAATCAGCACGTACATAAAGTGTTCCAGACAGTATCAAAAAATGTTCATCTCTTAGCTAGTTAACTTCAGCTGTCAACTTGACACAGCCCAGAATTATCTAAGGGAGTTCTCATGGTGACTGCCTGCACCAGATGGGCTTATGGGCATGTCTATGAGATGTTTTCTAGATTGTTGACTGATACGGGAGGGCCCAGAGCACTGTGCACTGTGCCGCCCCTGGGCAATGGTCCTGGGTGGTATAAGAAAGTCAGCTGAACACAAATCAGAGTGTGCCAGGAGCAGTGTTTCTCCATGGTCTCTGCTTCAGTTCCTGCCTCCAGGTTCCTGTCTTGGGTTCCTGCCCTGACTCCTTCCATCAATGATGAATTGTGACCAGAGAATATAAGATGAAATAAACTCCTTTCTCCCCAAGACTTTATTCATGGTGCTTATCACAGCAACAGACAACAAACTAGAACAATAGGACAATAAGAGTGGATCAAATCAACGTACAAAAACTACTGAGAGATAAAGAAATGAGTAAATATCATTTCAAAACATAAAAAAAATTTAGTTTGATAGAAATTTAATTAAAATATTAACAGATTTATTTTTAAATAAATGGAAAAATCTTATTATTAAATGTGCATTACAAAATGTTTACCTGAAATATTATTACAATTTCTAGTATAATTAAAGAAGTGTGTGACACTCGATATGGATGGGTTGACCATGGAACTTTTTATTTCAGTGCTGGAATTTGAGCCCAGGGCTTGAAGCACACTGGGAAAAGAAATTTACCACCTGCTTGCATCCTCACACCCTCAATAGAACTATTTCTTTTCTGTTTTTGGTTTTGGGTTTTCGAGACAGGGATTTTCTGTGTATCCCTGGTTATCCTGGAATTTGCTTGCTCTGTAGACCAGGCTGGCCTCAAACTCAGAGACCCATCTGCCTCTGCCATCCAAGTGCTGATATAAAAGGCATATGCTACCATTTCCTGGTTTAGAACTACTTCATAAATACTGATTATCTAGGCAAATAAGAAAAGTCATGTCACAGAATACAGCTGAATAAAAAAAAAATCTCTAAATATATAAAAACATGATCTAATCTATGATGATTTTTTAAGATTTATTTATTTTACATGTATAAATGCTTTTTATGCATGTATGTATGTGTAGTATGTATATATATCACATGCCTATAGAAGTCAGAAGAACTGGAGTTGCAGATGACTATAAGTCACCATGTTGGTGCTGGGAATTGAACTCAGGTCCTCTCCAAGAGCAACCAGTGTTCTCAACCACTATGCCATCCTCCCAGCCCTCCAAGACAGGGTTTCTCTGTGTAACAGCTCTGGCTATCCTAGAACACACTCTGTAGACCAGGCTGCTCTTGAACTCACAGAGATCCATCTGCTTCTGCCACTTGAGTGCTGGGATTAAAGATGTGTACTGCCACCACCCAGGTCCCAATGGTGATTCTTAAAGAAATAAATTGCACTGCTTATGAGAAGGATAGAAAAGCAAATGAGATCTAAAGCAAAAGCCATATTAAAGCGGCCTGTGCTCTGCTGATTCCTCATGACTGTAGGAATCATCATAAAAATGTGCCTGGTAACTCCACTGAATCAGAGAATACTATGAAAGCCTGCAGAAGATTGGAAGTTTCTGAGTCTAAATCTTAGACTTCAAGGATAAAGATGTAGAAGTGGAGTGGCCTGCATTGGATCGCTTTCAATCTTGGCCACTCATGTTTTGACTCCAAGAGAGCCATTTTTCTCATGAGATCATATGGCATGGATCAAGATAAAGTGAGTTCTAGTGGAGGAAAAGAGAGCATGTCTAAGCAGTCCCTGTGAATCCCAGTGATGTGACTGCAAAAGTTCACAGAATAATATGGAAGAGAAATAAAACATATAGTAGGTCAAGGAAGTGTGGCCGCATTTAGGGAAGAAAGATTCCCACACAAAGGGAAGTGGATTAAATTCTTTAAAACAGGAAGGAAAAATTAACCTGTGAAGGAGTTAGAACTGCATGGAAACAGGAATGTCATCGGGTGTCCTCCAGTGCCTATTATTCTGGGATAATAAATATGGAGAATATTCAAATATATAAACACCGGCATACAGAGAAAGTAGACATCATAACAAAAGAGGGGAAATCAAACAGGGAAAGGAAAAGCATTAGAACTTTGAAGACAGTTTGTTTTTAGGTAAGTTGGAAAGAGTCAATATGCAAATATGATTGGTTCTGGTAGTAAGAAATGATGTTTAGTATGTATAGTGCCATATAGTTCAGGAAAGACTATAAATTAAGAGAACAGACAAATGTGAAAGTGGTTTTCAGGATTAAAGACCGATAAAAATTAAAGTCAATTCTGTATTTCTTATATGATATATAGCTACACTCCATTCAAATTTTCCTATAACTTCAGTGTATTTTCATTGCATACACTTATATAGTATTTCTTTATTCTAAAGCATTATTGATCTGATGCTATCAATTTAATATCCTATGGTAACGCCTATTGGCTATCAACTTGACAGATGGAGAAACACCTAGGAGACTGGTTGAGCACACGTCTGAGTGTTTGTGAGGGCATTTCCAGAGATGACTAATGAAGGGTGGGGAGTAAATCTTCCCTAATTGTGAGCATCACCATCCAAGTGACTGGGGTCCTAGGATGAAGTATACCAGCAAAGGCACACACCCTCTTTGCTTCCCAGCCACTGTGAAGTGTGTAGCTTGGCTCTGCTGTGCTATGTAGCCTCACATCAAACCCAGAAATATAGAGCCATCCAATCATAGTCTGAGACCCCTGGACCAGCAAGTCCAAATAATTCTTTGCTTCCTTTAAGTTATTTTCTCAGGTATTTATCACAGTAATGAAAAGTTGATTGAGAGGTACACTGTGGAATTTCAAAATCAAGAAACTAAAGAAGACACCCCATCTTATAAAAGGGGCGGGGCGTGAACTACAATAGAGGAATGCTGGTGAGCTAGCACCTACCCTGGCTCTGGCATCCACGAGAGCACCATTCCTCAGGAGACATCGGACCACTTCCACCTGCCCAGCCCGGGCTGCCATGTGAAGTGCGGTCTCACCACGCTGCCAGAAAACAAAGATTGCCCAGTCATAAATAAACCCACTGCTCTGGATAGCAAAGAACAATGGTGTCCTTTTTGGTGAAATTCAGCAAGATATCCAAGTGTATAAGTGATCTATGAGAAGGCATAATGGTTTGGTTTAGAAAAACGTAGGTTTGCATCTTCCCTATCTTTAGAAGGACAAATGTTTGTAAATGTTTTCCCATTAATGACGAACCAGTGAACTTACCCAAATGTCCAGGACACCCTATGGCTTAGCTTCATGATCAATCTTGTGTAACTTACATGGGTTTGGGTGAAGATGTGATCTTTCATCCTACAAACCTAAAATCTGTCATCCATCCCATTCAATGAGAAACTCCAGATGTCAAAGGTCGTCGACACATTGCAAAACGTAAATCACATCACTTACACCATACATAAATAATTTCTTTTCAAGTTGCAAACCTCACTTCTGAACAAAATCGTATGTTTGATTTGTCTATTTGTTGTGAAATTTGACCATAACTGCTCATAGGAGAAAATTAATTTTTCTAGGAGGTACTGCCTAGACTGTATTTAATTAAAGATGGTGATGCAGAAGGCTACTGAGAGGTAGTATAGTAGCTGCTAATAGTTTCAGTTAACAGTTAAGTGAAGTAGCTGTTAACAGTTTCATTTGCTGCATGGGCATCTTGTCAGTGCTCGGCTGCCTACATCATACTAGGGTCTGACATGCTAATCAGGAGACAATGAAGAAAATGGTTAGACACAAGAGGTTATCCTCATAGGGAAACCTGTTATCACCAAAGGGGGCAGGGATTTTGTCACTCATATAATCCCATAGTTAGAACACAGTATTAGAATAAAACACGTTTGACTGAGCACAACTGTTCTAGAGGGTAAACTGACAATAATCAAGCAGAGGGGCATATCCCACAGGAACTAGATTGACTTCAAACATGCCTATATTGGGAAGGGATGCTTCTGAAAAACTCCTGTGAACAACACCTTCTGATTCCTTGCATAAAATATTCTTAATAGATTTAACATGAAATTAGTGGGATTCATTGCTCACAGTTCCCTTTTCTCACCATGATGACATCTATTGCTTAGGGAAATGTGTGTCAAGCAATGTGATTAGAAAGTGCTGACCTAGATGTTGACTTGAATATTCTCTTCTCACTGACAGCTAACTTATCTTCCAGTGGCCTTATTTTTCTGATGAATTTTGACTTTGTAAAGCAAATGTATATGAATTGTGTCTTATAAAATGATATTAGTCAGGTTTGTCTTTAAGTCTCTAGATGTATGGTGAGATTTTTTTCCTCTTTGGGCAACCATGATTTTACCCTTTTTTCTTCTGTAATCCACATGTCTCTAAATAAATGAGACTGGTATGTTATAATTACAGGAAGAAGAAAAATTCAAAATTTCATTTCTAGGTCTGATGAAGGTTAGCTATTTCAGTAATTTTTATAGAAATAAAGGCAAGATAATTCTTTTTAGAAATTAAGTCAAAGATACCTCTAGGAGTTTCTATGTAATGTTGAATTTAGATGCTCATTTTTAAGCCACACTTTATTAGTAAGTTTTCAAAATACAGAAATATTTCTAAGACTAGTTTTAATATTTAAAAAAATGTTTACTTTTTATCTATATTAAGTTACCCTCTGGTGTCAATACATTTGCAGTGATACTATATATATATATATATATATATATATATATATATATATATATATGCTTAATCTAAAGCCAGGGCTTCCTATAAGAACAGTTGATTTTTATACTCACACCTGGTCACCCTACTTTATAAGGATTTTCTTGTTTAAGTCTAATTTAGTGACTCTGGAGTAATTGGCATTTACTATAAACTGTGGTTACCTTTTTATATTTACATTCCTATTGTTTATGCAGAAGTATAAGGAAAAGGAACTCAGTAGTTATTGCATATTGCCTTATTGGGGGCCTTCTGTTTCCTGATTGTTAGGCATAGCCTGATATCCTTATTTAGCCAACTTAACTTTAGAGATTGGTTTAAAAAAATTAAACATAATGTAAAGTGGGAAGTTAACTATAAATCTAATTGGTTATAAGAAGATAGAATTTCTTAAAGAGCTCTCAAGTGCTTGATGTTCTACTCTCACTGTTATCAATGAATACGGTAGAGGTGTATTATAGAACACAGGTCACCAGCTAAAGTTCACGTATAAGTTTTCTGGGAAAGGAAGTTGTCTGGGGGAAAAAAATGTGTCTGCAAATGTCTGAGTTCTTGGTGCATCTTACGCTTGGTGTGGATTTTCAGACAAAACAAAACTGGCAGGAGAATGCGCATGTTCATGTCCAAAGCAAGTACCAAGTCATGCCCCTCTTTCACAGCTTTAAAACTGGCCCAGCAGACAGCTACATGGACTCCCACTTGGGTTGCATCAAGTTGGAAAGCATCAAAGCACAAAAGACACAATTGCATTTGGAATGCAACACGATGTCAGCAACACACAGAGGTGCCAAGGGTGGGTGCATGGGGGCCAGGACATGACTGGCACTGTCACAGCAAGCAGGCAGTCCTTGTCCACACAGCTTCATAATCAAATCCCAAAGTTCTGGATCCAGTAGCAATGTCCTAATATCTTGAGAACACACAAGTTCACAGGCACCACACTGCTAGAGAAAGTTAATATTACTCTAAATGTAGGGTTGCCGGATTTAGCAAATAAAAAGTTCAAGTGTCCCTTTCAATTTTAATTCCAGACAATTAAGTAATTATTTTATCATGTTTTAATAGTTGCATGACATCTACTTACATTCAAAGGAATTCAGTGTTTATTTGGAATTAAAATTGAATAGGGAGTTTTGCATCTTGACCAGCAAATTTACACTGTCTCTTATCTGAAGTATATAGCTTTCAAAAATAAAATGAACAAACAAACAAACAAACAAAAAATCCAGGGATCCTATTGAGAAGGATTGGTTGACTGAGCTTCCAAGTGCTTGTTTGGAGAGGGCTGAAGAGAAACAATATAAAGGGCAAACAGATGAAACCAATGAGGAAATTTAGGACAACTGCCATGTGGGAGCTAAAGATGAGCACAGCCATGCCAAATCTAAGGTTCTTTCAAAGCCTGAAAGGATGGGAATACTAGAAACCTAACTCTCTCCATGTTCCTGAGGAGACCACCCAAAGTTAAGTAATCAATCAACTAATTGGAATTGGTCAATTAAGTGGTTGTTTGTGGATTATTTTTTGAAGAATTTTAAAAAATGTCTACTAAAGGAAACTTCAGCTGGGTATGGTGGGGCAGACCTTTAATCCCAGCACTCAGGGGGCAGAGTAATGTAGATCTCTGAGTTCAAGGCTAGCCTGGTTTACAGAGTAAGTTCTAGGATAGCCAGGGCAACACAGAGAAATCCTGTCTTGAAAAACCAAAAGAGAAACAAAAAAAGAAATTTCAGCCAAGCTCCCCACTTAGTACAACTACATACATCATTGGGGAATATGATAATATATTTTAGCATATCACTATTGTCTCTGTCATTCCTGTAGGTGTTGGAATGCAAATAAGGAAAATATAGGAAAACAGAATGAAAACAAATGGCAAAAGTAGGTCAGCACACAGGAGTACTTTTCTTGAAAGTTACTGCCCTGTGTGCAAGAATATTCAGGTTCATTTTTTGTTTGTTTGTAGAGACAAAATAAAATGAAATAAAAATTTAAAAATTGTAGGAAATGACAAATCCATGTAATATATTATTTAAAAGGGATAATTTGATATTGAGTAAAGTATTTCCCACTACTGAACTGTCTCTGTTAATCTTTTGATCTTAAGAATTATTGAAAGCAAAAGATTAATAAGAAGCAAAAAGATAAATTATTTTCTTTTTTTCTGTGTGTGTATGTGTGTGAATAAGCCAGGGATTCAGATGACTTCCTCAGTTGCTCTCCACCTATTTGTTTGGGGCAAGGTCTCTCAGCAAACCTGAGTCCCAGCATTCCAGGGGCCCTCCTACCTGTCTCCAAAGGGAGCACTGGGGTTGCAGAAACACAGGACTTTATGTTGAGTGACAGGGATGAAACTCGGGTCCTCATACCTTCACAGTAAGCACTTTAATGACTGAGCCATCTCTCCAGCCCCATGAATTCTTCAAACATTCAAAAATGTTAAACTCAAGTTGGCACATTAGGAAATGACTCCTGTACTTGGTGATTAAGAATCGCCATCTAATGTTGCATTAGGCCAATATGCTATGATTAAGGAAACATAAATACAGACCTGAAATTCTTTAATGGCTTTATGCTCTCACTTTTGAATAATATAATATAAAAAGTCTATTAAGTAAATTGTGTTCTCCACTGGACACTGTCCAAGCACCAGAGGCTTCAAAACTACATAAAGTACAGAAAAAATGAGGATGTGGGAAAGAGCACAGGTAAGAGAGAACCTGGGCACTCTGTTTCACAACTTAAATAGAGAGAGCTATGCCCAAATTAGCACATGCTGTAGTCAACAGCTACAAGTATGATCACTTTAATAATGGCTGCTAATATTCATGTAGGGAGAATCATTCTGCTACATGTGCTTTTTAAAAATTTAATCCTCTTCTGGTCCTGGGAGTGTCTACTATCTGAATAAACACATACAGTGGGTTCCCCTTCCCTGGGGAAAATTTGTATCAGATTATTTGCAATGAAACAATTTTGCAGAGGGTGATTTTAAAGGGTGGTACAAGATAGTGGGAGAAAAACATATATCAAGTGAAAAATCTGGAAGGCTCAGTACTTATTAGCCGAAAGAAAGGGGCCTAGAGACCAGCATTCATTGCATAATATTGTTGATAACTATTTCAGGCATGAGAAACCTCCACTGCATGTATGAATAAGATGAAAGTTAAAACTCAGTAGGAAATAGCAAATGCAATGTAGAGTACTGTGATATCAAAAACAATTATCCTCACTGAAGCCTATCTCTGGCTTGTCTTTGCCAAGATTGATTATGGAGCTTATTTTAATGGAAATTACCTGGAATACAATGCATTCAAACAAACTAGGGTGAGCCCTGAAGACTGATGCACAGCCCATCGTTCATTCACTTTCAGAACCGTGTGTGTGTCTGAAGCACACTGTCAAAGCTGGTTCAGACTCACAAGTAAGTCACCTGCCTAGGCTTCCCAACAGCTAGAGACTGCAGATGGGTCTGACCACACTCAGCCTCAGGGGACTTCTAAAAACATATTCTGCTTTACTACATGCGTTAGATGAATGTTTAATACATCTGTACGAGGAAGCCTAAGCCAGGTCAATCGCCAGCTTCCATTTGTTTTCTGCCACCTGGATTCTGCATTCAGGAAAGTTCCAAACATTATTTTACAAAATGCTGCTTCAGAGGCCCTTCTCTGAGCTCTGATGACACACGCACAAGCCCATACACAGCCACTCCGACTCTCTCACTCTTTCTCCCTGTGGTTATTCTGACCCAAGCCATACTCACAATGTTAGTGACATCTGGAGAGGCTCCGTTCTGCAGCAGAAGGAGGACAATGTTCAAGTGGCCCATGAAGGCAGCCACATGTATTGGTGTGAGGCCAGACTGTGAAACAAAGCAACAGCAGTTTTACTCCTCTGCACTGTGGGCTTTGGGGCTTCTTCAGATAAATGAGACGAGTGAAGAGGACAGAAGATGGGTGAGAGGAAGAGGAAGGCATCAGAGAAGAAATGTTTGGTGAGAAGCTGAAACACTTTTCTACCTCTGTTATAGCTTGGATTGAAGCCCCATATTTCACCAGCAGTTCCATGACTTTGATGCGGTTTTTCTTGCAGGCAATGTGCAGTGGAGTAAAACCATTCTGTGCAAAAGACAATCGAGTTAGTTGAAAACATGCAGAAACAATTCTCACGCAACTCCATGCTGGCACATCACAGGCGATAGTGTTGTATCGTCACATAATGTCACGGTCTCTTCAAGCTCTACAGAGGTGGAAATTTGGGAAGAGAAGTGGTGTGTGTGTGTGTGTATGGGAACTGAATTTTGCTGCTGTCATTATGAGTGCATACAGAGAAGACAAAAACAGAGAAAAGTATGTAAGCCTACTTTTCATAGGAGAAAAGGTAGAGGGCAATTATGTTTTAGAGAAATAGGCTGTCTTGACCGGTCAGGTGATGGAGAAAAAGATGGAGTAACTAGAAGCATATTTTGATGATGGAGGGCCAGTTTCTCGGAGCATAAGAATTGTTCATCTACTTTCAAAAAGCTAGCAATATGATGGCTTTATAAAAAGTGTTTCAGCTTTGCTATTATTTTCTTAGGGAGAGTTTCAAATTAGCAGAAATCATGATGCTGACAATCTTTATAAGAGAAGTTAAGATTTATATTATAACATGTATACCAGATACATTTGATTTTACAAAGAAACAATTAGGTTCCCAGATATATTTTATTTTATGTGGAAATGATTACATTCCTGAATATTTTCAAGAAAGATACGGTAAATTTCTGGGATGGCTACCAGATAACACCTCTGAGAGCTAGAGTTAAGTGGGGCTTCTGGAAGGTACTTGCAATTTTGTAAACTAGGTTACTATTAAGGAACTGGAGAAATCACATAAAAATTTACCTAGCCTCTGCTAAATTGTTATGTATTATATATACCTGTTGTCTTTTTATTTGAACAACTGATCTTTTACAGAAGGATACATACCTTGCTAATTAACAGTTTTAAATGTCCCAGTGAGAACTGAGTGCCATTTGATAATTTCATGTTACCAGTTCTCAGGAAAGCATATGGTCTCAGATAAGCTGGTGACTTTGTATTCTTTACAGTGGAGTGATGAACATAATTTGTTGAGTCATGTCCCCTGTTTATAAACTATGTCATAAGTCAGAGATAAGCAACATGTATATGTGGCATTAAAATACATGCAACTAATCATTTGTCATAGTTTATAAGCTTATTCATCACTATCTAATAAAAAGTGTTTTCCACATCTTATGAGGAAATTAAGATCTTTGCATGCTTGAACATGACCCTGAAAGTATAATCACTTTCTAAGTAATTAGTAATAGGAGAATTGCACTGAAATTTTTCAAATAAATCAATATGCTAAATATTTAATAATTTGCTTGATTTATTACTTTGCTTATTGATGAAATAATTGATTGACTTTTGAGATAGAGTGATCTCATTTATCCCAGGCTGGCCTCAAACTTGCAATGTAGCCAAGGATGACCTTGAACCTCTGATTGCCTACCTCCACCTCATGTAAGATTATAGGCATGTGGCATCATGCCTTATTTGTGTGGTGCTGGGAATCAAACCTAGGGTTTCATACATACTAGGCAAGTATTCTACAAATTCAGCTACTACCCTAGCCCAGAATTTAATTATTTTGACAATTGACTCTCAAAGCTGTCTGAAGGGAATTTTAATTGACATAAACTTTGTAAACATATAGGAAAACAAAGCAATGTGCTCTTAGAGTGAGAATTAGAAAACAAATGCCATAAATTAGTACCTGCCTAAAATACTAATTAGTTAGGCTATAAGTAAAGCAAGAAAGATTTATTCCATATTATTAGATCATGGGAGACACAAAGCTGCCCTGGGGATGGCTTCCTACAGTTTCCCTTGAGCAGGTCTTGGAACGCTTTCTTTAAAATGCTTTGCAAAGCAGTAATACACCAAGCATCCCCCAGCCCATGGAATGGGTAGTCAGTCCATAAAGGAAATGTCCAAGTGAACTCTCACCAGCTACTGTCTTAGACCTTCTCATAGAATCAAACATATTCAGCATTTTAAACACTTTATTTTCCTTAAGAGATTCATAAAGATCAAACTTTTCTTACCTGTATCCTAAATCTATCTAGTATTTAGAGGTACCTAGAACTGACTTTGTTATTTCTCTTTTTCAGAAACTGAGACAGAGTTTCTCTGTATGGCCCTGGCTGTACTGGAACTAACTCTGTAGACCAGGCTGAACTCAGAGATCAGCTTGCCGATGCCTCCCAAGTGCTGGAATTAAAGGAATGTACCACCACCACCTTCTATTTCTTATTTTTTTTAATATCTAGCCTCTACTTTAAGACACTCATCATCCCAGAGTTTCATACTGTTTACAACCCACAGGTTTCAGAAATAATAATCCAGTATTCTCCTAAATCTGCTCGAGTTCACATCCAATTAGGAAACTATGAAAGCATGAAGTAGGCTGCCAGCTTTCAGGGGGGTGACAAGCTTGGTTGTTATTAACTGTGGATCTATAACCATGCATCAGTGTAGGTGCCATTGGCTAATCAATGTGGTTGCTTCCTCAGGCTATATTTGGTGGATGTGGGTTGGGCCAGGTTTACCAGGGCTCTCGCATTCGGGTTGGCTCTCTTGTCCAGAAGGAGTTTGGTGACACGGTAGTGGCCACAGTGTGCAGCAACATGCAGGGCCGTCAGGTAATCCAGGGTGACGTCATCTACAGGTGCCTTGTGCTGTAGCAGGTGCTTTACACATTCCACGTGGTCCCCCTGAGCAGCCATGTGTAGTGGAGACAGCCCATTCTGCACATCAAAACAAAGAGGAAACAAGTCCATATTTTGTTTTTATTACTTTCACGTTTGGGAGCCTGCAAAGTCAATCTTGATCCATAACACAGCTGGAGGCAGTAGAAATAACTCGCCTTTAATATCTGAATTGTAGAACAGATTGTGTTAGGTAAATGGGGAAGGAAAGAGTATATTTAATTTTATAACCATAGTAATCTTTAGCAAAAGGCATTACATGTTTTTCATAGTATGTGTCAATTCAGCTTGATTTTAGAAATTATGAGAACAGTATTAGATATATAGGAATGATGGTTTATAAATCATTTTTATCTAATACTATACATAGTAATCTACATTAAATTATCTCTCTATCTACATTTCTTTTCCTATAATCAGAGAAGTACTTGGGTAAAGGAGGGAAAGGTGTGTGCATGGGTCACGGAAATAGAAAAAAATTCACTATATTTTAGGTTCAGGATTCAGAAAAATTCTAAGATCCTTTTTTTCCAATAATAATACAAGACTTACTTTAAAGTAGGAGGAAAGAGACAGACAAAGACATCCACCCAACAAAGACAAAGTCAGATATCTACACCACAAAATAACTCAAACATCATTACATCAGATGCCTAGATCCCAATGCAAAAATACAAACATGAACAGCCAAGACAGAACATCTCCTCCAGAATCCTATAATAATAGCTCCCCAAAATGTAATTTAGCTGAAGCACAAGACAAGGACTTCAGAATAACAATTATGAATATATTCAAAGACTTTAAAGAGGATATGAATAAATGCCTTAAGGAAGACCATGAAAACAAGACAAACAGTTGAATGATACATTGAAAACATTTCAAGAAATAAAAGTAGCAATAGGATCACTAGAGAAAACCCAAACTGAAGCAAAACTGGAAATGAAAAGTTTAGGATGTCAAACAAAAGCTCAGAGGTAAGCCCCACTAGAGAATACAAGCCATGGGAGAGAGAATTCCAGATCTTGAAGACAAAGTAGAAGAAATGGATAGCTCAGTTGAAGAAGATGTTAAATCTAAAAAAATCCAGGCACAAAACATCAGGAAATCTGGGGCACCATGAAAAGACCAACCTGATAAATAATAGGTTAATAGGTATAAAGGAATAAGAAGAAACTCAGGTCAAAAGTACAGAAAATATTTTTTCATCAGACTATATAAGATTCCGCCAGGCTAAAGAAAGAAAGATATGCCTATCAAGGTGCAAGAAGTATATAGAACACCAAACAGACAAGACAAAAAAAAAAAAAAAAAGAAAAGAAAAGAAACTCCCCATGACACATAATAATCAAGGCATCAGATGTTAAGAACAAAGAAAGGACATTAAAAGCTTCATAGAAGAAAGACCAAGTCACATATAAAGTCACACTCATTACAATAACACCCGAGTTTTCAGTGGAGACTGTGAAAGCCAGAAGAACCTGGAACTGTATTATACCATCTCTAAGAGACAACAGATGTCATCCCAGACTATACCTTATAATTTGGGGAAAGAGTCTTATGCTATATATACACATATATACACTGGATATATATGAGCTACCCATTTCTCCTACTTTGTCTTCAAAATCTGGAATTCTCTCTCCCATGGCTTGTATGCTCTAGTGGGGCTTACCTCTGAGCTTTTGTTTCATATCCTAAATTTCTCATTTCCAGTTTTATTTCAGTTTGGGTTTTCATTGGTGATTCTGTTTCTACTTTTATTTATGGAAATGCTTTCATTATTCCATATACTCATGTGCATGCTATATAAGACAGAAGAAAAACAAATGCGAGCACTCCTCCGTATTGGACCACACAGGAAAGACCTCAATAGACAGTAAGGAAGTATATCTGTCTTAAAAAAATAAGTACATTAGGAGGATTAATAAGGAGAGGGGTTCAGAGGCATATGAGACTTTGTGAAAGAGGTTGGCATGGTTGGTAGGGCTGGGACAATAGGAATTGCCTTGAGTAATGTGTTCAGAACAGCTGGATTGCAGAAAAAGAGAAGAGAAACCATTAGGGGCCTCTCGTAACCATCTAAGTGGGATACATGGTGGCAATGAGGCTGCTCAACAGCTTCTGGTTTAATGATGTACATAGAAGGAAGCGGTAGTACAATGTGGAGTGAGAAAAAGAAGAGCATGATATGAACAGCATCATATGAGGTATCTGAGACACTGAAAGAATGAAATGCCCATGAATGAAGACACAAGATTCAAAGAGGGTTATATTTAGGGGTAGGCAAAATATCATAAGCTTGTTTTTAAACTTAATTGGAACTGCCCAGTAAATATCCAAATAGTCTTAGGAAGCTGCCATGAACATACAGAATTCTAGAAATATCCACATATGTGTCAGCAGAGCACAGGTAGTGTTTAAAGATAAACTTCAGGAAATGTCAGAGGAAGTGAGTAGGGAGAGACAGAACAAACAAAGAATGTGGCCTCAAACACAGAATTGCTAACAGCCAGAGAACTGGGAGCTGAAGAGAAAATAGTCACAGAGCCTGGGACGCAGATGCTAGAGATGTATAAGGAATCCAAAGAAATATCACGTCCAAGAAGGCAAATGAGGAAAGTGTTTGGAAAGGGAGGGATGGGAAGTTGTGCCAGGGGACAGAAATAGGACAGAACACAGACTCCAAGGGCTCTGATTCATAGAACAGATAGCTGTGGAAGTGGGAGTTTGTGGACATCACCTCCTGCTTCCTTCAGTTTTTCTCAGTGTCATACAAAGAAACAAAGATGGCCAAGCAATTTAAAGAAAAATTGTGGCTTAGTTAGGTAGGAGGGAGCAACGTGAATCACTATGGAAACTGCAGTGTAATTTGTCAGTCCATACACTGGGCTAAGCTAAGGTTAGTGAGTCTGAAGGCAACGACATCACTATTGCCAGGCTCAGGTACAGGACTGTGATGTGGACTTAGTCACCACAGGCAGTGATAGAAATGGAACTTTTTGTCTAGAGGTAAGGGCCCAGGGTGAGGACAGAGACGGTGAAACTGCCTGGGATTGGAGATGTAGAGCGAGTGAGCTGAGACAGGAGGAATGGTTGGGGAATGTGAGGTTAGAGACGGGGATCACAGAGGTCTTACAGTCAGTACACTGAGAATTCGCCGTGGAGTATGGTGAAGATTGATTTCTCTGAGAGCTCCAGCTTTCAAAGAATGAGGGGAAGTGGCTTCAAGGAGGAAGACTGGGTGAGTCAAAACTGAGAGCTGTAGCGGGGGGAGGGAGGCACTCTGCCACACACATGCTAGTGGCATTGTGCTACTCCAACCCCATCAGTTCATCTGTTCCGAGTCCTTTACCCTCACAGAGCTCTGCACTTCATAATCTTCTCCCGTCTCTCCTGCCCTGGAGAGTCTAAGCTTCTTCAAGATGCTTTCTGATTATTATTTATCTTGCTAGCTCCTTGGTAACCAGATCAGTGCCTGGCACATTGTATCTTCTCCATACATGATATAGCTGGATGCGGGACTGAAGGGGTACAACCATGTGGTCATCAATGCTCTAATGTTGGACCCTTAAATTTAAATGACTCCTTATTAGACAGGAAAGTCATCTCAAAACTGACACTTAAGTAATCCATATTCTTGCTGGTTATGAGTCCATTATAAATAAAGTGTAAACAAAGTTATTTGAAAATTTCTTGGAAGATCACATAGGCCTCAGTTTTTGTATTTTAAAAATTCGGGTGTAACATGGTTGGACTGAAATTTTGTATCCATTTAAATTGAAGTATATTTCTTCAATAAGCTTTCCATAATTATCTCTGCATAACCCAGTCTAAATTGTTGCATATTTTAAAAAATATTTTTGCAACATTCACAATACAAAATAATAATGAACACAATGCAGATAACTTACTTCACATTATCTATTTCTTGTATGAAGTCAGTGTTTTTTAATGGTTGGTGAAACATATCGTTCAGAAAATGATTACATTCTCAATATATGTTAAGTGTGTGTGATGATTCGCTCCAAATGTTTAATATTCTATATTTCGGGAGGTTTAAATGCCCTCCCTCCTGATCTTCTGTGCTAGCAGGGAAGAAAAACTCTGAGGGACTCTGATCCTGCAAGGGCCAGGATCTCTGCACAGAGCTTCAATGAAATTGTCAATTAAAACAGAAGTTGAGCCAGGCGTGGAGGCATGTGCCTTTAATCTCAGCACTTGGGAGGCAAAGGCAGACTGATTTCTGAGTTCAAGGCTAACCTGGTCTACAAAGCAAGTTTCAGGACACTCAGGACTATACAGAGAAACTCTATTTCAAAAATCAATGCATATATATATATATATATATATATATATATATATATATATATATACATACACATACGTGTGTGTGTGTGTGTGTGTGTGTGTGTGTGTGTGTGTGTGCGCAAGCGTGTTGAAGATACTTCATGTGAGGCCAGTGTCTTGTTTTTTTCATCTTTCCCTAGTGCTAGCATTGTGGAATGTCGCATTATTAAGGTGTGGGAATAGGGTGAAATCAGGAGAAAAATGTAAGAGTTTCGTGTAATTTTTGTTGTATTTAAGGATCTAAAAATTGTTGCATATCCCATTAAATAATTCTGGGTGATTAAATGTCATTTTATGTTTCACAATATTTTCTGAAGAGATTGGAGGAACACACAGCAATAAAGTTTACAAATATTGATAATGAAAACCTCCAAACAATTCTTTTTTTTTTTTTTTTTTTTTGGTTTTTCAAGACAGGGTTTCTCTGTGTAGCTTTGCCTTTGCGCCTTTCCTGGAACTCGCTTTGGAGACCAGGCTGGCCTCGAACTCACAGAGATCTGCCTGCCTCTGCCTCCTGAGTGCTGGGATTAAAGATGTGCGCCACCAATGCCCGGCTCAAACAATTCATTTATTGTGTGATTTTTATTCCCATGGAAATGGGTTTTCTTGTTTGAACATTTGATACCCCCCCCCCAAAAAAAAAAGTTCATTGTTGTATGCCATAAAGAACAGAATGTGTGCTTTAGTTTGCTTTGTAGTTCATTATAGGTGACTGATTTTAAGGTATGCTGTTCCTATCACCTTTACAAGTCCCTAATATAGTCAACCAATTCTACTATGAAGTAATTATTCTAATTAATATTGCCCAAAAGAAAGATTAAGTAAGTTCAAAGTTCTATCTTCTAGTGTTAATGGTATTACCTTGACAGATAATTCTACATGTATTATATAGTTATCTTAGAAAGTCATAAAAAAATCTTAGCTCATGCAATATAATAGTTTCATATATATTAATATATTTAATATTCTTATTTTTATGTAATATGGTTAGCCAAGTTTTCATCTACAGTAAAAATAGGTTTAAAAACAAAAGAGATCTAGAGGTATTCATTTAGCACATTCTGATGCATATATTTGCTCATTTTAATAATTTTGCAAGATTGGTATTTCTTCTCTCTAGCACATTGAATAAGTAAGAACATTTTGACTGGTGTTTTAGCTTTGAGAAGAGAGATTACCCCAAGTGCCTTAAGTGTCCTTGGATGCCGTTTTACTCATAATGACTCACCTTGGTCCTTGCCAGCAAGGGAGCACCCCGTTCCAGCAGCAGCTCCACCACCTGGTCATGCCCACTTCGTGCAGCACAGTGAAGTGGTGTCAGCCCATCCTGACAAGAGAATCAAGATACTAAGCCTAAGTTCACACCTTTAAAAACAAACAAGCAAAAACAAGATTATGTCTATTGCCACTGACAGGAGAGATGCTTGGAAATTTGATCCTGGAGATCTGATAAAAACACAACAAAATGCTACTTACCTTACATGCATACATACATACATACATACATACATACATACATACATACATGCATGCATACATACATGCATACATACATACATAGAGAGAGAGAGAAGACAGAAAAAGATTTTGACATACAGAATTAGAAGGGGAAAACAGGCTTCAATACAGGAGGACTGAACATGTTGACTCCTGTCAAATGTTTACATATCCTAGGAGATGAACAGACACAGAACACATTGATGACTGTATCATCCTTCTCACTTGGAACCAAAACTGTGGCTGTACTGTTATGTCCTTTGATTTTGGTTTTTTCTGCATCACTTTTATTTAAAAACTCTTCTTGCTCTAATTTGTCCACGAATATTCTCTTATGTACTATGAAGACTTTCTTAAATTGTCCAAAAGTGTTTTGTGGTGCCCTGAATTTCTTCATAATCTTTTAAGATTTTTCAACATTTAACAAAAAATCATACCACTATTTCAAAGATGAAATTTATTATTAACAAATACAATTAAAACTATAAATTTCATAGCTACTTAAAATGAACTGGGATTATCAACATCTGCACCATACCTGACTTTGATGTTTGGGTTCTGGCAATGAAACCCAGGTCTTCATGTTTTGTAGCAAGTGCTTCAAAGGAGCTGTCTGCCCAGGCTCAAATATTAGACTCTTTAAGACTTCGAATTACCTTATTAAATTTGTGTGCCCCACCTATCTTTGGCTAGGATTTTGAGTGATAATGACTCTTTGCTTTGACAAGTCTATTTAGCCAGTGAGAAGACACTGAATAGCTAAAACAACACTTGGGGTTTGGGGTATCAAAATTAGCATGAAAAGGCTCCAATTTAAATAAGGCATTTAGCAACAGCTGTGGCGGGGGGGGGGGGGGGGTGTCACATTACTTTTAAGATTTCCCAGAAGAGGCTGAAAGGGAGATTGTGCTGGGGGAAAAAATGGAAATAATAATGCTTTTCTGTTTTCATACCAGCACCTTGTAGTAGTGATATAAGTTGTGTAGTAAATGACATAGCGTGGTTTCTCCAATGCATGCTTGGTGGGGCTTCATCAATCTTTGGTTTGAAGAATGCCAGGCAGTAAGCAGAGGACTGGGACAAATGGAAGATCAGAAGCCTTTGACCAATCTCTATGAGGTGAGGCTCCATGCTATGCACAAGAGGATGAGTTTTCTTACTTGGTCTTACAGTCTTAAGAGAAAGACTATGTATGGGAGGGATAATGGCTTATATGGCTTCAAGTAAAGGGGGATATATCATTTTGAATGAATTGTCTGAAATACTCTCTCTGCAATCATGGTAAAATCACAAAAATACCCTTCAGGTAACAATAGGAACCCTGTAAAGAACTTTTAGCATACCCATAAGAGCATCAAAGAACTAGCGAGGACTAAGTTCTCAGGCTCACAGTTAATGATGCAGTGCTCCTCTCCTTATGAGAGACCAGGGGCTGGTGATGCTGAATTCATTGTACGATGAGCTCAGCCTGGCTGGAATTGGAATCTTCACTACAAAGCACACCATCAAATTATTGCCAATTCTTGTCCAGGTTTTATATTCCAGGACCGCTAAATTATAGTTTGAAGGCTGAATTTCTCTGCCCTCCAAAGTTCCCTTCTTCATGGGTCCTTTCTTCTTCACTAAAATATAGACAGACACACAGACATGCTGGCCTCCCTGCTGTGAGTAATTTAGCAAAGGCTATTCAGTTCATTTAAGAGAGGCATCACCTTTCTTCTCTTATCTCCTCCTTCCTTGCTCTCTGACTTGCTATTTTTCCAGTAATGGATCCTGAAATCAGATCGTTATTATAAAAACGCTGCATGTCCTAGCTCATGTTACCTAATTGTGCCAAAATCCATTTCACCCTTTTAGCAATCTCATTTCTCAAATATGACGACCTTCATATTTCTCAGGAAAATAATGTTTCCTAAGTTGTTAGGAAGAGGAAATAAGATGATATTTCTAGTGAATTTATCGAGATGCCCAGCGTATCATACATGTATGACAGCTGGTAGCTGGTAGCACCCCTCTAATTACCTCTTCCAATAAGTAGAAATGAGGGGTTCCTTTTTCTGATGTGTTTTCTTCAACATCCTTTAGCATTTCTGTGTACCTTTATTGTTGGCATTGAAATATGTGTTTTAATATTGTAAATATAGTCCTCCTATGGGGTAGCTCTACATTTAAATAATAAATAAGTTTTAAAACAGGAAAGAGTAATGACCTTAATAAAACCCAAATTAATAGTCTCATTTTAACTAGCTATAAAATTTATAGTTAAACTTTAAAGAGGGAAGTTTTAGACATTAACAAAGGGCTCTGATTAAAATGTCTCAGAGTCTCATACTAAAGCCTGCCAATGACGAGGCTTCCAAGAGGCCAAATGCCTTCATTGTTGCCAAAATAGAAGTGATGGCAGGGAGGAACCAAGACACAGATTCACTTCTTTAGCCAAACATAACCTCTATAAATTTTGCTTTTCTCCAGATAATGGAAACCTCAAATATGTGAAAAGGAATGAGCAGATGAGGGAGAATTCTAGACAGAATACACTATATTCTGATGATCTTGACTGCTAGAAGTAACTGAACATAAAGATAATTAAGATTTTGAAAATATGTGTATAGAAACCCTTTTACAATGATAGTCAAAAATTAAGCGTTTTCTATTTCAAATATGCTTTAAGAGACCAGAAAGCAAAATCAATTCTATTATCTTCCATTATTTTAGTAATCAAGAATTGTAATTCCAGAATGGGCCTCTCAATCCCAGATCACAAATCTTGAGTTCAGGCTTACCAGATACCTTGTACATGGTAAAAGGAGCATGACCCCTTTAGTTGTGGCCAGGGTATGAGAGTCTAACAATGCTGTAAACCAGTGCTGCTTAGATTAGACAGAGGAATGTTTAGCTCCTGAGTGGAAAGCTTACCAGCATCCAACACTGTATACCATCGACATGGGCTGGATGAAGCTAGCCCACAAAAAACAAACAAAAACCACCAGAGAGCTCACTTTTGCATCCCATGTCAATTCTGCCTACAGCAAAACCATGTTAGCATCTCTTAGCAGATAAAGAAGAGAATATTTATATCATGGAAGTCAGCAAGGGAAAAGCCTACAAATCAAGCCACTTCAGTATATCTTGTTTTTAAAGAATTGATTATCAAATATTCACCAGCACATACAGTATCCCTTGGGTACCTGTGGTAAATCCTTCCTCCCACTCAGCCCTCGTGTGTGTGTGTGTGTGTGTGTGTGTGTGTGTGTGTGTGTGTGTGTGTGTGTCCCTGACTCTTTCCCACACCAGCTCTCTCTTTTGTCTCTCCACAGTACTGAGCATCAAGTGTGGACTCAGATACACTGGGTAAGCACTCTTTTACTGAGCCATGACATAACCTGTGACGTGCTTTGGGAAAATGAAGAGCTGATCTGGCTCCTTCAGTGTTGAGTCCCCTGAATTCACAGCACATGCAGGAACTTAGCTAACTGCTGAGGGGAAGAAGGAGCAGGATGTCTACACTCCATACAAAACTAGAAAATCTACTCTTTGCATCTTAATCCTTGATTAAAATTCAATTTACTTCTCTGTCCAAAAGCTACAGAGTACAAAATGTGGCCCCAAATTCCCTCCCCACTGCTTCCGTTTGACAACCTTCCTAAAAACAACTAGTTAAAGGTAAGACAAGCACAGGAGTCCATATCTCTTTTATTTCTGAGTACTTCGATTTTTGAAAACAGTGCTCTCAGTGCGGGGCTTTTTATTTGTATATGCAATGCATGTGAACCCTGGAGACAAGAACATCTTTGAAGAACTCAAGAAGTACTATAATGGCAAATGAAAACAAAATCAATTGCTTGCTAATGAGTACCTGCTCCAGAACAGCATTAACAAAAGCAGTGAATATCTGCAAGACACTGGCCAAGATTTTTCAAAATTACTGCACTAAGGTTTAAAAGCGGGGTGAGCTAGGGGGAGGATAATAACAGTAATTCAGGGAGCAGGAAGCAGGCAAAGCCTGAGCATCCTCAGATCCTCAGACTGCCCTGTGGCCGATCCATAGCACAGCAGAGGAAAGGCCATGGTTACAGGGCAAAGGCTGAAACTAGGCAAAGCTCCTATGCGAGGACGGGGTACCACACTCTGGAAAGACAAACAACTCCCAGTCTCCTACGTGGCATGATACTGCTACCCTGGAACAAATGTTTGAAGAGAAATGAGGTTTTTGGGGACTTTTTAAGCACCACTTTGGGAGTTAATGAAAAAAAAAATAGAACTTCTGGTCGAGGACTAGTACAGAGTCTAAAAGCTAAACAATTTCTAGCTTCAAGATGGATGTGTGGGCTGGATTTGACCCTTGCTGTTTTAGACTGTGAGAATATGAAGTCCTAGAATATACAAATGTATAGAGAAAATGCATAGTCTATTTTCCCTCTTCAATAGACATTGTTAATCTACCAGGGATTTTGATTTTATTTTATTTTATTTTTTGCTTGCTTGCTTGTATAGGTGAGTGGGGTTTTCTAGTGTTTTTTTTGGTTTTGTTTTGTTTTTTTTTTAAGATTTATTTATTCATTATGTATACAGTGTTCTGCCTGCACACCAGAAGAGGGCACCAAATCTCATTACAGATGGTTGTGAGCCACCATGTGGTTGCTGGGAGCTAAACTCAGGACCTCGGGAAGAGCAGCTTAACCTCTGAGCCATCTCTCCAGCCCCCTGGGTTTTTTTTTTTAAAGAGGTTTTAAAACAGTTTTTAACTTAAAGCTTTTTTGAGAATTTCTTAGATGCCTGCTATACCTCCATCCATCCCTTTCCCTACTTCAACCCCTTCTGTGACTGCTCCCACAAACTCATGACCTATTCTTCACTGTTGTTACACACACACACACACACACACACACACACACACACACACACACACACACACGAACTGCTGAATGCATTTGGAGTAGCTCGTTTGCACCTGTGTTGAAGGCTTACTTCTTGGGATTGGATAGTATCAGGGGCTTGTCTCCGGGGAAGACTGGTTGTCTGCCCCTCTTTCAGCAGCAACTGATTGCATGTGGGTTCTCATCTCCACGTAGGACCCTTCCATATTCCCCCCATCTGTGTTGGCATGACAACTGAGGCTGCTGATACACAGCTCCTGTTTACAAGACCATAGTTTTAAATTTCAGGGGTGCAGTTTTCCTCTCATATAGAGAAGATTGTAGAGCTGTTGTCAAATAGGTTTTTTTTTTTGGGGGGGGGTGTGCTTCCTCCATTTGTTGTTGAGACAGGGTCTCTCTACATAGGCCAGGCTGGCCTCAGTCTCACTTGGTAGCCCAGGCTGACCTCCGAATTATAAACCTCTTGCTCTCTTCTGTCTGAGTACTGGGCTTACATGTGTACATCATCATACTAGGATTATAGGTATACATCACTAAGCCTGGCTCAATTTTGTGTTTCGAAAATACTTGGCCGGGTGGTGGTGGTGCACACCTCTAATCCCAGCACTCGGGAGGCAGAAGCAGGTGGATCTCTGTGAGTTGGAAGCCAGCCTGGTCTATAGAGAGAGTTCCAGGAAAGGCACAAAGCTACACAGGGAAACCCTGTCTCAAATAAATAAATAGATAGATAGATAGATAGATAGATAGATAGATAGATAGATGAATGAATAAATACTTAACATTTTTGTAGCCAAATCTACTCCAGAAAGCCGATATTAAAATACTGCACATACATATTTAAGAAAAATGCATATAAAATCCACACTATTATAAAAATATGAGTAGCTAAGTAATTAATTTACTCCTTTTCCTTCCTTTCTTTTTCTTTTCTTTCTTCCTTTTTTTGGGGGGAGAGACAATTTCATGCAGCTCAGGCTAGCCAAGGATAAAATTAAGCCTCTGATCTGCCTGTCTATACCTTATGAATGTTGATATTATAAGTGTGCTACAGATGTGTACTACTGCACTCAGTTTATGTGGTGCTGGTTATCTAACCCAGAGCTTCATGCAAAGTAGGCAAAGACTATACTAAATGAATTATATCTCCATTTAATAAAGGAAAATAATACAGCTATGAGTTAAGCCTCATACAACCGTATAAAGTTAGGGGCCACTATTAGCAAAATTCTGAGGTCGGAAAAATGCCAACACTGCCTTAATGAATGGCACAAATAGGATTTGAAATCTGGCAGCTTGCCTTCAGAATCAGTTTTTAACGTATTAGTTTATTCACTCTGTGTGCATGAAGATGTTAGGATGTTACTTCCAAAGTTTGGAGAGAATGAAGGACTCCACTTCTACTGAGATGAAGGTCTATCTTGCCAACTATCTGCTCTTTCTGTCAGCATGACAGTGAATATAGTACAACTTCTTAAGAAAATGACTAACAGGTTCAACAGTTAGAAGCACAAGAACTGTCAACATGCATAAAAGCCTTTTATGCAAAAGTCATGGTTTTGCAGCTTAAATGTGCCAATCAATTTGCCTTCTTGATCACCACCCAAAGGAGAGCTGTTGATGTCTAGTCTTTCATCTTGGTTCCCAGAAACTGAGCAAGAAAAACGACCACACTGAGGGGCTAGTAGTCTGTTGCTGTAGGCATTTATGAGCAAACATTAATTTCACTTTATTAGTTGAAATCTTTAAATGTTGTATAAGACTGAAATCAAACCCAAGAGCAATCTCCTTGAAAACATATTGCTCATATTTGCTGACTAGTGTTACAAGGTATGGGATGAGAGGCCCCAGGGCTTAAGAATGGCAGGAAATTCAATGTGCAAAGATACTCACCCTAGTTTTGGCATCAATCTGGCCACCTCTATCCAGTAGGAGCTTCACCATGTTGGTATTTCCCCTTTTGGAAGCCACATGCAGGGGAGTAATTCCATTCTAGAGTGTGGAAAGTCAAACAGAGCAGGTTGGATATAGCAGGGTGTGAGGGCAAGACTTCCTAATAAAGACTAGCAAGGGGTTATGACCCATGGTATCTATGGTTCAATGGTTTCGACATAAGGAACAAAGAAGCCCATAAACCATGGGATGCTAACTGTTAGAAAATGAAAAATGGAACAAAAATGCCTGTTAGTCAAGAACTACAATATACACGTGGAATGTAAAACAACTCAAGAGACAGAAGGAGGACATTGGTGTGGTAGAAGCCTCAAATTCTAATATAAAGCCCAGTAAAATGTCAGTCTAATACTCATGTACTATAGAGTTTGAGATCTCAAAGTTTTATGCGTTTAAAAATGGGAAAATGCACGTATTAATATCAGTGATGATTATTCTTTAAAAACTCCTTCAGAATAATTCGCAGAAGAAAAAAAAAACAACTGGAAAGTAGTATAACAGTTTCAGAACAAAGGATTTTTTTCCCCAAAGAGGATTTCACCACATAGCCCAGGCTAGCCCAGAACTTGCTATACAATGTAGGCTAGCCTTAAACTGGAAACCCTCCTGCCTGGGCCTCCAGATTCCTAGGATTACAGATATCTGCCACCACACATGGCTTATACAGAAGACTTCTAAGGATTATAACAGTACACATAAAACTTAACTTTGTCTTATGAGATATCAGGTTTCATTATTATGGCATGGATATATGTCCGAATTTGGTGTGGGTCGTAATTTCCCAAGTATTCAAATACTGCATCAACTGAACCATGTTAAATAACATTCCCTATGTGAATTTTATACTATCATGCAAATGAATTTTTCTAACAGAAGCAGACCATTACATGCATAATTCCATGTGCTATCTTCCTGTGTATTTTAGGAAGACCTCAGAGTAAAATTTCAATTCATTAAACCAACAGAGAAAAAAAAAAGGTCTCACCCACTTGTGTGCCCACTTGTTAAGAAACACTCCCTACAGAGTTTGTGCTTACTATTTTAACACTGTCATCTATGGATTGGAAGTTGATCATTCATGATTTTTTTGCATTGTTTTATAATCTAACAGTTAAATGCCATGTCAAAATTAGCCTCCTTGATTACTGACACAGTCCTCATTTATTTTCATTTTTTGTATGTTTGAGTGTTCTGCCCTCAGAGGCCAAAAGAGAGCACTGGGTTCCCTGGAGCTGGCATTGAAGGTGGTGAGCAACTCAACAAGGGTAGGAGTCCAACTCTTGCCCTCTGGAAAAACAATAAGCTCCATCTCCCTGGCTCCCAGAGTCTTGCTTTATTTATTGGGTTATGATGTCATCTTGTGATTAAGACCATGAAAACTTCAGAATCTTTAGGATGGCAGAAGGTGGTTAAATATAAGATTTTAATGGAAGCCATTAATGTTCATATTTACTTTCTTAAAATACATTTATTTTACCACATACCCTGGCCGTGAAGTCCACCGCGGCTCCTCGGTTTAGAAGAAGAGTCGCCACATTGACGTTTCCATAGTGAGCAGCTATGTGCAAAGGGGTGAAGCCACTCTAGAGAAAGAGAGAAAGAGAGGGTAGGGGATGTACCTTACACTGAGGAAAGCAACCACTGACTAACCAGAAAACTTACAGGGTAACCCCCTGCCAAGTATATGAGCGATGCAATTCATGTAACAAATGTTTTAATGCAACTCTATAGCTTAGTGTTATAAGAGAGAAATAAATACCCTATACTTGCTGGAAAATTTATTTTTAATTTATGAGGCTAGTTAGCTATACAAAACTGTTTCTTAAGTTTGTTTAGCTTATTAGAGAAAAACAGAATATGATGAAACCAAATACAGTTTCAAATACAGGATTAACAAGTAACCAATAGCTGTTTTCATCAAAGATTTAAAAAAAAAAAGAGTGTTTTTGTTTTGATTTTTGTTTTCTATTCTCATGTGTGGGGGGTGTGTATAGTTGTGTGTGCTGGAGGTGTACTAGGTCCACTGTTCCAGAACCCTCCAGCTTATTCTCTTAGGACACGGTCTCTCACAAAACCTGGAGTTAGCTGGCAACCAGTAAGCATGAGCAATCCTCTGTTTCCACCCTCTTAGCAGAAGGGTTGAGGCTTGCACATGGCCACACCCGGATTTTTTACATAGATTCTGGAAACTGGAACTGGGGGTCCTTATGTTTGCACAGCAAATGAGTTTACCCACTGAGCCTTCTTCCCCACCCCTTGATCATAATTGTAAAAGAGCACTGGTTGGCATTTTATCTTCAGGACTGAAAATTTCTCAGGAAAAATGTCTAGTTCATTCTACAGCATCCACACTGGTTTTCTATCCCTTTCACAACTGCTTAGACTGTGATTTATAGTGAAAAAGAATTTTAAAAACATTATTAAACAACGTTTTCTCCTATTGAGTTGGCTTGTCCAGCCTCAAGGTGAGGACTTTTGCCTTGTCTTATTGTGTGTTGATTTTTCGTGTTTGGTTGCTGTCTCTTGGAAGCCTGCTCTTTTCTGAAGGAAAATTGGGGAAGGGGGAACAGGAGAGAGAAGAGGAGAGGAAAAATAGCAAGGAGTGGAGGGAGGGGAAATTGTAGTCAGGATGTATTGTATGAGAGAAGAATGTATTTTCAATTAAAAAATGCTTGTTATCAATATGAATATAAAATAAAAAAATGGTTAAATTTAATCTAATTTCAAATATGAATTAAATATAATTTTATCACTAAAATAAAATGTAAGTAAAATAATCACATTAATGAATGGATATGGGTATCAGAGAAATATTTTATTTCCCAAATGCTTCAAAAACAAAGTCTGAGAATCAAATGAAGAAATCATTTCTTTTTCTGATTTAGCTGTAGTTAGATATTTTTGCTGTTCTTCACAATAGATGCATATGAGCTCTTTTCTTATTGAAGTGCTCAAAGAGCTGGTAATATTACTTACTCTATAGTTTTCAAATCTCAATAAAAATATGGGGAAACAAACGGCATTTGTTGGCTAATACCCCACTGTTTGCAAGTTATTTCCTATTCTCTTTTACTTGGAAATGGATTTTAATATGGAATCTATTGCTTTAAGAAATATTCTACAAGCCACAATCAATTTTATTGTCTTTATGTATAGAATTTGGTGATATTGTTTTCAAAATACTAAGATAAACATTTAGATGGCTTAAGTAACTGAAGGCTGTTGATATATTAAGCAACATTAATTGCAAATAATTTTAACTGTAGTGAAGCAAGATATGAAAATAAAAACAGTAACTGTGAGTTCAATTTCAACAAATGTGATCAAGATTATTTTACTCTGCCTGTAGGTGATACATTCACACCAAAAGTAAAGCATGAATTATACAACCCATAATTATTTTATAAAATGTTAAAAATTTTTCTATTTTCATCTTTACCTCTTGCCACCCAGACACAGTCCAAATATATGCCTATTATTATTGTAACAGTTTTCTCAGAAATTGCAACATTTCTGCCTGCACAGGAATTCCTTAAGAGCAGGAAGGTAAACAACTCAAGAGCTTCAGGAAGTCCCTGAATCTGACTAGATCCACTAGGCCCCTCCCTGACAGAGTTAGCAATAAAAGCTGAGAGTTCTCTCAGACCACACCAGCTACCTGGAAGAAGCAAAACCCAGATGGGCTGACTGGAGGAATTGTAGACCAGAGTCACTTGGAAAGGATGCTTTCCAATCTAATGATCTGCCTGCAGACTGTTCAGTGCACTCCAGTTTCTCAGGTTTTGTGAGCTGTCACCCATGTTGGGGTGGGCTCTGGTGATGCAGCTGTCTTTGAATCATTTCTCCTCCTGTAAGTGACCCCTCATCCATATTCTTGTAAGTAACCCTAGTAAGACTCATTGGTTCACCATGCTGGACTTTTGTGTTGTCTGTATTTTGGTTTGTTATGGGCTCCTTGTCTGGAGTGAATAGACATGTGTACTGTCTCTCCCCAGGAAAATTTTTGTTATACAATTACTCAAGTCACAATTTAATTTCAAAAAATTATATTAATTGCTGGAAAATGATTTCCCAATTATTCAAGTCTAATAACATTTTTATCATTTATAATAATTAATTAATGCTTTCTAATTGGCCTTAATGATCATAATGTTTCAGGCTATTATGTTGCACAACTCGCTGCTGGTTTACACCCCCATAATGTATAAAAGTTATCCCCAAGGAGTACCTAAGAAATTAAAGTTATTAAAATTAGTAATTAAGATCAATTTTCATAATTTCAGTTCTGAAAAATTTTACTAAGGAGTTGAACTGAAGTTCCCTCACCCTCAGTATTATGCACAGAAAAAGGAATAAACAATAAAAGCAGTACAAATAAGTCAAGTAAATTGCATTGCATTAGATGAATGTGTTAATAGTTGAAAAAGATGACATTTTCTACGAATGCCCAAAGATCTACAACTTCAACAAGTTCCCAGCTCAGTGATAAAGAAGAAATATTTTAGAGACTCACCCTACCAAAACAAAAGTCAGCCTTCATAAACAGTCACTTGCTTTTGAGTGCAGATTAATTTTTATAGCATACTTTCAATAATGTTTACGTTGTGACAAAGGAGAGATAACAGATACTATAGGCTTCTGAACTTAACGTTCTTATTTATAATGACCTATTTTTATATGTGGAAAACTATTTAATGGCAAGTATTTTACGACTTACAGGAAAAAAGCAATTGCTTTGCTCATGATGCACAGAGCCATTATTGATTATAAACAATGTGGTAAAGGAAAAAAATGCAGAAAAGGGGCTTCTGCTATTAAATTACAGAGAATCCTCCTGAACTTTTATTTCCCTAAATTCTAATCTGTACATTCTCATTAAGAGGAAAAATCTGTATCTCTTTGCAAAAGTTTCAGAATAAGGCTCACTCACAAAAATACAAGCAATGGTAGTGTTTTATTTCATGCCAGACTCACAGACTATTTAAATAGTTGGTTTAATAATTATGTTGTATCAAATAAATGTTGCATCAAATACATTTGAATTATCAATCTTTCTTAATTCAGGATTTTCCCCTAACCAGTTTCCCACTAATAGAACTTTGATCATTAGTATGAATTAGTGAGCATTTATTCTATCTGGATAAAAACTAAAAATAAATCAAAACAAGGCAAATGTTGGTATAATGACAATACTGTACCTCAGTTGTCCTATTCACCATCATCTGAAGCAGTGTTTTGTGGGAAAAAGAGGGAAGATGTTACACAATGCAAAATTAAAGAAACAGTAGATCTGCTCTCTGCAACTGAGCATCCTTTTCCAACAAGACAGAGTAAGAAAAGCCATTACACAATAGTCATTTCTTCTGACTCTCTCTATAATTAATGGTGTAAACAGAACGTCTAACTAAATTTCTCAAAGATGGAAACTGGTCTTCTAAAAAAAAAAATCATTTAGCCTTAATTTTTGTTACTGTCTGCCAACAGCTAGTCCCCTTCCATCTGAAATACCCATGGAAATAATGTATATGTTTTCCTGACCAGAGTGCTGCATTATCAGCAGAGAGTCTGGTCCTTTTCATCACCCAGGAGGATGCTGGCTGTCAGAGGGGACCTCTCCACAGATGCATCAGCTCTTACCTTGGATTGTACATCAGCGTTGTGATCGTTCTGAAGCAGGAGGGCTGCAGACTTGGTGTCATCTTTCCGAGCCGCAATGTGCAGAGCCGGCAGCCTCACCTTCCCTTTGGTGTCATTCTCCAAGAGGATGGCCACCGCCTGGTTGTGTCCCTGCTGAAGTGCCACAGCGAGAGGAGTAAAGCCATCCTAGGATATAATTGACATGAATGAGTGAGACTGGCAACCAGGACAGAAAAATCACTGCGAGGAGCAGAAGCAGAGTGGATTCTGCACTTGCCCCACGGTGCAACGGCTTCATCAGATTGCTCTCTCGAGTTCCATTCTGTACCTTGACAAAGCCTGCTGATGATGGGATGTGGCCACTTTACAGGAGTGGGCCAAATGTGTGTTTGGAAAAGGAAAATAAAAATTAGAACAAACACTTAGCTATGCCTTCTAATGTAAAGGAAGAAGAATGGAACCCAAATCTAGCTGGAAGTGAAAAATACAACGATCTCTAGAGGAAAATGAGTGTCCATCAACAATGCAAGATGGATGGGTGTCTCTGCATTGTCTCCTGGAAGGTGATAATAGCTGTGGATAGAGTAATTGATATCATTTATGTTAGGATGTTGGAGCTTTAATGTGACCTGAAGCTGTTTGGTAAATTAGACTAGTCATTAATTTTGCGACTACTTGCATTTTAGATTGCTAAGATAGATCATTTCAGTATAAAGTTGTACATACTAGATAACATTTAAAATCCAACTTCTCAATTGTCAACTGAGAGAGAGAGAGAGAGAGAGAGAGAGAGAGAGAGAGAGAGAGAGAGAGAGAGATCAACAAACAGTGCAGACAATGCAAACTTAGAAAGGTCTCCAGGATAAGATAGAAAGCATTGCTACAAAATTTGGAAAGTCATCTTTTCATCATCAGAAGCCAGTATTTAGGTCCTGGAAAGACAGCAAGTGTATCCCTCCTTAATTCCCTGAAGTTTTCAAGCAAATCTTAGACATCCTATTTATACAGCAGGAACGAGGGCGGTAGGTTGTACAGCTGAAAATGTCATTCCAGGATTAGGAGTAACTCACCCAAATCTAACTACTCAATTTGTTTTCAATATTAATTCTTTAAGTGATGACTGTGGGTTTTTTGAGGGAAAATATTGTCTCAAGCATATCATACTATATATGCAGCATGAACCATGTATGCAGCATGACTATGCTTATTGTTTATTATTTTTTTGAATATGCTTGAATTTTAAATACAGCATACTACTTCACAGAGTGGAGGAGCAGAGTGTAGCATCTTAAGGTAGAGAAGAGCAAGCAGCTGCAGTATATAGGTATGTCAGGAACAGGGTACTTTGTGAATAAAGGGACACTCCCATCATTGTGTGCATATTTGGATGTATTTCCCCTCGCACTCTGTAGCAGTCTGTATTAATGGCATATGGACTTTGTTTTCATTCTATATCCTTAGAGACACAGCCTGCAGAATGGAACCCCAGTAAAACGATTGTAATCTTAAATTTTGGCAGAATTCAGGAGGAAGGAAAGGAGAGGAGATCTATAAAAATGGTGCTGGCCAGACAGGCAACTCCCTTTGGAAGACTAAAAGCTGGATTCCAAACATGCAGGATTCATTCTGATCTGTAGTTCAAGGAAGAAGGCTAAAAATGTCTAACAATTTTTTCAAATACCTCAATGAACTCTGTGAAACAGAAAAAAAAAAAAAAAGCTAAGTTGAGCAGTTTTGATTTCATCAATATTTATTAATTGTATATATGAGAAATTTTAGAACTAAGCATCTCTTCATGAGCATGCATGTCACCACCATGTGGAAGGATTGTGTGATTGTCTGATTTTTTAAGTGGCTATGGTGATTGGTTGCTGATCGACTTTTACACACTATTGCTGCCCATGAACCCAGAAGTGCTACTTATCCGTATCACACATAAATAGAAATGAAAGCAAAGAAGATATTTCATGATAGAGCATGGGAGCATCAGTTAGTCACCCCTGCAACAGCATTATCTGTTACAGAATGATACAGTTAAAAAGAAGTGTGCAAAGGTTTGTCCCTGTGAACCTTGGTAATTATTGGATAGGTGATAAGTTCAGTATATTAGGTTTATAAATTTCCAATCATTATAAGAAAGTGGCTTTAGTTATTCAATGATATCTTTTTAATAAGATATAAGACATACTTATGACTAGGCTAGGCTTCAACCCCACTCCACTTTGTTTCCTTTGAAAGCATTGTATTTGGTTAGATAATAGAGTTCAGCAGGTCACTGGATAGCATGCTCTCTTCTGACACAGTGATCACTGAGGGCTATGTTTAGAATCACATTGCAATACTGTGATGATCAACTAGACCAAAGGAGTTGCCAATCTGCTGAGAACATCATGAACTGAGTTCAATGAAAACCCACATTAGACACTCTAAGTCTCCTGGATGACTGAGAGAATTCTAATGTGAAGGTTTCATATAATTAACAATTCAGCCTTCAAGGAAAAGGAAAACAGATGGGTTCCCTTATGTCGGGACGTTTCTTTGAGAAATGGTCTCTTTGTTATCTGAGCATTGCCTTGAGATATTCATACTCTACTCACAGGCAAATTCAGTGTCTTAAGGAACAAAAAGACCTCAGGTTATAAAAAAAAATTTTTATCTATACTGTAAGTGCAAAAATTATGTCTGTGTTACTGAATGCAGAACAAAGAAGCACGTCATAATGGGCAGTTCTATTTTCTAGTTATAATCAAAGCATATATGACATAACAACTTACTTAACATTAATGATGATGGAAATCAGAATGCATGATCATGAATCTAAAATGAAGGTATAAACTCATGGTGACCAGCCCAAGTCACTCACTGGCCATTACAATGGATTATAATAGTAATATGAACATTCCCAGCATGCTTTAGACAAAGAAGTAGAGATCCTTTGCAATTGGACCTTAAAATAAAAGAACCAGAGACCAAGACTTACCTCTGTAGCAGTGCTCTGATTAGCTCCATTTTCTAGCAAGTATTTAACAACATCAATATGATTCTCTTGGGCAGCCATATACAAAGGAGTGAAGCCATTCTGAGGACAGACAACAAAAAAGCAATCTCAATCATTTGTAAAGTTACACCAATAATGAGAGAATTCACACACTCCATGAAATAATGCCTATGTAATCTTCTGTATTTATCAATTCATAAGTGAAGTAAACAATATGAAATGTATCTATGTAATATCTTCTGTATTTATCAATCCACAAACCATTTAAACAGACTACCATTGTCATGAATATACATACTTACTTAGCATAATTGGTGCTACCAGTTATTATTCATAAAAGATCATGCTAGAAGTTGAGAAAGTCTATATTCTGACTACAGTTGCATTGCTGATAATGAAATGGATACATTATTTTTAAAGCCACTCTGAAATTTTATCATTCATTTGCTTAATTATTCACAGAAGTGCAGCCCCCAATAATTGAACCATCCCTAGGATACAGTGGCAAAAAGGACAAACACATGTGCCCTCATGGAGTACCATACTATAATACCATTCATTATTATGTACTTATAGAAAAATCAACAGAAATGTTACACTACTGAGTTTAAAATTAAGTTTAATTGTCACATTTCTTTTTTATTTCTGTATGCTTAAGAATATACTGACTTTGTTGAGGGAGAAAAAACACATTTTTTAAAAAAGCTTGACTCATAAATTCTCAAAACAATTGAGTAATTCTTATGTCAGATTATTAAATGTAGATGTTTATACTCCCCCTATAATAATGAGAATGAGCAAAAGTGAGATGAACACTTAGAGATCATTAACCACTCCCAAAAAGTTGCAAAAATAGGTTTTAAACTACTTTGTCACCAGGTGGTGGTGGCGCATGCCTTTGATCCCAGCACTCAGGAGGCAGAGCCAGGCAGATCTCTGTGAGTTTGAGGCCAGCCTGGGCTACCAAGTGAGTTCCAGGAAAGGCGCAAAGCTACACAGAGAAACCCTGTCTCGAAAAACCAAAAAAAAAAGAAGAAGAAAAGAAATGAAACTCCTTTGCATGCATTGTAAAAGTGGAAACATTAGTGACCACTAACCAGCAAAATATAAATACATGTTATTCAAGTACAATAAGTAAAGAAATTAAACTTTTGTTTATGAAATGAAAAATACAGAGGCCAAATGGTGAAAGTAATTTTGAATCTAAAATAGAAATCATCTAAGAAGAGTAAATTAACAATAGTGTTATGATTTGTGAATAACTCCTGCTAGCTGAAGAGTGTATTTTCAAAGGCTTATCAAGCAGGTGAAATCTGGTGTATTTTAAGAACACTGAAGAGGTGGCGGAAGGATGGAATTAGAGATTCGAAGGAAGGGAAAGCCAAGGAAGACTGTTCAAAACAACGAGTGGGTGTGGAATAAGGATCTTTGGAGACAAGGAAGAGGTAGGGATGCAGTAAGAGAAAAAGAACTTGAACAGAGCACAGCCACTGCTAACGGTTTGCCTCTGACAGAATTCTCTAGGCAGACTGAGAGAAAAAGAAACAGGAAGAGGTCATGAATTCCTCAGGAAAAGATATACCATGCTTAGACCTTTGCCAGTAAGAGACTCAACCCTGGGTCTTGAACCGTAGAGGGACTTTTTTCTTGCTGAACCATTTGAACTGTTCAAACTACCTAAGACTGATAAATATTAACTCAACACAATATAATTCTATGACATATAAATTCTTATTATATATAGTTTATCAGTTCACAGACCATTTCAAGAGACCACCATTGTCTTGAGTGTATATAACATACAGGGCACTCTTAGTGCTTCAGATTCCTATCTCTAACACATTAGGCTAGGAGGGACTATACACCAGACCGAAAATAAAAAGGTTCAGTACAGCCAGGAGTCTCATGTCTCCTTGGTATCCCGACTTGGTGCAGTTGACCTGACCACCAGGCTCTACCTAGTGTTACCAACCATGGTCCCCTTACTCAAACTCCTCTAATGTCTGCTGTGGAATATTCCTTTACTACCATTGTGATTGGTTTAATAAAGAGCTGAATGGCCACTAGATAGGCAGGAAGACGTGTAGGTGGGACTTCTGGACAGAGAGAGCTCTGGGAAGAAGAAAAGCAGAGTTACCAGTGAGACATAGAATAACTAGGATGGACATAATGGAGATGAGGTAACAAGCACATGGAAGAACATAGATTTTAAATGATGGGTTAAGTTACAAGTGCTAGTTAGAAACACGCCTAAGCTAAGGCCAAGCTTTTGTAATTGATATGTCTCTATGTCACTTTTTAGTGAGCTGATAACTCAAAGAAAAGCCCAACTACAGTTGTTCTCTCAGACAACCTTTGGCCAGCACAACAATGGCCTTACATATATCCATATCTGTCCATATTATTTATTATAGCTGAACAAATATATGACAAGATAACTTAAGGAATTTGAAAGGGTTTGTTATGGTTCAGGGTTTGGGGGGAATTTCCGCACACCATGATGGGAAAGACATGGAAACAGAGACAGTCATATCCAAGACAATGGGAGCATGAAGTATTGGGCACTGACATGTCTTTGCACCAGGAAGGAGAGAGAAAGCTGTTCTGGAAACCATAGGCAGGGATAACTTCAAAGACCTGCCACTAGCAACCTATTTCTTTCACACAGGTACTTCCTAAAGACTCTATAAAATAGTGTCCCAGCAGAGCACCAAGTATTCAAAATGTGAGCCTTTCTGGAACACTGAAAGCATGACATCATCCTAATCATTAGAGTCGGTAAATTCTATCTTATATGGCAAAAAGAACTTTGTAGATGTGATTAAGTAAAGGTCTTGAGAAGCAGAGATAGTGATCCAGTTGGCTCAGTATTACTATGAGGACCTATATGAGACTTGTAAGGCAGAGGCTAGAGATGGAACAGGAGGGTCAACTCTATCTGCTGGCTGTAATGATGAAGGGAGGGACTGTGATCCAGGCAATACACCTGTAGAGGATGAAACCAGCCAAGAAATGGATTGTCACTGAAAGCTTCCAAAAGAAAACAGCCTTGTCAACACGGCAGATTATTAATTTGCAAAACTAGGGGAGAATAATTTCGTGTTGTTATTAGCCACTGATTTTGCTATTTGTGTCTGTTAATTTGTTAAAACAACAAGAATCAATGTCTTGGCCTGGGGTAGGAGACCAGAACAGTCTTTGGTCAGATTTTGCAGCATCTGCAATAATGTATGTTAAAGAGGGAGAACTGGAGCCATGGTGCTTCCATGGTTATGAGATGGAAAACTGGAGCCATGGTGCTTCCATGGTTATAAGATGGAGAACTGGAGTCATGGTGCTACACTGCCATGGTTAAGAAACACCCCACTTGGGAATAAGGACTACTCCTTCGAGGAATTAGGAAAGAGCAAGGCAGTATACTGACACCATTGTAAACTGTATAGGAAACTGTTCATCTTCATTCAAATATTGCTTAACACAGTATTCCTGGTCTCCTCATACATACATGAAAGTGCTATTAAATATATCATGCTCCTATGGTTCTCTGAAGGGGTTTAAGCAGAAATAGTTATGAAAGCATATATAACTTCTCATTGCTAATATTAAATTCCTTATCCTAGGTGCAAGCAAGGAGAGTAGCATGCAGTAGTTCCAGATAATGGATTCTTACCCCTGGAGTACAAATGGTTTCAATCCATATTATTTACTAATCATTGTTCGGGGTTCTCAGATTAGTTATAACTCTTTTTCAGACCCAAGAAGTCATGCTGAACTTTGGAGAATTCAACATCAAATAGGACTCTCATCTAGAAGCTTTACTTTATGCTACAAAAATGCCTCGCCACAAAGGGATGGGTGGATGGCTCAATGGGTAAAGTGCTTGCTGTGTGAGCCTGAGGACCTGAGTTCAAATCCCCAGCAGTGATATAATTGTGGGGTCCACTTCTGTGCCTTTGCTTATCTAAATACTATGAATAATACCTCTGACTATAACAAATACCAATTATTTGCCATTCATTTATATTTATTTACCAAAAAGAAAAATATGTTTGGTAGCTATTTACTACTTAACATTGTGCTCAGATAGTGACTCAGAAACAAACACAAAGCCTCTTTGCCATGTCCAGCACAGACAGGCTGGTCCTGGAAACCAGACTGAGGGACTGAAAAACAGACAGACGCACAGACACACTTACAGAAGAGCTGCAATCAGCTGGTTCATGCTTGCTCTGATGGAGCAGCACCAACTACATAAGCAACCCACAACCTCAGTGGATTTATGTATATAGTCAACATCCACACAAAGACCAGAGAAAGACTGTGCCTTCTACCTCATCCCAGCCCAAGGAAGGCTTTACCCACTCCCATGGGTCTGAGTCACTGTACTGGCCCTTGATAATAATACACATTCACTAGAACTTTATCCACTCCTTAGCACCTTCACTCAAGGCTTCCTCTGCTCTCCACACTTCTTTCCATGAGAACACCCAGTCCAAAGCTGAGATAACCAAGCTTAAACTACTATAGACAGATTAAGGGACATATCTAACTATTCTACTTTTTTTTTTTTTTTTTTACTACATGTTATATAAGAAGAACACAGAGGAAGGACGTGGAACTCAACTGTGTGAGGAAATTCTGCAGGCAGGATGTCACTGAAGTGACTCAGTGTAAAAAGTAGAGGAACCACAGAAGTGCAGAAGCAGAAAAAGCTTTTTAGATGGAGATGAGAAAAGAAAGGACAAATGGGTCTTATGCATCCATCACTCGTGCCAGATGGTGAGGGGATTGGGTTCGGCAGGGCTTAGCCCTGTCTGCCTCATTAAGAATCCGGCACTTTGTTTTAAATGGCTTGAGAGACACTCAGGTTTTTTAAACAGGGATTTGGCATGAGTGAATGAATATATCTGCATTTTAGGAGATTATGATGCCAAGAATAAAGAGGAAGAAATGGAAAACACTCTGACTAGAGTTACTGAGAATGAAAGGAAGGTTTTTGTAATAATCTTGATGAGAGTTGAAAAGGGAAAATACTGGGATAATTTTGGTTCATTCAAAGGTAAGACAGTATTCAGATATTTATACTACACTCTGTGGACTAGAAGGAGTACAAGTGGTTTCAATCCATATGTTTATTAATCAGTGTTAAATAGTTCTCAGATATACCTCTTTTTCCAGATCCAGAAATCAGGCTAAACTTTGGAGACACCAAATATCAAGTAGGACTTGCATCAATAATCTTTATTTTGTGCTTATAAAAAATGTCTTCTACAGGGCGGTAGTGGTGCATGCCTTTAATCCCAGCACTTAGGAGGCAGAGTGAGTTCGAAGCCAGCCTGGTCTACAGTGCGAGATCCAGGACAGGCACCAAAAACTACACAGAGAAACCCTGTCTCAAAAAAAAAAAAAAAAAAAAAAAATGCCTAGCACATGAATGGGCAAATGGCTTGATGGGTAAAATCTAGCTGTTTAAGCATGAGAAACTGAGTTCAGATCCCCAGCAGTGAAGTAAAAGGGGGTTCACCTGTATGTCCTAGGGGTGGGCAGAGACAGGCAGATCTCTGGACCCCACTAGCATGCCAGTTTAGCCAATTGGGGAGTTCTGAGTTCAGGGAGAGACCCTGTCTCAAATAGGATGATGATGATGATGATGATGATGAGGAGGAGGAGGAGGAGGAGGAGGAGGGGGAGGAGCACAATATATGAAGACACTCAATGTCCACCTCTGGCCTCCACATGAAAATATCCCCATGCACAATGCTTAGCTCACAGCAGGCATTAAGTTAATATGCCTTAAATAGATGAATGAATAAAATTAACAATCCAAATTTCTTTTTACATCTGTGATAATTTTAATTGATGTCTAAATTATTTTCAAACACATAAGTCTGGTTCCTTCTTTTTAAACTCAGAATGTCTTAATAGCTTGCTCTTAAGGCATTGATTATGGAGGGTTTGATGATGGGTGGCTTCTAAGTCCAGTACTTAAAAGCTGTTGCTTTCCAGCCTTGAACACTCTTTTAGGTCACCTTCTTTAGGGAGAAGGAATATTCGTCATGATATCATTCAAGCAGCCACATGAGACCCACAAGAGAAGGAACTGAGATTTCCTGACAGGGCTATCTTGCTAACCATTTGAAAATTACCCAGAGAATATGTGCCTCAGCCCAGAAATGCCTTCAGTGATTGTAGCTCTGGGGATCCTCACTATGACTTCACAAGGGACTCTGAAGCACAACCACCCAAGCTAAGCCCCTGCTCAGAAACTGGCATGATAATGCATGTGTGTTGTTTGATGTTGCTAAGTTTGGTCAGAAAACTATTTTAGTAGCAACAGTTAATAAGCCCAATGCCCAGCAAGAGATGTCCTACACGCTCAGCCTGTGTCTGTCTTACCAGTTACACTGCTTGCCATGCTTAATTCATAGTCCTTCTTTTCTCTTCAGGAAAGAAATTATCTTAAACAGGTGCCTTCAAATATTTTAGACATATAACCCTTTAAATGCTAAAAATAAAAATCTAGACACACTGCTCCCCTTGAGGTTGAATGAGATATAAGTGGCCCCCAATGTCTACCAATCCCCTAACTATCAGGACAATGGTATTTAGCTGTGCTGGATTCCAAAATAGCACATGAAGGATGCTTCCTGGAGAACCCTGGGATCTGGGTTATCTATGAGTGAAAGCACTATGACCCAACAGTCATTGTACCCTGTTACCAATACAGAGTACTTTGAAGTCAGAAAAGATTAGACCTCTGCATTGATAAGAAAGAATATATGGAACAGATAGCTAGTGTATTTGTCTAGGTCAAACCACACATAGTCTGAAGCAGTACTAAAAATAAAACTATAGCTTTCCATACTCATAATGTCCTAAATTCCAACGTGTTCTTTGGATTTACTCTCCATTCTTACAGGAAGATTCAGTGAACAAATCTTATAACCATCTGTAATAATAAAAAATGGGAATGGTTATACACAGTGTGGAGTCAGTAAAAGTCAAAACTTCCTTCTGAAGAAGTCTTTTGTAAGCAAGCAAACATCAAGATTGAGGGTTCGGTTTTACCTTTTGCACAGAGGAGAATTCTTTAGCAGCCTGACAATCTACCAGTTGACACACATTAGGACTGGTTGGTAGTTACTACTTTAGTCATCATTTTAGTGCCTTACATAGTCCTCTTCTATTTAAGCAGATTATAAGACAAGGTAGGAAAGAATCCTGAAATTACCAGCAAGCTTGAAGGGCAGAATGATGCAAATCCTGTCCCTAAATACACCATGAACACCCAGCTGTGAAGGATGCAGGAAACCAATCTGGACTAATTGTAACCATGAAAAATAAAGCAGATTTTGGGTATTCTAGGGGTCTGCTTAGGGAACAAGAAGGAAAAATGGGATTGTGAATTATTTGGTAGTGAAGCTCAACTGCTCTACTCATTTTGTAGATTCAAAAGACTTTCAGATGACTGGAGCCAATCAACTCAGGACATTCTCTAGGATACAGTGGCTTCAAGTTTGCATAACACATTGAGCTCCTCCCCTCAACCAAATCCAGGGTTCTATTTTTTTTGAAAATTGGAACAGAGAGACAGATATTGTCTCTTTTTATAAACTGTAGACAACAAAAGTGTAGCTGCCATCATAGGTCTACAGTGAAATTGTCTAAAATAAATCAGATGGTTATGGCAAAATCATTCAATGGTAGAGCTATCCTGAAGCTCATTGACCTATCTGAACTTTATACCAAGAAGGCCAAGAAAGGTTTTCTTTTTTATTCAAGGACAAGGTAATCTATTTTCTTATTTGCAATTGGAAACATCCTAATTAATATGACATATGAATGAAAATGCAGTTTTCAGTATCACCATTAGTTAAAAATAAAGCACCCTCGGCTGGAGACCTGGCTCAGCAATTAAGAGCACTTGTTGCTATTCATTCTTAGCACTGACATGGTGGCTCACAGTAACTTCTAGTTCCAGGGGCCCCAATACTCTCTTCTGGACTCTGAAGGCACCAAACATACACATAGTGCATAGACAAACATACATGCAGCAAAATACCCATACACATAAAATGAAAATAAATTAAGCTTTGTTTTTTTAAAAGGAAAATAAAGCACTTTATTCAGGAAATTTGAAGAGTACATAAAGTGCAATAAATCAGCTGGTGCAAGCCATGAAGTAGTATTATTATTTCTTTTAGATTTGAGATTAAAAAATAATTACATCATTTTCCCCTTTCCTTTCCACTCTCCAAACTACCCCATATACTCCTCCTTGTTCCTGTTCAAATTCATAGCCTTTTTCATTAATTGTTGTTATACATAGATATCTGTGTGTGCACACTGATCTGTGTGTGTGTGTGTGTGTGTGTGTGTGTGTGTGTGTGTGTGTATTCTTAAATACATAATGACAACCTGCTTAGTTTGTAATTTCCTTGCACATATATGTTTTCAGGGCTGATGATTCAGTAATGGATAACCAATTGGTGTGCTATTTTCTGGGGAAGACTATTCTCCTCATAGTATGCCTTGGTTGCCTGGACTTCAGAAACCAGGAAAGTACAAAGGGGCCATCGCAGGGGAAGAGGAGTAATAGAGGGGCAATAGCAGGATCCAAGTGTTCTGAACAGGGAAATGGAAAAATCCAGCAGGCTCTCATGAGGGGGGAGGGAGAAAAATACAGAAAAAAAAAAGAGAAGGGTAAACAATAGTAAGGATGTCTAGAAAAGTCATAAAGATCACACTATTAACTATCTATCTAAAAATACCTATAATATACATAGATTTGTATGTAAATACACATCATATAGTTTAATATTTATATTCCTATACATATATATATATATATATATATATATATATATATATGTATCTATAAATACACATATATAGTGAAAGTTTCCCATCTGTCCTGACAATGCTTCCTCCAAGAATCAAGAAAGACCACCTAACAAAAGCCCAATACAAGACATGAAAAGCCATCTTTTGAGTTTTTGCTCAGGGTTGCCCAAGAGACTCCCCAAACATTACAGATTATTACTACTGCCCTTGGTTTCTCCACAGAGGTGGAAGGTAAGTCCCTATTGCTGAAGATACTGTGCACTTCAGACACAAAGTCCTGAGGCCCCTGAGCTGGAACTGACCTCAATGCCTCCTCCCTGAGGACTAGCTTGGTATCAGAAGGAGCCATGCAAGCTTCCAAACAAGTAAGGCAATGATAGGTTCTGCCAACTGTGATGTCAGTGAGCCACAGCAACAACCAGCATGGCATGATAACCTTAAGGGTGCAGTGGAGGCATTCATACCTTGAAGTAACCAACTGCTTTCTAAATGAACTCAAGACCCTCTCAAACAAGAGGGAAATCATGCACGGTACTTGAAATCTAACCAGCTACCCAGAACTAGCAAAGTCATGGGTCTTGGAGGAGACTCTGCAACTGCCACTTTACTAAACCAGCATAATGCCTAACTACATCCTAAATATTTATCTTTATGCCCACAGATAAGTATAGCCCTTATGCCTCATCAAGGAAACTTCTCTTTGCAACTGACGGAGACCATTACAGAAAACCACAACCAATCAAAATGTAGTGATGTGGAGCCCAGTCCCAGATGATCTGCAACACAATTCCTACACCTGGGGCTCAGGGATCATCGGGGAAGAGGGGGTAGAAAGAGTGTAAGAGCCAGAGGATCAGGGAGCTGGCTGAGGGACCATGTCTACTACAAATGTCAGAAGCCACACTCATAAAGTCTGGACTAGGCATGCCAACAGGACTGCCACCAGGCATGAGCTAAACAAGGGCCACACCAACAGAAATGCTAACATGGAAGGAGGCAAGCTCACAAGGCCTCAACCCAACATGAAGTGTGAACGTTTAAGTAAAGTGGAGAATACAAAATTCGGCAACAGGTGTGTTTCCACTGTTATTTAAGTTGTCAATGATATGTTGAGCTTGGGCAGAGATAGTTTAGAGGATAAAGGCAATTGCTGCCAAGCCTGAGTACCTGAGTTCTACCTTTGGACCCACATGCTCTCGGGAGGAATGCCTGCACCTTACATCTTCTCTGACCTCCAAGCAGGCACGTGCTCAAACTCTCACAGCCCTACCTCCCCCTACATGCATACACACTGAGTGAATTTCTTTAAAGAAATGTTACATTCATCCATCTTGGAGTAAATCGCTCTCATGAAATCACATTCATCTTTATAATCACATGGATAAATTCCTTTATAATGTGTATAGAATAAGTAGTCTTGAAGATATAAACTAGAAGGATATCTTGCAGATGTTGAAATCTGAGGAATGATGAGGGGAATAATGAAAATGTTTGAACATGAGAAATAAAATATTTTAATGAAGTCACTAAATATTTAAATATTGAAACTGGGTAACCATTTATCGCTTGGCACATTTTCTGGATTTCCAGATAAACAGTATAGATTATAAGATCCAGGTTTTTGATTTTTGGTTTGTTTTGGGTTTTGTTTGTTTGCTTGTTTGTTTTTGTAGGCAGTATCCTCTGCCTGGCATTGTAGCAAGACCTTTAAAATATGTTTTTTTAACAACATCATAAGTGACCCAGTAACCTATGCAAGAAAATATGTTATATTCAAGAAGCAAAATATTGACTGTTCTGCATATGCAATGAGGAATTTAAGTCAACATCAATCACTGTAGGGTACTTTAATTTCCCCAATCAGAGTAAAAACCCACTAGCCTGAAGTCCTTATCTTGAATTAAGTCACTAATTTAATCAGTTATCACGCTATTATTTTGAAATTGATTAAATGGGCATCAAAAACTTAACTTCAAAGATTAAAATACTCAAAAGAAGCTATGGACCTTTCGCTTCTCTCATCTACTACACCCCCACACACAAATACACACACACACACATACACACACATACACACACACATACACATACACACACACTCACACTCACTCACACACACATACACACACATACACACACACATGCACACACACATATACACACATACACACACCACACACACACACACATACATACACATACACACACACATACACACACACACATACACACACATACACACATACTTACACACACACACCACACACACACACAAATACACACACACACACTTACACACACACACACACAGTTTTTTTAATGAGTAACTACTAAACGTGTTTCCTATTTCTACTGAGCTGCCTTTGAGAAAATAAAATGCTGGTTCCAGTCTGGAAAGGCACGCCCAGCATAAAGCCACTGCAAGATTCCTAGAGAACAGTCCACAGAAAGGCTCATTTTTTTATTGTGTTGTAAACTGCAGACAGTAGCCTGGGCTTTGCCAGCAAATATAGATGGTAACAGTGTAGCTCCCCCCCGCCCGAGACATAGCCAGAAAATCAGAATCTTCAATCAAATACAATTATTGCTTCTTTCCATGATGTCAATCACTTTGTCACTTAATGATTACTATCAACCTGAGAGAGTACTTGCAAATCAAAAATTACAGTATGTGGTCTAACACATGCAGATGCACAAATACACTGTGTATTCAAAAATATCCCTGAATTTTCCAAAATAAAAATTTCCATTTTATTTGCATAATATTGGCTTGATGCTTATTTTCTCAGAGTAACACAAAAATTGGCAGAACCATAGAGATATTCTTATCCCATGCCTGATATTAAAAGCTTGGGAAGGCTAGGATTGTGGGGCAGTGAGTGGTAGAGGCACTTGCCTAGAGTGAGGTCCTAGATTCATCTCTGTAGTGAGCAAAACCAAAAACAGACAAACAAAAATCATTTTTGAATATTACTAAGATCCCATTTTAAGTCATGTTCATTATTAGAATACCCGAGGATGTAAGTAATATAAATAGGTTCAGTAATGTTTGAAAAACACCATAGTCTAAGATGAGGAGCCTTAGTGGAAAGAAAGCTTTTCCCAGGGTCAGTACTGGGACTGTGCTGACTGACCAGCTCAATTTGCTGGCGCCATCAGAAGCACGGAGGTCAAGAAGGGCTACAGTGGATACAGTATTTCACAGCTGTTTAACCTGTTTTACTTTCCAACTTTTCACAGACAGACCCTTCAGATGATGGATATTTTCACTAATAATAACCCAGATACCCTGGGGCTGGAGAGATGGCTCAGTGATTAAGAGCACTGGCTGCTCTTTCAGAAGACCCAGGGTTGATACCCAGCACTCACATGATAGCCCACAGCCATCTGCCACAACAGTTCCAGGAGATCTGATGCCCTCCATGGACACTGTCCTCATATGGTACACAAACATACATGTAGGCAAAACACCCATTCACATAAGAAAGAAAAAGAAAAACCTAAAATATTTTTAAGTCCCCAAACTTCTATAGAGAACACACAAATCCAGCTATGTACTCCTACTTCATACCCTTTGAGATATTTATTTATAATTTACAATTTGAAATATATTAATAAGGGAGTTAAGGCTCCTTACCGTATTTTATATATACACATAATATATGCTCATGTACACACCACATACTACAAACACACACACACACACACACACACACACACACACACACACACACACCTAAAATAAGGCCATAAAGGTATATGTTAACAAATTTAGTTTTAAATGGTTAAACTGATAAACTGAGCTAGAATGACGGCTTCCAAGAAAAGCATGCCCGTTCCTGAGAGAGACAGGTGGGAGCGATATGGGGAGAAAAGATGGGCCCCTGCCTGCTAGAATCTGGCTGCTGCTGCCGCTCAGCCCACTCTTTTTCTAGCGTGTTCTGGAATTCTTCTTTTGGGAAGCAGAGAGAGAGAGAGAGAAGAGAGAGAGAGAGAGAGAGAGAGAGAGAGAGAGAGAGAGAGAGAGAACACAAAATAATGCTCCTGAGGAAAATAAGAAGAAATTAGTGACTCCCCATAACACTTGTACCAATTCCAAAATGTAGCCCAACAAACACAACACACACACACACTCACACGACTAATCTATTCAGGTATATTTTCTAGAACATGGCCGTCAAAAACAATAGTTGTCAAAGCCAATGAGATGATAATTATTATCATGCTTTCAAATTATGATGCCTGCACAGGACCAGTTCACAAGGCACTGCCATTGCTGTATAGAAGGGTTTTGATCATGGGCTATGTGAATATGATGAAAACTGGTTCTCCTAAGAGATGACTCTGTTTTGATGTAAGTACTTTTACCAAGTCTATAATTGGAATTTGATCTGTCAATAAACAATGCTCCCCTGTCCCAATAGCATAAACCATGCATGTGCACTCTTGGGAAAAAAATCATTCATTGCCTGAGACTGTGGCAAAATCCTGCAGCAGGACCACAAACAGATTCAGCCACAGAACTGGAGGGAGACAATAAAAAATGATTTTCAGAGATCTATACCGTTTGAGTTGTTTTCTCAATAAACTGAAAGATTATGAATATTAGTAATGAAACAGTTATCAGAAAATGTGTGCTTGTCAAATGAGTATAGCAACTGGGGTTAAGAATGGAAATGTATCTAGAAAATCTCCAGGGAGTAATCTGAGCTAATAGGATTTTCCTCCATAAGTAACCCTTGATTTACATGCAAAATGTATGCTCATGTGGAGGAGACAAGGGATGTCTTACACATGACATTGTCCACAACCCCAAGCCACTGATTATCTCTTTTCAATACAGAGATAGATAATATGGTATGCCTAATACTTAGACCTGCAGATGGCACTTATTCTGTATTTACTGTGGGCCAGGACTTTGCATTGATCTCACATTGTAGCAACTCTACATAACAAGTATTATTATGATTATTATTAGATTAGAGATGAGCTACAGAGCCACCGAGAGGTTAAGTAACAGGCTTAACTTCACATAATAAAGCAGGTGAAACCGCGGTTCTCAGCTGCTGGACCACAGGCACTTGCAGAGTCCCCCTCTCTAGTGCCACTCTCATGAAATTTGCCTTGCCACTGTGTTTCTCTCCCCTCAGTGATGTCCTTGTTTTGCTATTCTCTGAAAAAAGCACCTGCCCCCTCTGACATTGCTGTCCTGCATGTGTTTCCTTCAGTTTCTGCCTGTGCCGGAGATAAAACCATAACAGCCCATGCCTGCTAGCCTAATGCTCTCCCACTGAGCTTCATGTTATGGCTGATTACTTAACCCAGGCATCCTACTTTACTGAACCAAGTCTGTATGCTTTAAAAGATTGCAATTTTTTCATTATTTTCATACTTTTAAAGGTAACATATATATATATATATATATATATATATATATATATATATGTGTGTGTGTGTGTGTGTGTGTGTGTGTGTGTGTGTGTGTGTATGTATGTATGTATGTATGTATGTATGTATGTATGTATGTATATCAGTATTAACACAAGTATGGAATATGCTGTGTATACAAGTCAGCTAAAGCTGATTTTTTGTTTTATTTTTGAACAGGTAAAAGAGGTCTGTCAACTTTATAAGTCTGTTTGGACTGTGTAACCAAACCTCTATCCATGCCATAAGAAAGGATGGCATGTAATAATAAGTCATGAGGACTCTGTAGCCAATAAGATATATCATGTTTCATCCAATCTCAGAGCTGTTCCCATAGTAGAGTATGTATACACACATAGTAGTATACATCACCTGTCCCGTAATCTTTCTTGGTTTCTTTTTTCATGTCTACAGCCAAGATATTTAGTATGTCTGCCCCAATTGAATTTGATCTTCATTAAATGTAAAGAGAACCCTAACTTTGTGTTTCCTATGGAAACAAAGGCATAACCTCTCCCCCAATGTAACATATTTTCTGACTTCCATTTTGAAGTTAAGACATTTTTTTAAATATATAGGTTGGTTTAATTTAGCAGTTTCCATGGTCCAATGTCTCTCTCATCATCTATTTTTTTGTACATTAGCATTTAAAAAATTCAAAGTCAACAAAGCACCATACAGGATCCAGATGCCCTGTAGATGTAACCAGCTTGTCAAATAAGAAACACAGAACCAAGACAAATGATACAATGCCCTGTGTATTTCCCATCTTTATGTGGCTTTTTTTAAACATTATTTTATTCTCTCTTTAAAGACTTCACTATTTTTTTTTTTTTGGGGGGGGGGTCGAGACAGGGTTTCTTTGTGTAGCTTTTGCGCCTTTCCTGGAACTCGCTTTGGAGACCAGATTGGCCTTGAACTCACAGAGATCTGCCTGGCTCTGCCTCCCGAGTGCTGGGATTAAAGGTGTGTGCCACCACCGCCAGGCAGACTTCACTATTTCTAAACTATTTACTTTGTTTCTATGACTGTCTATACCCATTTTATTTTCTTTCTTCAGTATCTAAGCACACTTTTTGAACATATTGTACCTTTTTAGAGGTTTTCTGTGTCTGGATCTGGCTTTACTAAGTGCCTGCAGTGTTCTCTGACTGCATGAGACAAATCTTAAGCTGTCTTGTCAGCTGCCATGTGGCTCAACTTAGCACATGGGACTAGCTAGCACATGGTGTTGGCAGCTGACTCCAGCCTGCAGGCAGTGGCAGCTACACCTCTGTACGCCATTGTGGTGATATTTTATTTGTACTGAAATGTGATTTTATTTGTATATTAATAAAGTTGCCTTGGGGTCAGAGCAAGCCAGAGCAGAAGCTGGGCGGTGGTGGTGCACGCCTTTAATCCCAGCACTTGGGAGGCAGAGCTAGGCAGGATCTCTGTGTGTTCAAGGATACAGCCAGCATGGTGACACACGCCTTTAATCTCAATACCAACCATTGAAGACCTGGAGGTCTGTACAGACAGGCAGTGATGAGGAGGTCATGTGGCTGGGTTTACAACCAATGAGAAGGCAGAACAGAAAATCTATATAAAAGACAGGACACAGGAAGTAGCTCTCTTGCAGAGAGGAAAGACAGAGCAGCAGTGAAGGGTAAGGTTTTCAGCTCTCAGCTATTGCTCTGACCTCTTGGCTTTTAACTCTACAATTGGCTCTGTATTTCTTATTTAATAAGATGGTTACATCTACATGCCATGTAGCACCAGCCCAACTGAGAGACTGCAGGTCTAGGAATCCACATCCGGCTCCTTGTCCAAAACTTTCCTTAGCTTTCTCAGGCCCTATGTTTGGACATTCAAGCACCCTCAGTGGGTGCCATATGTAGTTGGATTTTTCTTTGGGCTGCCAGCTCACTCCCAAATAATGTCATGGAGAATTATTAGTTATGAAAACTCTTATAACTTAAATTAACTTATTTATGTTAATCTATGTTCTATCATGTGATGTTACCTCCCATCTTGCACCTCCTGTTTCCTCTCTGTGACTCCTGGCATCTCCTGTGCACCTAGATATCTCTTCCTCTTCCTTTCTCTCCTTGGAAATCATACCTATATTTCCTGCCTATCAACTGACCATTCAGCTTTTTATTACACCAATCACAGCAATACACCTTCACTCAATGTACAAATATCCCACAACACCCACCTGTGAACTGCCTTGTGAAATCCAGTTTTTACCAAAAGACCTTGTAAACCATATCAATTTAAACTCCCATCTTTGATATCTCATTACCCTCAGTAAACAAAGAGGTTATTCACCCACCATATCTCCACATATATGGAAGCCCTGGCTTCCTTTGGGAAGAAGCATGCTAGTCAGTTTAGCCAACCTGTCCTTTCCCAATTACTTAGTAATGATCCATCTACTAACCACATACTCCTTCTTGGCTGTAAATTCTCACTTTCCAACTGATTAATTCAGAGTCAAGCCATTTCTCTCTTCCATTATAGAACTGCACTGCAGCGATCCCCAAGAGTCTGCATTACCACCCATTAACATAATACACATGGAGATATCATGTGAACCTCAGCTTATATGATCAATGCAGAAAATCCCACAAATGCATACTTCTCATAACTTATGAACTCTAGGAACTTTACCAAATATTGATTACTTGGAGCTTTTTTTCCTTTCATATTTCAAAAGTAATTCTATTAATCTACTTCCATATAATTCAGATGTTTGTCCCCTGAATTTCAGACTGCTCTTCATTTCTGTATTTTGGATTAAGATTTTTAGAAAGATATAGAAAAGAGTAGAATTTGAATATACAATTTAGGAACTGTGCTGTGAATCTGGCATCCCTACATCTTTTTCATGGTTCTCAAAAGGAAGTGATGATTCTTATTTCCCTGAATATGCCCCACCCCAACCCCGTTCATCTAACATCAAATATTGGGTACATAAATATATGCCAAGAATAAGTAAGATAAGACTGAAGGAAATAAAAAGTGAGGGAGGGTTCATATCAGCATCCCTGGCCTTAAATCCATACCTTTTCATATTTGCTAAGACACATCAGCAAAAGAGTTATCTTGCCTGTATAAATGTCTATTTTTAAATCAATCCTAAAATCCGAGTCAACTGATAATGGTGGCTATCTAAATTCAGTGACACCATCAGCCTCACTAAACGACTGGGGCATTTAGAAAAACAACTCTAAATTTGATTAAGTCTTCCCACTCATAAATTTTCTCACAATATAAGAAAAAAAAGGTTTGGAACTGTTTGTCAGGATTCCCCGCCATGTGAATCTTACACTGAGTTAAGAAGGTGCTGTGCAAATAAGAATTATTTTAATCTCGTGATGATGACATCAAACTTCCTTTAAGAGCTGTTATAAGCTGATGTGATTAGGACTACAAGGAAAAGCTTCAGTGATTCTCAAAATAAGTGAACAGTGAAATGGTTTTAGCTTGTTATCCTTGATTGTCTTCTAAGCAAATAAACCACCATGTAATAACTAACATCATAGCTTCTAACAAGTATTTACTTTGCAACATCTGCCACAGGTCAACGTCTATCGCATCACTGGGTCCAATGAATCATTTGGAAATATAACCCTGTTTGTGCTTTGCATGGACTGAAATCTCAGCACTGCGGGGTAGTGTCCTGCCACCCAAGGGAAACCCCCAGTGCCCATTCAAACAATTTGCTTTCAGCTCCATGCTTTCTATGTTCATTTCTGACTGAGACATAGTCTGGGGTACATGACATACTGGGCCTCTTCCGTGCCCTCTGAAGCAAGTGTGCTTGACTCCCAGACTGGCAGCATCCACATCATCTGAGAACTTTCTGCTCCAGCACACCTATAATATTAAGCTCTGCAGGTGACCACAATTCAGGTGAACATTTAGAACTCCTGCTCTAGAGTAACAGGATGTTATTTTGCTATAAACAAAAATTTCTGTTTTGCAGAGCTAGACAAAGAGCCCAGAGCCTGACTGTAGAACAACTGTTCTGCCACTAAATTGACGGTCCTAGCTCACACCTAAAAGTTGTTATTGGAGTAGTACAATTTTGTGGCATCCTGTGTTTCCAAGCTGCTCTATCTAATGGAACATATCAATGTTTTTTAATTTCATTAAAGGTTTACACTAAAGTATGTTTCAACTCTTAGTAAACCATTGATGAAAATTTAGCAGAAAGTTTGAGCTGCAAACAAAACTTGAAGTGATTAATTAAAACTTCATTCCATTATACAGCCAAAAATTGATGTCTTATCTATCATAAATAAATGTATTAACCCATGTAATCAAAATGAAAGAAAGCTAGGCTGGTTCCCTCATTTATTTTTATTATTTCCTGGTCTGGAATGTGTGTCATCTATGCAGTAATATCTGTGTAGACATGATGAGGAATGAACAGCTCAGGGAAGAGAACCTGCTAGACAAGGCAAACTAGTGGTGATGTTTTAGAGAAGGGATAAAAATGAGCTTCCAGTGTCTCCTGTAGTACAGCCTGTGTGATTAGCATGCTAAAAAGAAAGCCTGATGAAATAGAAAGATGCTTGGGTTTTTCTTTGTTTGTTTTTTGTTTTTTAATGTGTTATCAATCCCAGTACTTCACACATGTGGAAGAAATGAACTTTATTAGAAAGATACATAGTTCAATTCCTGCACAGAGACATAATTGATATCAAGAGTAAAGTGATCAAGATATAATGCATACACACTTTCTACCCAAAACAATACAGGAATCAGGTTTATTGTGTGATTTATATTGTTTTGTTTTTCTTAATTTCAATAGGATGATGAACTTCCTTTCTATGATTATATAGATCATAAAGCTCTAGGGTTATAATCTGCCAGTGTCCCTCAGTATTTTAATAAAGCCACAATCAGGTATGAGGTAAGAAAAGTATAGGGAGTCCTGTATTATATATAGCAGATGCCTCCATCTGCAACGCTGGTTTTTTAATAAAGTTTCAAGTTTATAGGAAAAGACACCATCACAGAGGAGCACAGAACTTTCCTGATCTACATTTCACAGACATCATTGTCATCAGTTCCTCTTCTTTTTGACGTAAGACAACGATGGACTAGCATTTGCCAACTGTTTGGAAATAGATTTAATTACATGAGTTCATAGAAAATTTTGGTTAAAATAAGTAAAAGAATTTGGGAAAAAAAACATAAACCCATTAAATCAATATCATAAAAGCATACTATCAACTTTTTCCCAGAAGAGAAAACCCAAGTGTAATCAATACCTGTGACTGTGCGTTGATATTGGCTCCTTCTTTAACTAGCACCTTGACAACTTCCGCTTGTCCAGCCAGTGACGCAATGTGAAGAGCAGTATTTCCCTTCTGTTTGGAGAGAACAGAATAGAAAATGTTATAGGTTTCCGAATTGTTGCAGAAACCAAAATGTACAAGTCCTTTCAAGCTTATTCATATTTCAAATTATTACAATCTGGTATTTTTGTCAAGGTAAACCATTCACTTTTATCAAGACCACCATGTAAAGGATTTTTTAATATCGAAAAGTTGGTAATCTCCTCCAGCATCTCACTTCACTGCCTTTTGTAATACTGGTACCCTTTTGGGAATATCAGAGGACTGAATTTTAACAAAACCACAGTTTGTAGATGTTGTGCATGTGACAGTTTCTGGAGAATTCAAGGGACTTTACAAAAAAAGGGGGGAACTATTACCAAAAAAATAGCAATTTGAAAATATTCCTTGAAGCACTGCTTTTTACCTGTGCAAGTAAGGAGGCTGGAGAAATAGCTCAGTAGTTAAGAATGTATGCTCACACATACCACCACCCACATTAGGTGCCTTACAACCACCTAACTAACTCCACCTCCAGGACACTGGAAGTCCTGTTCTAGCCTCCTCAGGCACCTGCACATATGTGCAGATATACACAAGATGCAAATGCACACACACACACACACACACACACACACACAATTTATAAAATAAATCTTTCAAAAAAGCAATTGGGGACTCTCAGTGAGTGGAGAAACTTTGCTCAGAGTTACGTTTCTACCTTCCAGGACAATATTTCCTCAAAATATTTCAGAAATTAAAAAGTAAATTCCATATCAATCATAAAATTACTAATTTCTACCACTTGCTACATCAAAAATTATAAGTCAACACTGATCAAAGAAGATTTAAAAATGTGAAAAAGAGGAATGACGAAAATAGAAAAATTCAAACAAACAGAAAAATAGATTTTGAACCATAAAGTTCAGTTCTCTTTCTCTTTCTGCTACCAGATCACTGCAAAGCCACTACCCACTCAGTAGTTGTGGGACTCCAGCTCCTTCTCTTAAAAGATTTTTCTTTCTCCAGAAAATTCTACAGCTCTCATCCAGGATTAAAAGTAAACCAGAGCTGGGTGTGATGGCTCACACTTTTTATCCAAGAACTCTGTGAGTTGGAGGCCAGTCTAGTCAAAAAGTGAGTTCCAAGACAGCTAGGGCTACACAGAGAAACCTTGTCTGGAAAAATAAAACAACAGAAAAAAATGTAAATCAGAACTGGGCATGGTGGAGCACACCTGAAATCTCTGCACTAATGGGGCAGATTCAGGAACAACCAGAGCCCCAGAGCACCTGGGATCCACAGTTGAGATCCTTGTTTTAAAAAGGCAAGAGATGTAGATTGGTGGTAGTGCAGCTTCCAGGCATGTGCAAGACCCTGGGCTTGATCCCAAGCATTCACCCACCCCACACAAACATCCCCAAAAAATAGAATACAAAAGAAAAGAAAAAGGAAGAGAAGGAGAAGTTAGTGGAGGTGAGGTGAGAAGAGAATAATTTTAAAATGCCAGTAGACTTCACTTTAGAAAGGAAAAGGAAAAGTAATAACAACTATTTAAGCAACCAAAGAGTAGGGGGTTTAATGAATATGTTATACTAATATGGGCAATTCAAGGGTGGGGGAAATACTTTTAATACTTTTATCTACATTAAAATCAACATTGCAATAATTATAGTAATTGAATCCATGACTCAAAAGACCCAAAAGTTCTCTCACAGTAGAGCATAAGGGATCTGGCATATTCATATCAAACAGAATGAATACAAGAAAAGATATATCAATTTAACCACAGCATAAAAATGATCTGCTCATTTCAATTGAGAAGAGTCATATCAGTTGTTTTTAATAAATTGAGCTTAGGAAACCATGTGCAAGTGTCTACAGAAGATCATGGTGATCTAGGCTTCTTTGTCAATCAATGGAAGAAAGATAGTACATTAGGAACCATATCTGGGCTTCCAGACTTCCTAAGTATCACATCTAAGTCCTGAAACAAAGTGATCCAAATGCTGCAGGGTAATGAAGGTTTCAATTCCATTTCTGAGTTGTCAATAATCCGCAGCAAACTTGTGAATAACTGGAAAAGGCTTTAAACCTCTTCCTCTTCAAAAACTAAACAAATTACTAAAGTTAAAAACAAACAAAAAACCTCATCTTCCTTGTTAAGAAATAAACTCTGTGAGCAGGAGCTGTACCTTAGTGGCAGAATCCACGGAGGACCCTCTTCCCAGAAGCTCCTGCACGAGGCCCACATGACCTTCCTTGGCTGCCAGATGGAGAGCATTGAGTCCATTCTGAGAGAAGAACAAGCCAGGCTTAGAAGCAGAGAAATAAGTAGGAGACAGTGTGCTAATCATACTCAAACACAATGCAGAACAGACACACACCCGTTTTCTCTACTTTTCTTTTCTTTCTTTTTAAATTTGATTTATTTACTTTTTTGTGTTAACTGGAGTCTATTTCCATTCAGAGAGATGAATTTCCAGAGACAGAGGTACAATGATAATTGCACATTAGGAACAAGGTTCAGAGAACTTCATATCAACAAGCTTGTACTTCTTTAATTAAAAATTATAAAAATATGAGGCTGGAGAGTTCTCTGTAGCAAAAGCACTTGCTGTGAAAGCATGAGGCTCTAAGTTCAGATCCCAGTACCTCTAGCACACACAGAAAAAGCTGGGTGTTGGGGCTGAGGACATGGTTCAGTGGTTAAGAGTAAGGCTGATCTTCCAAAGGGCCCAATTCAGTTCCTAGTGCCGACATGGCAGCTCACAACTGTCTGTAACTCCACTTCCAGGGTTTCCCATGTCCTCTTCTGGCCTCTGTGGACACCAGGCATACATATAGTGCACAGACATACACGCGGGCAAAACTGTATAAAACATTAAAGTAATAACTAACAATATATTTTAAAAGCTAGGCATTGCTACACATCATCTGGAACCCAAGTACTCATAGGGAACAGGACAAGAAGATCCCTGAGCTACCTGGTAAGTAGTATAGCACCTGTTTCAGGGAAAGACTGTCTCAAGAGTGGTACAGAAAAACACCTAATGTCCTTCTTTGCCCTCTGCATATGTACAAACATACAGGACACACAAATGTGCACATATGCCACACACATACACAAATCAAACACACACATACACACCCGCATATGTGTTTTTCTAATGTGAAAATAAAGTGAGTAATTCCTTATTATTTACTGTGCTAAAGTTAAAACTCTGTCCAATATTGAAGATATAGTTTTTCAATAAATCTTAATATTAATAAATGATAGAAAATCCCTTTTACAAAGTGATTAAAGGCCAAAAGTTACTGAACTCTGCAATGATAGTATTATACTTAAAATAAATTTAGATCCAAGAGCCTTTTCTTTAAAGAAAAAAAAATATCTTAGAATCTCTGATACTGTCAAATCCAGCTTCCACCTACCTAAATTCCTAAAATCTAAGTATGTACTACAGCACTGGGAAAAAAAAAAAAAGTCACCTAATTTGACCTATAAATTCAATGTGACATTTGTTAAAGTACCAATGACATTTACACAAATCTTCTCCTAAAATTCAAGAAATCACAAAAGATCCAAAATATAGACCTCAAAATATAGAACAGAGTTTGAGGAACCCAAACAGCATGGCATGGACATAGAAAGTCACATGGATTTACAGGATGAATAGAGAGCCCAGGAATGAATCGACGCACTTATAGTCAGTTGATTTTTGACAAAAATGTCAAGAACACACATTTGGGAAAGATAAGCCTTTTCAAGAAATAGAACCAAAAAGATTCAAAAATACAAAAAAGAGTGAGGCAAGTTCCAGGTATCTCACCAGTTACAAAAAACAACACAAAATAAATTGAATTAAATATAAGACCTGAAACTATAAACCTATTAGGAAAATTATAGGGAAATGCTTCATGACTTTGGACTGGACAGGAGATTTTAGGATTAATCTCTCCAAAGCATAAACAATAAAATCAAAAATAGAAGAATGGGATCAGGTCACACACACAAAACAACAGAAAGCAACCAATCAAGTGAAAAAAAGACAAGAAAATGTTTGAAAAACACACATCTGAGAAAGATGATTTCCAAATGCATTAAGAACTCAAAGAATTCAATAGTAAGACAAACAAGCATACCAAACCAGACAAAAATGAGCAAGACACTTAAATAGACATTTCTTGAAAGCAGACATAAAATGGGCAGCACATATGTGATAAAATTCTATTAGGGAAATGTGATTCAAAACTATGGATATTAAAGTATTCCTATCAGAATAACCAATGCCCATAGGAAGAAGACAAAAATGGCATGTCAGCAAAGATGTAGGGAAAAGTGAACCCTTACACGTTGTTGTGAGGGAGGAAAATCAGTTCAGCCAATATAGAAAATGGCATAGGGTCTTCAAAAAGATTAAGAACACAACTATTGAATAACTCAGCACTGTCACTACTGAGGGTAACAAAGGAAATTAATCAGTATTTTAGAAAGATCCCTGCACCTCTATGTTTAGAACAACATCATTCACAGTATCTAAGAAGTAAGAATCTCTCAAGTGGTCATAGTGGAAGAATGGATTTTAAAAAGTGATACACAATAAAATATTATTCACCCATCAAAGTGTAATTGTCATTTGGGACATGAGAAAAAGTGCAAAGAATTGTGTTAATGGAAATAAGCTAGGCACAGAAATATAAATGCCATGTCAGTCTCCTGTAGAATCTGGAGATGGACTTCATAGAAGTTGAGTAGAATGCTGATTACCAGAGGTTGGGGACGGTAGAGAAGAGGGTAGGATGGAGACACACTGGCCAATGAGTACAATGTGAAGTTAGAGAGAAGGAATGATTTCAAAATAGCCAAAAGTAAGAATTGTAAGCATTCTCAACAGAATAAATGGTCATTGTTGGGGTGATAGATAAGGTAATTACTGCTATCTATCATTACACAACTATACACATGTTGAAACTACTTTCTGCACTCCATAAATATGTACAATTATTGTGTGCCAATTAAAGGTAAAATAACTTACCTAAAAAGAAGAAAAGTCATTTAAAGTATCACTCAATAGATCTGTGTATTAAGCTGACAAAGTCTGGAAGTAAACCTTATCAAATACACAGGAGAACCAAATATAAACAAATACAACATGCTTTAAGGTAAAGATGTGTGGTCACTGCACAAGAATCTATGGTCGAGATATAATATATGAGAGATGAATACATAAATAAATTATCCTAATGGGTTAATTGGGCTTTGTGCTTCATTAAAAATAAAATAACATCTGTTTTGTTTGTCCTTACAAACAGACTCCAGGTATCTGACCTGGTTTAACTTTGAGTAACTGGTAAGATTTAGGACCACATGGCTTCATGGCTTTGGTGTACTCACTGACATCTAAAGAGGCAAGGGGATTTTGGAACCTGTGACCAGATTTTTAGAAAATATAACGAAGGAGCTGACAACACACTAAATAACTGACACAGATGGGGTTTTCTGACCCACTGAGTTCACCCAGTATACCAAAGATGCCAGTCGTATTAACTGTTCATTAGTTACTCAACCAATTGGGGATTTTTTCACTCTTAGGATCACATTAAGGAAAGTGCTACATTTTAAATTTGTTTTGATCTTTTTATTCAGTGTCCAGACTCTAGAATAAGAGAGGTAAATAAGTACAATCTACTTCATAAATAGTGCTCCTATTCTGAGGACAATGGAGAGAAAGCAATGTTACCATAAGGTGGGACAGGCATAACAATGCAATTAAATACAATGATATGTAAGAGCTTTTTTTAGTTTCCTTAATGTCATTTTCTGAATATTTTGCATATCATTTCATTGTTTTTCTTAAATCATTTAATGAAGAATTTTATCAGGAAAAATAATCCATGATCATTTACATAATGTAACTATTTTGAAAACTGGGCCAGTGTTATTTTTAATTGTGCGGTGTTGTATTTGGTGTAAAAGTGTAGGTGTGCATTTGCGTGTGCAGGTTCAAATGTATGTATGTGCATTGAGGCCAGAGATGGAAGTCTGGTATATTTCCTAAGATGCTCTCCATCTTTGTGGGTTTTTATTTTTTTAATTCTTTATTCAGTTTACATACCTATCACAGTTCCCCCTCCCATTCCTCCTCCTGCTCCCCTCCCCCACTTCTCCCCCTATCCACTCCTCCAAAAGGGTACGGCCTCCCACAGGAAGTCAGCAACTGGTACATTCAGTTGAGGCAGGACCAGGCTCCTCCCTGGTGCATCAAGGCTGAGCAGGGCATCCCATCATAGGTAATGAGCTCCAAAAAGCCAGCTCATGCACCAGGGATGGATCCTGATCCTACTGCCAGGGACTCCTCAAACAAAGCAAGCTATACAACTGTCTCCCACATGCAAAGGACCTAGTTTGGTACCATGCAGGCTCCACAGCTTTTAGACTAGAGTTCATGAGTTCCCAGGAGCTTGGTTCAGTTATCTCTGTAGATATCCCCATCACTATCTTGACAGTCCCCCACCCCGCCTGGCTCATATAAATCCCTCCTCATGCTCTTCAGCTGGACTTTCAGAGCTCAGCCTGGTGCATGGTTATGGATCTCTGTATCTGCTTCCATCAGTTACTGGATGAAGGCTCTATGACAGTTAGGGTATTCACCAATCTGGTTACAGAGGAAGGCCAGTTTAGGCACCCTCTCCACTATTGCTAGTAGTCCTAGCTGGAGTTTTTTGAGACAGGGTTTCTCACGCAACCTGAAGCTCTGTCAGTTCAGCTAGGCTTACTCACCAATGAGCTTTGGCATCACTTGGGCTCCACATGTGTACCTTTGCATTTAATAAATAAGTAATATTTAAATAAATATTTAAAATTAAACATCTAGTTTTCCAATAATCGGGAGATGTCTAGATGTCCTAGCAACATATTTGTCTAACATAATACATTGAGATGATTATCAATATGCTCTGTTTAAAAGAGAAGGCTCAAGGAGTCGATAAGTGGGAAAGAACTTGCTCAGCAGAGGTGACACAATTAGATACATAGCTGGGGGGTGGAATCACATTTGAGTACATCTTTATTTGGAAATTGTCCCTTCTATCCTTTTGCTTAATTCTGACCTCTCACTCCACCCAAGGCTACATACAGAACCTGAGAGCTTGGAAGAACCTTTGACTTTATCTAGCACTGTGAGGTGCCACCAATGTAACCCCAGGCCTGAGACCCAATCACTCTGATAAATACTGATGGATGAATGAATGAATGAATGAATAAAGACAGAATAAAGAGGTTGTTTTGGTAAGTATTATTTTTTATAAATAATGAAAACTGATGTTTTTAAAGTAAAAAGATAATAGACATTATAGTGATAAGATTTTGTATGCCAGGGTTTTGTCCAAATAGGATTAGAGATTTGGGGTTTGAAGATATTTTTCCAGATGTTTTAGGTCTACTAATGAAACAAAGACTTGCTCTGCTAAAGACATCTCTTCTCTAAAGCATGAGGTCACATAATTCAGTAAGCCTCTTACTCGAGGCCAACGATTGGTGTATTAATTCCCAGATCCCTCTGTGCGAGTTTCTATGCTGCTCCACTCTGTGAACTTCTTTCAAAGACCAGAGAAATGAGGTATCACTTCACTTTGCTTGCTCTCATGAAATTCTGTCTCTTTTGCTTTAAAAATAGGATCTTCAGACTAGAGAGATGGCCATGCAAGTATGAGATCCTTCATTCATAGCCTCAGCATGAATGTAATCCTGTAATCCACTACTAGAGGAGGCAAGTTAGACAACGGAGGCTCTCTGGAGCTCATAAGCCAGTTAGCCTAGTAAATCAATGAGGTTCTGTGATAGACCCAGTCTCAAAAAGTAAGGGGGATGCTGTGGATATTTCTCTGTGTAAATAAAGTTCTGATTGGCCAGTGGCCAGGCAGGAAGTATAGGCGGGACAAGAGAGAAGAGAATTCTGGGAGGTGGAAGGCTGGGTGGAGAAAGACACCACCAGCCGCCGCCATGACAAGATGTAAGGTACTGGTAAGCCACAAGCCACGTGGCAAAGTATAGATAAATAGAAATAGGTTAATTTAAGATAGAAGAAGTAGATAACAAGAAGCCTGCCATGGCCATACAGTTTCTAAACAATGTAAGTTTCTGTGTGTTTACTTGGTTGTGTCTGAGCGTCTATGGGCCTGGCGGGTGAGAGAGATTTGTCCTGACTGTGGGCCAGGCAGGAAAACTCCAACTACAAATGGCGCCCAACGTGGGGCAAGAGTTTCCACCTAAAACCTGAGAAAAAAGATTCTAAGATGGAGCTAAAAACAGCCTCCTAGTTGTCTCTCTCAAGTTAGCGGCAGCCTGCTGGTTTGAGCTACTATGGCAGGTTCCTGGTGTGTGCATCTGACCTACAGTGTGGCAGGAATGAGGAGTCTACAAGCGGCACTTTACTCTACTGCATGGTGGATTTAGCCTTTGCTACTTTAAAAAAAAAAAAAGGTTTCTGGGCTATGCACTGCTTTGATAGAACTGCTTCTGATAGTTGATGGTACACATGGCTCAAGACCCAAAGCTGGCAGTAAACTGTACCTCCGCCATGTTGAGAAGCTAAGGTGGGCAGAGCCAGCAGCCACAGCGGCGTTTCAGTCTTACAAAGATGGATATTACACAGAGAATCTGGTTTGTCTTGTCTTTGGGATTTTTAACTGCAGAAAAAGATTTGATCGTAAAAGCTGTTGAGTTAAACAAATATGTAAATTTTAAAGGTACCTTGACTTCAAAATTTGGATATAAGGATATGTTGCTTTGGAAAGGAGTCTCTGCTTTTGTTTCCACAGAAAGCCAGAGGCTATGGATTTGTTCCAGATTAAGATACATCAGGTTTGATCAGCCAAGACCACCTGAAAGGTCTCCAATGACACCATGGCCCAGATGATCTGACATCCAGAATGGTTTCAAGGCAACTGGCTCAGAGGTTCACCCTAATGGACTACTCCATAATCCTAAAATTTTCTTTGTATCCCCATAAGATACAGCGCCCCCCTCCAGCAGGAAGTAGTAAGAGAAACTACGCCCAAATTCCCAGCTGGCTTTGGAGATGGAATTGGCTCACTCCTTCTCTAAACCCAGACATATTGCTAAAAGAAAAGGTTAAGAGATTCTTGTGTCCCAAATCAGAAGAGCCCTCTGGTGCGGGACAGAGAAAAACCACTATTTTATTTAAAACAGGTTGATTATAAATGCAATCTCTTTCTAAAGATAAAAGGGGAATATGATATAGATATGATAGGATGAAAGGGTAGAATAATGAACTTACTTCTAAAGAGCAACAACTCATTTAAAATGTTTTACATTGGTATAGATTTTAGTCTATTGATACAAACTTAAAGTTAATTTTGTTATACTATGTGTATATTTCTACTCGTGTTTAAGGTATTATGTTTGTATTTTAAATTGAAATGGATAATTAAAAATAGATTAATAACTGGTCATCTATGATAATCATACTCATAGCCATGTTAGTTAAGTCTTCTAGGTATACAAAGAGATATTTCAGATAGACAGGTAATCTTCAAACACTTCAAAGGTCTACAGAATATGGCATTTAAAATATTTTTAAAATTTAGACTTTCTGGACAGTGAGACATGTCTGCTCCTGGCAGCACCGTTTTACTTCAGAGAGGAGGATGGGCATTGAAGACACTTCATATGGAGTTTATCTTCACCTTGGCAAAAATAGCCATTTGGACAAGAAACTGTTCTTGCCTGGACTGCTTGATTGACTGGACATGCAGGACCCATAGAAAGGTGACCACTAAACTTTGCTTGACAAAATGGTCCTTCAGGTTCCTGCTTTGCAGAGGAAACTGCCAGACATTCTACAGGACACTGAGAGAAGTGACTGAGAGACTCTAGCCCTGTGGGCTGAAGACAAATGCCCCAACTTTACAAAGGAACATTAGGTGACTGTTCAGGCTGCCAGCTGTCTCTGTCTACTCTTGCAAGACTCCCGAATAATTCTTGCATCCTTCTCCCAGTTCTCAGGTAATATTATATCCTTCTGAGGACTTTGATGTGGTTGAAGACTAGATAGTTATAATTTCCTCAGTTATGATAAAAGATAAGTTAGATATAAAAACCTTAGACTCACAAATATAAGATAGATAGGATATCTTCTTTAATATTGTAACTGTAATTCTTGTTTGATGATTGTTTTGTTATATGTAATTGTACTATGTAAAAGTTAAAACCTTCCTTTAAAAAAAAAGGGGGGGGGAAGTGCTGTGGATATTGCTCTGTGTAAATAAAGTTCTGATTGGCCAGTGGCCAGGCAGGAAGTATAGGCGGGACAAGAGAGAAGAGAATTCTGGGAGGTGGAAGGCTGGGTGGAGAAAGACACCACCAGCCGCCGCCATGACAAGATGTAAGGTACTGGTAAGCCACAAGCCATGTGGCAAAGTATAGATAAATAGAAATAGGTTAATTTAAGATATAAGAAGTAGATAACAAGAAGCCTGCCATGGCCATACAGTTTCTAAACAATGTAAGTTTCTGTGTGTTTACTTGGTTGTGTCTGAGCGTCTATGGGCCTGGAGGGTGAGAGAGATTTGTCCTGACTGTGGGCCAGGCAGGAAAACTCCAACTACAGGGGGACATCAACAAAGGAAGACACCTGATGTAGAATTCTGGCCTCTACACATATGTACATATACCACACAAGTGTGCGCGCATGCGTGTGCACACACACACACACACATAAACACACACACACATACAAGATCTTTTGGGTAACCACTTGTACTGCACTAGAATTTTTCTTTTGATAACTTTAACTTTTTTAATGTTTTCTTTAAAGAAAAACTTGATGCCTATCTTTATTAAAGGTTAAAACAAATTTAAACTTTTTTTCTTTTGAAATTTTTATTTATTCTTCTGTCATGCAAAACATCCCAACTGCAGCTTCCCCTCCCTCTATTCTTTTTAAAATGACATTACCAGCTGAGATAAAATGGGGGAGGATTTCTCACCACATGTTTTTAAATTTATAAACTATAGCAAATATATGCTAAAAAGCCTTTACACTGATCTCTTAGCATTGAAACTTTAACTAAAAATAGAATTAGTCAGAAACAGCATTTGTTCAATACATGTTGTCATAAACAGTGACTTAACACATGGCTATGGCTTGGTAAGTTGAAGTGCCTGCCACCAAACTTGACAACCTGAATTTAATCACTGGGTTCTATGTGCTAGAAGAGACTCCTGAGAACTGTCTTCTGACCTCTTCAGGTCTGCTGTGGCACACTTGTGCTTATGCGTGCAAGCATGCGTGAGTGTGGGCACACACACACACACACACACACACACACACACACACACAAATAAATAACATAAGAAATAGCTACTTAATATTAATTGATTTAACTGTTTTATCTTGTGAAGATGAAGTAGCATCGAGGTTATCAGAGTGATAACCTGCACAGTGATAAATTCCAGTTAATCATGCAACTCAGTTAATTTATTGAGAATACGTTCACCACTGTTATTTTGCTGGTAGGTCCTGTGGATCATTGTCCTAAAGATCAAACTTCCCACAGGCACCTTAATGACACTGTAGTGCATCATCAACACCTGGTACCACTAGCCACATTTCACAGGATTTTTCACTTTTGATAAATATGTTTCACATTGCTCAAGGACCAGGAAGGAGAGAGGCCCAGAGACTAGACAGCCTTCATGTTTGGGTGGAAACACAAGACAAGCCCTAGAACTTTCCCAACAGGGATTCATTCACATGTTTGAGGACTAATTGTTCTTTCCACATCAAAAACAAAACACCAGTTTCTGCATTTATTAGAACACTTAACATATGCTTATTGAGTTTGGCTGAAACAAAGAATTTTCTGGGATAATTTATTTGAAACATTAAAGATTCATTCCCCAGATATCAGTATAGACACATAGTGAGGTCATTAAAAAGCTTTGCATCTGGAACATGTTATCTCTAGTCCCTGCAGAAAGGGCTTCACTGCATTATGGGATAACACTCACTTCACATTTGGTTTTTACATAAGGTGGATATGGACGTCCATCTGAGCAACATTCATGGCTTTGTGTGCACAGCCCATTCTCTCAGTTAACTATTCCTGTGCTCTGAAATGAGAACAGAAGGCTTCCTGCTTCTTCTTACTGTCCTTTAATTTGGAAAGAAAAGCATAATTCAGTGTTTGTCTTTTTTGCTAGTTACCAGGAAATGGAATAGATTCAACCTCTGTCTGAATTAAGGAATGAAATTTCCAACTCTTCCTACTTCTTCCTTTGTTTTATGAGTCTTGTTTTTAATGACACCATAATCACAATACCTGTGAGCATGTGTGTATATACATAGTGTAAGCATGTCAATAATTTATTGAGGATATTTTGTGCTCCTTTTACATCTCAGCACAGCACTGTGCTAAGTGCTTTCACACTGATTTTGTTATGAGCCCTGCTTTCTAGAGTTGATGAGTAGAGAGTAGTTATACTTTATCAGTACAATGGTTCCTTTTAAACAGATACTAATGACTCAAGATGCTAACAAACTCTGGCTTAAAAAAATCCTTAAAATTTTAATATAAAGAATTAAAAGCAAATATTTAAGACATAAATCTAAGATGACTTAAACTTGAAAATAGTGGGCTAAACAATGAGTTAATATCATGAGTACACCAGTGTGTGTATGGGGGGAGAGATACCATATAATGTACTGCAGCAAATCTGAAAGAAAATAGATGAATACACAGTAAAAGGAATTCCCAATAATGACTGAAAGAACCAGCTGTTACTGAGTTCACAGAAAAGGGCTGGAAATCATTCTGTCTGTGTGTTTAAAAGAACAGAGTTTTTCATTTGTGTGCAACTATTAAGCTTTTCTCTTTTTTTCTATTTCCTTATTTTTATTTCCTCTTTTTTGGATTATGGTTAATTTCAAAAGTATTAAGATGTTGCTGAGGTTAAAGCAAAGATGCCGTCTGTCACTGCGCTCCTGCACACCAGCACTGTGGCTTTGGGCAGCTCACTGGCCTCTCAACCCTCAGACTGCAATGTCTGTTGTCACATCTGTAAACAGTGACAATGGAAGCGTCTGACATATGAGACGCTCTTCTGAACAACAGGATGATAAATATAAAAGTGTAAGGCTTCATATCTGTTGTTTTGATAAGGGAAAGATGCAGAGGTTAGGTCCCTGAGCTGCCTGTTGAGCTACACATTGCTGGACAAACACTGGTTCCTTCATCCTCAAAGCTGGATCAGTCTTCACTGGACACTATAGTGCAGCTTAGCCAGAAAATCTAAAGGAAAGTAACAGCTGGGCAGATGGCATGTGAGGTCAAATTTCAGTGTCCACTTCCCACTTGCCTTAGGATAATATCATAATATATATTGCAGTGATATACTTTTATGAAAATATTTCTTGACCTCCAAAAGACTAAACTTTTTCTGGACTTTGTAGTCAAATTAATAACAAGTTTTGAAATCAGTTATGACTGTACTTCGCCTGCTGTAGTCATCCTGTTTAAGTTTAACCTGCCTTTAAGAGAACAATGTAATCAATAGTATTATGCCTTGGATTTCCTACACAAACAGCTTTTATAACCCTGGCAGAGCTGTAAAAATTTAGATTATATACTCTTCCATGCCTCTGGCCTCTTATAATGAATGTATGTATGTATGCTGTGGTAATCATTTGCTGAAAGCAGCCAACACAATGAAAGAAATCTCAAAACAAATATCTACCATAAATGTTGCCTACATCATGTGACTATAGCTAAGTAACTTCTGTTCTCAGTGGTGAGTGCTATCCAGGGTCAGCTAGAGTCAGTAAAATAACTACTTGCCTTGTACAGCTCTGCTAAAGACTTCTACAGAGTTCCTCCCCTTTCTCACAGCACGCTTTCTGCGGCGTTCAATAAATACAGAAGAACGCCCTGGGTTAAGGATGGGCATGGCAGATTCCAGACATATAAATCAGGCAACAGGGACAGAGAGATCAGACAAGCACAGCAGATAGATGGCAGATATGCCCGCAACCACAATTCCAGACTGAAGGCAGGGGAGAGAGTAGGGAATTCAGATGTGGGCTTGCTCTTGTTTAAAGTAAGTCCAAAGAGAAGTTGCTTTATCTTCATTCTTTATGTAACATCAACACACTCTGGTGCCCTCCTTGGTTTACCTTTAATAAGTAACTGAGGCAACTGACAACAAATAAGTTTTCCACACACAAACTGAAACACTTTCTTTTACACAAATCATGCAAACCAAGCAGGCTACAAAATAATATTTCAAAAATAATCTGAGGCTCAGAATAATTAATTTTGATAACAGAATATAAAAATGACATATCAACATATGTTCAAGAAGTACTTATTTTACATACTTTATTTTAAAGATTTTGTTTTTAATTTTATGTGTATGTTTGTGTGTCTGACTATATGTGTACCACGTGTGTGGGTGGCCCCAGAGGCTGGAAGAGAGCATCAGATTCTCTGGAACTGGAGTTTCAGGCAGTTGAGTGCTGCCTGACATTGACACTGGGAACTGAACACTTGTCCACTACAAGAGCAGCAAGTGTTTTTAACCACTGAGCCATCTCTTTGGCTGCTATATACTTTATTACATAAGAATACTCATATAAGAATAGTTAAGTGATATTCTAAATGTACAAAAAAAATTGTTCTAAACACAAAGGCATTAGGAGATACTGTAGCATTAAATATTAACAAAGGCAATAACAGTCTATTCTTAATTCCAATGGCCCAGTCCACCAGGCATGAGTCTAAGTCTTTAGGATGCTGGAATCAGGAAAACAGGATAGTCTTAATATTTGTGAGGAGAACTACAAGTTTAAATGTAAAGGAGGAGAAGGAGGAGGAGGAGGAGCAGCTGCCACCACTGGCATGGAATCTGAGCAGTTGTGTAAACCTAGTGGTGATATGGACATGGACAAGACTCCTGTTGAACATACACTTCGAAGACTGTAACATGACTTGAATACACCACATCTAGGTGTAGATTCACTTCAGCAGTTACTTATTCATCTGTCAGTTTTACTGCATCAAGGATAGATTTATTTCTAGCAACAGTTCGAGCATCTGTCAATCATACTAAACAGGCACAATTAAGCAGTGTTCTTAAGATAAATCTCTGATGATGGTTTCATGTATGTCAATGTTGATAAAGTAAAATGAACTGAATTTTTGAAACCATCAACGAATATTCACCAAGGTCTTATTTTAAGTCATTGGTTTCTGCATCCCTTTGATCATCAAGAGAGCTGTCAGTTTTGATACTATAATTTTAAAATAATGCTATTTCTATGTCATTTAAAATGCCTAAATGTACCTAAGCCAAGTAGCTAAACAATGAGAACATTCTACTTCTCTGAAAAAGCCGTGTGCATGTGGTTCCTTTAAGATGTCTCTATTTCTCTGACAAGCAATAACATTATAGTGTAAATTTTATCTATATTCTCTCTTCATGGAGCTGTTGGTCATTTCAAAATGGACTAGTCTATTGCTTTTCTGTGTGTGTCAGAAATATAACTAACACTCAATGGCTCTGTAAAAACAATTATTACTATCTGTTCTTCTTGAGGTTTCATCCACCGTTTCATATAAGCATATAAAAGCAGACCATAGACAAAAAGCTCATGAAGTCAGGAAGAGAAGTAGTGAATGGGACACAATGAAAACCCAGTATCAAGCAAACTGCTGCCTACTTTTAAACGAGAAGACAGCGTAACATAGTTTCTATCCCCTGGTAGCCTATAAATGTGGTGCTTAAGTAATAAAATCAACTAACTACTACACAGACGTCAATAGTTTCATTTCCATATCTCTGGATCATCTACTTTGCTAATCCTAAAAACTCTAACTTTTACATATCAGAAAAGCTCAACTAATTCATATAATTTTTTTAACTATCATAAAATGTACATTTTGGTGAGAAGCGGTGAATATATATGAGTTCAAGGGAAAGTGCAGAAAAAAAAATGGTCACTTCTTTTTGTTGGTTTTTGTTTTTCTGTGTAGCTCTGACTGTCCTGGAACTCACTCTGTAAACCAGGTAGGCCTCAAACTCAGAGATCTGCCTGCCTCTGCAGGACAATCATGGAAAAACTTGGCTCTCATGCCCTCCAACTATGGGAATGGTGCCTTATCTGTGATAAACAAGCTCTCTTGGAGCCTCAATGCTAGTTTCCATTATGATGAGTTGAACTGGGCATTTCCTATTCCCAATTATGTTTACTAATAAAAGTATTTCTTTATACAAAGATTTGTTTTTTTAAATTATTTGAATTCCAGTGGAACTCTGGAAGCTAGTGTATGAGAGAAGCCTGGTTCCGTCAGTAGTCACCTACTCAATAATTCAGAGTTTGATGTTTGACCCTGAAAATCTGAACTCACTTCATTTCCTTGATATTTTCACATAGTCTTACTCCAGTGGTTGAATTAATTTTATGAGAAATAAATTATAGATTGATTCTTTAGTGAATAACTTAGTAAGTGTTAAAGTAAGATATTCACATAAATCTCAAAGGAAAACTACTTTATCTACTTATAATTGCCATATTTTAAAGAGGTTTAACTATTTGACTTAAAGGGGACACCGTATTTAAAGAATAGCCAAAGCTTACTCTAGCTTTTTCCTATAATTAAGCACACAATTGTATTAATGCATCTAATCTTGAAATTAAAACCATAAGCTATGAACTAACTGGTGACTGGTGGGGAGAAACCACTCTCAGGCTGCCCCTCCCTGGTGAAATCCTATTCTACTCTGTAGAACTCAGCTTCCCCTCAGTCCTATTTGCAATTCTAATTAGTAAGAAATAGCTCAGACTCTGAAAATTATTTCCTAAGCTTTTAGAATTACATGGCTCAAATGTGTCATTGTGATAAAAAAGAATACTAAAGTGGATTACAGAATTCTGTGGTATCAAATGAATACTAAATTTAGATGGTTTTCATTTAAAAGTAAAAATGAAAGAATGGTGTTGCAGTGGCTGATCGCTTAAGTTTCTTACAGTAATAAAGTACTATGGTTCAAAGGTCAGATGGTAATCAATGACAACATGCTTCTCCACTTTTTTTAAATTTTACTAACTGTGTTATGTAAAAAACTTGCAAATAAAGATACCACACACCAAATCTAACCATTCCCAAAGTCTATACAACTCAAGGAACTCCTATACAAGTAGAACAGGCATTCAGAATGGAAGCTGTAGAGCTTCACTTAAATTTTATGCATTCACCGTTGAATATATTGTATTCACTTGTTCTACACCAAAAATGAAAAAGCCATGACAGAATTGATACTAGAAAACAATTAGCTATTTACCTTCCTTCATAACTCATGTCCATTACCAGCATTTGATCCTTCCTCATTCCCTAACATTCAGCCTTTCTTGGTCTTTTATCTACATGTTCCACTGTACCTTTTTATAGACATAATGCATTAGACAACATCTCATATTTATGTCACTAAATTTTAATATATTGAGTGAAGTATTTAAAAGGAGGGAGTTAAAAACCTGGATTTTCTCTCTGAAAGGGAATTTTTTACGGTTGACAATAACAGACCATGTATCTGCCTAGACCCTTCCTATTGGTGCGAAGTTTTACCATGTACAGCAGAATGACAAGATGTCTGGGAATGAGTATATTTGTTAAAAATATTATTAGCAAAATTCAGAGGCGAGTGCATTAGCATTGGTCTGGAATCTGTACACCAGTAATTCTACAATGAGTGCACTATCTGTTTTCAACCACCACACTCAGGATTTGTTCTCCCAAGTGAAAGTAACTACAATGTGACAGGTTGTATGTAATGCATTAGAGGCTTGACCATCCTTCCTTTAAAGTAGAGCAGCATGTTGTGAAAAGTTTGTATTGTGTACAGCAATGAGTATGTAGTAGGCAGGTAGTAAAAGTCAGTAGCATTTGATATCAAAAGGTATTATTGATTTTTACTCTATAGCTATCTAATTTACTACTCAGAATGAGTTAAGCAATTGGTCCAATATCCAATGTTCACTCAATCATGCATTTACTGAATATTAATTGGACACATATCATGCATGAATTCCTAGGTCATTTAACAGTATATTGCATACTAATGTGTAAGTTTTAGTGTATTAGTCATTGTAACCTGGTTCATGTAAGTTAGTGCTAGCCTCTCCCCACAAGTTTCACTTCACCCATATTTGTATTGGTATATTCCAGAACTTGTCTTCATCAATCTCTTGATCTTCCTGTGTTGCTAAGGTTTCCTGTTCCCATTGTGAGGCCCTTGTATTCTTTTCTGCATGTTTCTAAAATTTTAACAGTGGGGGCTGAAGAGACAGCTCAGTGGTTAAGAAAACTGCTCTCCCAGAGGAACTCAGTTTGATTCTTAAAATCTACATGGTGGCTCACAACCATTTGTAGCTCCTGTTCCATGGGATCCTTCTTCTGCCCTTACAGGCACCAGCCATGTACATGGTACACAAATATATGCAGGCAAACAGTCAGACACATAAGACAAAAAAAATAATAACGATAAAAATGAAATATAAAATTTTAGCAGTGATGAAATTTGTTAATAAGACTCTAATGCCTTTTGTATAAACATGAAAGTCTCACTAAAAGTACAACTGTTTGAAAAAGAAAAAGAGCTTGGCTGTGGTGGGGCACGCCTTTAATCCCAGAACTCAGGAGGCAGAGACAGGCGGATCTCTGTGAGTTCAAGGCCAGCCTGGTCTATAGAGCAAGATCCAGGACAGGTACCAAAACTATACAGAGAAACCCTGTCTCAAAAAAAAAAAAAAAAAAGAAAGAAAGAAAGAAAGAAAGAAAGAAAGAAAGAAAGAAAGAAAGAAAGAAAAGAAAAGAAAGGAAGGAAGGAAGGAAGGAAGAAAAAAGAAAAAGGAAGAGAGATGTGTGCTTAGTATCTGAATGGCAAGTTCTAAGGAACTTGAATAACACCTAATTTGAGAAACTCCTTGCTGTCTTGGATGAGTAACTTCATTCCCAGCTCCCTGATAATATGTTTCTTTTTCTTCTTACTTTCCTCCTCTGCCTCCATTAGTATAATTATACTTCCCCTTATTTCTTAAAAGAAATACTATGCCATAAATTATCTAACAAGCCTTTTCCTCAGGGGCAGAAACACCCTTCATTCAGCCCACCAATAACTCTGCACATCCACTAAGGTTCAAAGATTTGTTTCAAACCAGGCACCACCTAGCACCCCTGTCCAAAGAACTTCCTTAGGGTGTGTATGTGTGCACACACACAGGCATGTGCACACCCTTATTATCCAAGGTGTTCCCTTAGGACCTCTTGCTTCTCTGAGCTGTGGGTTCTCATTCTATCCTTGAAGACCTTCCATTTCCAATGGAGGAAACTGAAAGGGAACAGAGTATGGGACAAAAGACGATTGTCTTTGCCATGCTTTTCACTGTCCCACACATAACACATATTACCTACAACAAGTCATGTTGTTACATACATTGTCATCTAGGAAACTGAATTATGACCTTGATTTATGAGATTAAATAAAATTTGACACACACACATTGATAGATACATGGTTCTGGATCATGCTCATTATCAATGTAATGGTTATTTCTTAATATGGAACTGCCAAATTATCTTTAATATATACATTTCTTTAATTTCTAGGAACTGGCTCACCACAACTTCAAGTGGTTAGCATTAAAAACAAGATTATCTTTTTCTTTTCTGTTTCTTATTCCGGGAGACAAAACGACTAGAATTGGGGTACTCCACTCCACCTTTGGAGAGGAAAGAAGTAGAGAGAGAGGAGAGAGAGAAAACTTCTTCTGAAGGGAAAAATAGTCTTTAAAGTGGTCATAAAAAGAACAAGAAAGCAGAATCTGAGTGGACAAAATCTCAGCTGCTGAAAGGCCAGATGGCTTCTAATGGCACAGAGAGAGATGGTGATGGACAGGTATGGCAGCTTCCCTCTCCTGCATCTGATTGTAGCTCCCACAAGAATCAGGGTTCATACATGTTTTGATCCATGTACTAACACCCAGCAGCAGAGATCAAGATAAAACTCTATAGAGATCTCCAAGCAAGCCCTGGTTAGACTCCCCAACTCTTCCTCCATCCTCTCTTCCACTGTTTACTCAGAAGCTACCTAGAGTAACACTGTCATGCCATTTCCCTCTACTGGCTAGTCACTAGGCTAAACCTCATCTCTCCAAACAGTTCCTGTCTGCCTCTGTGTAATCTTTTTCTGACTCTATCTCTTACCATTTCCCACTCCTGAAGTGTTATCCCAAGCCTTTCACACACAAGTGCCCTGACCAGTAGCATCTCTCTGTGCTAAATGTCTTCCCCAAATATTCCTCTAAACCTTGTTCTAGCTGAAGCCTGAAGACACAGTGTTCCTGATGCCGTAGGAGCTAGGGATGCTTATTTGCCCACATTCCTACTTACTATCCTCGCTCCTTATTCTATCCTATCTTCAAACTCTTCCTCCTTCTTCATAAGCCTTCTACTATGTTCAGCCTGTGTCCCCCGTTCTTGTTTCCCATTGTTTTAAGAGTTTAACTTCACGTCACTGCCATGCTTTCCCACCTACTCATAGGTAAACATATCAAAATGCTTTAAGGTTCCAGAATTCTTCTCTGCTGCTGATAAGGGATTTTCTTTACCTTGTGTACTCTCTCCAAGATCACACCCTAGTTCTTGCCATTTCAGATGATGAGACCCTTCCTTTAAGATCTGTTTTATCATCCAATCCTTTGATCACCACTCACCCAATGCCACCACTCACAGCAATCCTCCCACCTCTGATATCCAGAATCTGTCCAGTTGTTTACCACAGTGTTCTCCTGTCTTTACTCAGGACACATTCTGTGAAAGTTCTTTGTAATGATGTTGTGCATTTCCTTCCATGTATCCTAAGTTCACCTGTGTTTCTGTTTTTCCAATAAATGCTTGCTTAAACCACATTCCCAATCACAAGCAATGCCATCTTCTGCCTGAACCTGACTTCAGAAGAACACATATACATGTTACCTAGACTCACTAAAAATACATGCTCATGAACCTCAAGCAGGTCCTTAACATTGCTTGGTAATCACAATCATCACAGTGACCCTTGTACATTTTTTCCTGCTTTCCTGAATCAATCATTTCATACCTTTCTCCATAACCTCCATCACCTCTCTCCTATAACTAAGCTAATAACTTTGACTCTTTTCACTGAAAAACTAAAGAAGGCAGTTAAAGTTCCCACCCTACACCCACCTTTCTAGCCCCATCCCTATTTTATTTCCAACTTTACCCATATGCCCTTTCCCTCCTCAACTAGCTACAGTCCTAGGGAAGTACAACTCTCCTTTGTGTGCCAGGCCTGATCAGTTAATCAAGGAATCCTTGGTCATTCTCCCATCTCTCTTTATTTCCCACTCATCTCTTCCTTAAATCATTGGTTTCTCTTCTTTCCCTGATGATCTTTTCCATCAATGAAACAAAAATGCCATTGCTTCTTTTACATAATCAGAAATGCTTCTTATGATCCTGTTTCCTCTTCCAGTTACTCCCTTGTCTCTTCTATGCTTTATAGAAAAGACAGAATATATTTGGTCTGACCATTGTCCAGTGAATGAACTCCATCTGACTCACTCCACCCTCCACTGAAATCACACTAATGAGATCATCTCTTACTACCACAATGCTCCACATATTATTCAGTTCCTCGGCTTGTTTAGTCAACAGCATGTAACAAAGTTGATCATTTCCTAGGCCTGAAAATAGCTTTTTTATTTGGCATTCAAGACACAAATCTCTCTATATTTCCCTCCTACATCTTTCAACACTCTTGCCCATTCTCATCCCCAAGTGCCCTGAGGTTCAGCTGTCAAACACCTTTCTTATTCATAGATATTCATAAATACTCTTTTTGGTAATCCCATCCAGTTTGATAGTTTGAATATTGTCTACACACTGAACTGAAGTTTCTATCTTTGCCCAAAGCTTCTTTTATGAACTTCAGACTCAATGTGTTTAACTGCTCACTTTTAGATACCACATAGATTAAATGTGCAAAATTGGCCATTCCTTCAAGTCTTCTCATCTCACAGATCTCTCTATCACAGCTCATGAAAAATCAACCCTCCCTTTTCCCATGGCAACCCCAAACTTCATTCTTCACCTCCTCTTCTGCCCTCATACTGGATCAAATCCATCTGGAGGGCACAAGGTCCTTGTGCTTACAGATAAGCACTAAGGAAACCAGGAATGTTAAACATGGGATGTTGTCTCTTTAAAGGAAGAGATGTTTAATGTTTTTGCTGCCCTTAAGGTTGGGAACAGATGTGGTTAGCAGCTTAATGACCTCTGTGCTACCTCTATTGCCAAGCCACACCTGGATCCCTCATAGTCTTATGTTTATCTCTGTCTTCCTCCTATACCTTCATATTAAACATTGTTTCTCAGTTAATAGAACCCATCTGTAGGGTACTGGTAAGCCACGAGCCCATGGCAACTTATAGATTAATAGAAGTGGGTTAATTCAATTTATAAGAACAGCTAGCAAGAAGCCTGAGCCATTAGGCCAAACAGTTTAAATAATATAAGCGTCTGAGTGATCATTTTATAAGTGGGCTGTTGGACTGCCGGGGCTTGGCAAGACCTGGAGAGAAAACTCTAGCTACACTCATCTTTACAGAAAAGGCCACATGTACTTTGAAAGGAATTTCAGTGCAGTGATGTCTTAAGCTTTGCTGTACTCACAGAATTGAGTTAATTATCACCAGGAAACATTTTTCCAAAACTGTGCTGTGCTTAAAATGCCTCAAATAAACTGCCCTGTGTCAGACTCTTGAAGCTTGAACCAACACTGGCTACTGAGTTTTGTTGAACCAGACTTGAATCTTTCCTCACGTGGGTGATACTCTGCTGGCCATGATATGTCTGCAGACTCCCACATCCATCAACAAACAGCTCTGTCTTTAAATTCTACCTGGAAGCCAAACAGGGCTCATCACTTCTGCCTGTTGTCCTATTGTAAACACCGAAAGCCATTTAAGAGCTTTCCCTAGACTGCCTTGCTTCCTTCCATCTGGGTGCTAGTCCTGGGCCTTAGATAAGCCATTTTCTGTCACTTCCTTTTAATCACTTTTCTTATGTAGACTCAAAGCCAAAGGCTACTCTTAAATTAACCTACAAACATTCTATGCTGTAGCATTCTGCTCTCCTCCAATCTCTTCCTGTTTTCCTTCTCCCACATTTTATTTCAGACAGGCTGACCTCCCTGCCAGTCATTGAACACATCACCATGTTATGTGGGCTCTCTCATCAAGAGTTGTAAAATATATTTCTTGGGAATGTTGCATGGCTTCACGCTCAGCTCTGTTGGGTATTCACTGGACCATCTTGTCAACCATGACACACTGCTTCCTTCCATTCTCTCCTCTCCACTGCATGCTTCTTGTCCATGCCTTTTACTGCTTTTGTTTTTCTTTTATTTCTTTCCTTTTTTTTTACTATGGATCTTATTATTTATTTCTAGTTGGCTCTGAACTCAGAGCTATCCACTTGCCTCTGTTTCCTGAGTGCTAAGATTAAAGGTGTACCCCAGCACACCCAGTGACTGACTGCTTTTCCTCTTTCCCTATATATTAGTTACCTTCCTATTGCTGTGGGAAAAAAACACCATCACCAAGGCAACTTGTAAAAGAAAGCATTTAATCGGGCTTATGGTTTCAGCAGGTTTCACTGATGATAGAGTAAAGGCATGTGGCTAGAAACAGCTAAGAGCACACTGCACCGTCCATAAAGAGGAAGCCGATAGAGGGCATACTGGGAACTGTGCAAGTCTTTTGATAACTCAAAGCCTGCCCCCATTGGCATACCTCCTGTAATAAGGCCACACCTCCTGATCTTCCCTAAACAGTTCTACTATCTGGGGACCGAGCAGTCAAATATTTGAGCCCCTGGAAGCCATTATTCAAACTACAGTACTATATGTGGTGCGAACTTCCTTGCTCTTGTCTCTGTCATTTGAGGGTTCAGATTGTAAACTACAAGAGAGCAGAGGCCATGCTTTCCTCTGACTTACTGCATCCTCAGCACCAAAAGTTTGTTTGAGTAAACAGATGAACAAGTGCTGTGCCTGACATCAGACTGGAAAACAAGAATGCTGTTGTTTTGATAGCTGAAGCATGTTAAGGAGATGGGTAGCTGCTGGGAAATCAAGCATTACAATCCGTGTCCTTGGTCACAGGAAGAGAGGACTCAAGAGAATTCCCAGAATATAAAGTGTTCTGTTCCAATCTAAACCATGCAGACAGTACTTAAGAGCACAGCCACAGAAATAATTTGAATAAGGTCACCCCTGCATTTCCAAAATGAAAGTGTCATCACATTTCAAACCTCTTTCTCAATTCTAGTAGGTACAAATACAGTCAAAACTTTTTAGTGCCATAGATGAGAACTTAATAAATGTCTGCTAGAATTGCTTACCATGGAATAAATATCAATACTGTAGTTCAAAAGATTAGACAGGGCATATTTAGTTTAACTTGAATTAAAATCATCTAATATAAGGCAGGGAGCTTTTGCTTCTATTAAATGAGGCATCAGCAAGAAAACAGTCCTGGCTAGTTTTTGTCAACTTGGCACAGCTAGTCTCATCTAGGAAGAGAGACTCTCAATTGAGAAAATGCCCCCATCAGATTGAGCTGTACAAAGCCCAGAGGGCACTTCCTAGATTGACGTGTGAGGGCCCAGCCCACTGTGAGTAGTCCCATCTCTGGGCAGAAGGGCCTGGGTTTCAGAAGAAGGCAAACTGAGTGAGCCATGTGGAACATGCCAATTAAGAGTCTTTATTCATGACTTCTGCTTTACTTCCTACTTCCAGGTTATTCCTGCCCTGACTTCCTTTCAAGATATACTGTGATCCAGATGTGTAAGCCAAATAAACCCTTTTCTCCCAAAGTTGATTTTAGTCATGGTGTTTTTATCATAGCAACAGAAAGCAAACTATGACAATCACATTGATAGCTAGCTGTATTTTACAAATATGTTTATGTCTAATTTCACTAGTTATAAAACTGTACTTTACTCCATTGTTCGTTCAACAATTCCATGAATTCAATTATTTTTAATTCATATTTATTGCCCTTATTAAGTCCCAGACTAGTATTACTGTCTTGGCATTTTTAAAACAGGTCTACACCAGATGGATCCAAATGGTATTTGTGAGAAAGATTTTAGTTGCAGAAAAACATTTCAGTTTAACACAACCCAGAAAAGTAATAACTGTTACCAAATTACAATTAAGTATAATCTTTCCTCTCTGATGGCAGAAGCCACAGACATGCCACTTAAGAGTCTGTCCTACCTATGGAAATAGTACTGCTTCTGCCAGCAGGTAAGTTAAGAATTAATATGAGAAGACTGCCTTAGTTTAATGTAGATTGTCATGTTCAGTAATGTCTATGGAGTGTTGATTCTACTAGGAATTTTTCAAGCATTTTCTCCAGTCATATACAACCCTGACTTCAGGTGGTTATGATCACTGAAGCTGAATAAATTCAGACATGAGGGGGTAGCTTGCCTAGGACCCCTTAGCCTGAAAAAAAAATAAGAAAATGGATTCTGGCACCCACATTTTTAACTTGACCTCCAAAAATGGTCAGAGTCACATAAAGAGAACATTTGCTAAAGTTGTTGTTGAATATATCATCTTGTTGCTGAAGGCTTTTCCTTCTAGAAACATTAATGTTGCCTTACAAAAGCTGTTTTAAGATGGCCCTCTACTTTGGGAAAAGGAAACATGGGGTTAAACTTACACATTTGTATCTCTACTGTTAAAATTTGGTGGCAGAGATTCAAAACACCAAATGAAGTCATTTTAAGAACTGTTGATCTTTAGTGTAAGATTACATTCAAGGGGTGACAAACAACAGTCCTTTATTTTGAACTCACTGTAGTGAAATAAATAAATTTGATATATGGAAAAAGGTATCTAAACCTTCTGGGGCTTTTGTTGACATTTAAACTGGCTACAAATGTTGATGAAAATGTTACAGAGTTTATTTTTACTATCTGGGCGTTAGCCTTGTTTGCAACAGTATAAAATCAGTTCAGACACAATTACTAAATATATTTTTAAAGGAAACATTTATATGAGTTTCAATAATGGAGTGAATGTTAAGGTTAATTGTTTTCTTAACAGAGAAAAACTAACAAGGGTAATAAATTCTGGTCTAACTTTTAAAGAAAACAAGTTAATGATCATAATTACATCATTAGGAAAAGAAAAAGGAAAATTTGACGTTTTTAGGACATTTTCTTGTGCTAAATTTATTCATCTCCTCCATGTCCTTTAAGTCCATACTTATGACAAAGCTCCGCTCCTAGCCCTCCAATTCCTTCAAATTATTACAAACTATGCTATATTTTTAAATAAATTTCAAAGTGCATATGATAGTTATAAAACCAATTCTATTTTTTTAAAATCTGATCCTAATTTCAGCTTAAGGACTCTTAGCACACCAACACATGTGATATTTTTGGAAAGCTGGTACAGCCCAAATTGTCTTTCATTGAGAAATACAACAGGGTACAAAGAGTCCTGGTTTTTATATTGTATGTCGTTATGCTCCCTGGAAACCCTGGCTTCGAAGAGAAACACAGAATATGCTTTCTTCCCCTTGTCCCTATACCACAGTATTTGAATGCCACATGGTTAGAAATAGGAATGCCTTGGCTTCAATAGCTGCCTCTTCCATCCTCATACACACTTAGAAACTATTTTCAGTTCTACATTTTATTTATTATTAAATTTTAGTTTAATTCTTAGTAACTGTGGTAGGATTTCTGGTGATGATTTTCTCTGATTTAGGAGTTCCTTTATCTGTTATATTAACATGGAATGAATAAATACTCTTTTCTAGGAGCAACCATATTAGTTATTCATATGGTCTGAGCTTCAGGATAAAGGGCATTATCACTGTATATTGTGAAAGGAAGTTCAAATATCTACTCAAGATGTCCTGCAGTAGATAAAACCAAGACATGACACACGATGTCACCCAACGAATATCCCTTAACCATGAATTCATTTTCTGCATTAGTAAACACAGGCTTACCCACATCTCATAAAGTTTTGTCTCAGCTGACAGATAAAACATCATATATAAAAGTCAGGGCTGTGGTATTGTGTTCCCCAAAATATTGTGTACCCTAATAAACTCATCTGGGGTCAGAGAACAGAAAAGCCACTAGATATTGAGGCTAGAAAATGGTGGCACTCACGCCTTTAATCCTAGCATTCCAGAGATAGAAATTTGTCTGGATCTCTGTGAGTTCAAGGCCACAAGGATACAGCCAAGTATGGCGAATCACGCCTTTAATCCCAGGGAGTGACGGCAGAAAGAGAAAGATATATAAGGCATGAAGACCAGAAACAAGAAGCATTTGGCTGGTTAAGCTTTTAGGCTTTTAGCAGCAGCTCAGCTGAGATCCATTTGGATGAGGACTCAGAAGCTTGAAGTCTGAGGAAATAAGATCAGCTGAGGAACTGGCAAGGTGAGGTAGCTGTGGCTTGTTCTGCTCCTCTGATCTTCCAGCGGTCACCCCAATACCTGGTCCAGCTTTGTTTTCATTAATAAGAACTTTTAAGATTCCTGCTACACAGGGCACAAACTTTGATACAATAATGACTTAATTGGTATTACTCACTTTAACTCTAAACTTCTAATTAATGTACATTTCTTAATAATAATAATATTAAGGCTAAACAGCAGGCATCAGCAGTTGCTTTATAACTGTTAAATCTGAGTGATTTAAGGGAATCAATCTCATAGTTTTATGGAAGTCAATTATAATTTTTTGATTCTTCATTGATTATATAGTAGTTGTAATTAGACTGTAGGAACCTTAGAAAATCATGTTTCCAGTTTCGTATTTCATAGTTTAACTTACACTGTATCGCTGGGAGAGAAGTATTGAATATGTTGTTATCACTGTGATTAGAGATTAGAGAAATGCCACTTTCTGAACTGAAGTAACTTGCCAAAAGTTACAGAACTTGACTTTGGGCCTATGGCTTATGACATCAAGTCTCAGAGAAATAAATATTCTTTTAAGGTGAAACATTCGAGAATAGGTGGCCACTAGAAGAAACATGCTAGACTGGTTCAAACTAGCTCAAGAAGTCAGGTTTATTATTAATCACTCATGGATAGAGTATTTACTATTGAGAGAAAACTCTCTCCTAAAATGGTACCTAAAAAAAATTAAAAACCTCTAGCTTATCACAAAATTAATTACTTTAAGATGACCTGAGCTTGGTCTGAAATAGGTTAGCTTCATTTTACTTAATGCTCTTTTAACATTATGAAATGTTTATTTAATTCTACCTAAATGAACTAATAATCACATTTTCTATTTATTAATATACTACCAACTTAGAAGATGAATTAATTGGTATTAAAATTGGGAAGTGCATTTAATTCATTTAATTTACTTAATGAATCTAAGGTAATATCAAAATTAGAGAACATTTCAAATTCAAACTCTTGGGCATTTTATTGAGTAAATGTGCATATGTATACATATATATATTGGAAGTTTGGATTTCCTTTCTTAATATAATTAAAGTACTTTAAATTCAAATTACTTGTTCAAAAGAATAATATGGCCAGGTGGACGCCTTTAATCCCAGCACTCGAGAGGCAGAGCCAGGCGGATCTCTGTGAATTTGAGGCCAGCCTGGGCTGCTAAGTGAGTTCCAGGAAAGGCACAAAGCTACACAGAGAAACCCTGTCTCAAAAAACAAAATTAATAATAATAATAATAATAATAATAATAATAATAATAGAAGCATATCAGATAAAATTAATGGAAAATACAATAGAGGGTAGATACTTCTGCAGTTGTCTTACTCCACCTATACATGGAGAAGAAGTCATTTGGTCTCACTCCATCTGTTACTATATCATGATGTTGGCAGAAGATCCAAGTCTACTGGATTCGAACAAAGGACTTTGTAATCCACAGCAAAGACAGTGGCTGAGCGTCATGCTGCTGGTGCCAGATCCTCTAACCAAATGCATCGTAGTGGACATAGAGGGCAATGATGAAGTCCTTTTCGTGTAGGCTAGGTTCGAGAATGCAGACTGGGGGATTCACATTAGCCAGCGTGTGGTCTTGGGGTTGGTGTTGCTGAGTCCTAGTCTTCAAGACTGCTCACTGCAAACACTACCCCAGGAGATGGTCCAGGATTATATAATCCAAGTGCTTTATATTCTTATTATCCCTCACAGTATCTGCAAAAGCAAATAAGTCTCCATACTTCCATGTGATAAAAGACATATCCTCCTAAAGGATGAGAAATCCTGCCATCAGTGACAATGTTTCTCTCGCCAGTGAGTCTCGAAAGGAAAAAGAGAACTCACCTCTAGGTGACTGTAAGTAACATGATGGCCCTATTCTTACAGGTGTTCCCAGCCACTGGAAATTTATAAATGGAAGAAGCACCATGGATATGTTTTTATTTTAGAACAGCAACATAAAATAACATAAAGTGACCCAGCTGAATGCATGAGGTTTTTGTGGTCACTTTGCTGAGTGGCCATGAAGACACACAATATGAGTCTGGATGGGGATGATCCACAGGGGTACACTCTGGAGACGCATCCTGGAAATGGGCCATCACTGACCATGTGAAAAACTGACTTAAGACTGACATAGCAGTGTAGTACAGAAAGGAGTCTACCTCTGTGTGCAGATGTGGAATGGTCTTCCTCCTTAAGAGCTGACCCATCTCCTAGCCAAGGGGCCAACCCTCAGCGGGGCAAAACTTCTTTGAGCCAGGCTACATAGACAGGAGGGATAATGATCTTTTAAACAAAATAATGTGTTATTCCTTCCCAGAATCTCCACCCAGACAACCTTGTAAATCTGCCCATTTCTCTGAATTATTTTCCCTTTTTTCTTTCTATCTCTTTCCTAAGGATGCTTTCCCCAAGTGCTTTGGGCTTCTCTCTCTCTCCAAATCTTCCCTCTTTTTAATGTCTTCTCCTTGCCGAAGTCCCTGCCTGACCACCATGTGGCTGACCTCCACGCCAGCTTAACTCAGCATGGCCTTTTCTCTTCTCTGAACCACTTCCTCCTGACAGCTGCCAGGATTATTCAGCTCCCCACCCCCCAAGCTTTGCTTTTAAATTGTAATAAAATTGTCCTGGAGCTGTTGTTTGAGTCTGTTCTCAAGTTCTTTTACTAACAGGACAAAGACCCACTAGAGGACACTCGGATTCCCTGGTAACATGTGGCGACTCCCATGGGCTCCCCAAACTGTTTAGTAACACAAGTGGGGAAGAAATGAGTAGAATTTAGGATGATAGTAACTTGGGGGTCATAAACAAGCAGGACGCATTTTGTAAAGTATTCAAGAGATTTACTTATTTCAATAGCCTAGAGCAAGATTTCTTAAACTTCTTGCACTTTTGACCCCTTTCCACTCAAGTAATTTTCATGGAACTCTGGGCATATAAAGAAGCATAAAATAGGTACATAAATCAAGCACTTCCTAATAATGAAACATAAGGAGATTTATTTTAAAGCAGTTTTGTATTTTATCATTTACTAAAGATGGAAGTAAACCTGTGTACTACTGAGACGGACATACTTGTATATTTTTACATGAACATTAAGTCTTGACTGTCTATTTGATGACAGAGATATTTAGAGTTGGTAGATACTCGGACTTATTTATTTATTTATTTTATTTGAGACAGGGTTTCTCTGTTTGGTCATGGCTGTTCTGGAACTTGCTTTGTAGACCAGGGTGGCCTCAAACTTAAGAGATCCACCTGCCCCTTTCCCGAGTTCTGGGATTAAAGGTGTGTGTACCACTGCCTGGCAGGTACTTTGAATTTATAATCAACATTTCTGACAATGCCATTTCACACAAGTACATATTAGAAAATAGCAGAAATACGTGTGGTATCATTTTTGAAACCACTGAAAATTCTGTCCCTAATCACAAGCCAAAAATTCACTTTGTACTTTTTTTAATGAAACAGATCAGGAATTCACATAGCAATTTTAAAAATCACGTATTCTAATACAACATAATCCAAAGACATACTAATTTGACACTGGCATACTGAGGGATGATGGTAGGGAAATATTAAAGTCTTCTTTTTTATAATTAAACTACTGCATTTCTTTATGAGAAGAAAGCTTTGCATATGTTCAGTGATGCTGCATGCTGTGACAGTTCCATAGGGCAAAGTGCTCGTGTCGTGTGTCTAGGACCATGGCTAAAGTGAAGTTGTACAGTGTAATAGAAAGCACTGAGAGAAAAAGCCTAATTCATTATCATTTGGTTTCAAATCAAGGTTGGTTGTTGCATATTCCAAAACCTTTTCTTGTTACTATTTTTTTGTGACACCCACATTCAGTTCTACAAACCCACATGGGTCACAAGCTGCAGCTTAGGAGGCTTGGCTCTAAAGATTAAAGAAAAGTGGACTGAATGTATTGGAGGATGCAGAAACATCATCCAAGCACTCCTAGATCAATTGAAATCAAATAACAAAAATTGCCTCACATAAACATAATATTAATGCTTTGATTTTCATCATACAATCCATCACACACACACACACACACACACACACACACACACACACACACACACACACACGAAAACAACAACAACAACAACATTTACAAACTATAGTGATTACTGGGGTCTTCTAGACACTTTAATTTATGTTACAAAAATATTTGTCAAAGTGCCAAGAAAATATCAATACTCTTGAGGGCAACTAATATAAAAAATAAATAATTTTCTCCTTAATGAATAAGCCAAACACTTCATTTAAACTAATATAGTAGTTTTACATATTCTCAGAATTAGCCATATTTCTAAACCAGAAGAAAGTATTGCTTCAAGTTTTGTTGTTGTTGTGTGATTTTGTTTATTTAAGACACTGTCTTATGTATCTGAGTTGACCTTGAATTATGTCATAATATATCATTCTTGACTAACCACAGATCAGGTGGTTCACATCATTTCAGTGGAAGATAGTGACATTCAATTTATTTTTTTTTCTGTACTTCACCAGCAATAGCAATTTTAAAAGCCAACACTAACACTTCAAAGGTTGGTAAGGTGGTAAAAATTGGGTTGCATCAAGATCAACTTTCTAATACCTCATTAGATCGATATTAACAGAAAATAGTGCTGGGCTCTGAGACTCTGCCTGGATATGAGGTGCTTCCCGATTCAGAGGCTAAAGCCCCCCTACTCTTACCTGATTGCAGGTGTTGATGTCGATGCCCCCCTTCAGATATTCCACAACTTTGTCCAGGTTGCCTGCTCGGGCAGCACGGAGGAAGCTGGCATTGCTGTCAGACTGCAAGAGAAAGAAAGGCCGTTGGAGAATCCTGCAGAACACCAAACGCACCAAATACAGGAAGACAAGAGTGTTAACATGACACATCAGACAAGCTTTGGCTGAAAAATGTTTTAGTACAGGCTTTAAAACACCGAACTATCCTCCACAGCGTAAGGCAGTAACTATACAGTGGTTTATGGATGTTGACATCCATGAGAAATACACTTTATACATACAAGAATACAAAGGAACCATTAAAATAAAACTGGCTGTTACTACTTTATTCCAAATCTTCAGCTAATTTAAGGATGAATTTACACTATGCAAAATTCTACTGTTATTCATTTTTTATTTTTCCCCATGCTCAAGTGTTGTGTGCAATGGTGTTCACATTGTGTATGGGTGGACGTGTGAACAGGTATGCATGAAAATGTGTGACCATGGAGGTCTGAGGTTGATGTGAGGTGTCTTGCTCCATCACCACTTTACTTCCTATGTTATTTATGGAGGTAGAGTCTTCCATTGAACTGAGAGCTCACCCATGGGTTCATCATGCAAGCCTTCTTGCCTCTGGGTTCCTCTGCCTCTGCCTCCCCGGTCCTGGGCTTACAGGGGCCCTCATTCCTGCTAAGATTTTTCTGTGAGTTCTGGGGATCCCAGTTCTGGTCCTTAGCTTGTACAGCAAATGCTTTATGCATTGGGCTATCTCTAGAGCCCCTATTCATTTGTTTTCAATTGGGTTTTTAGAGAACTGATACTGAGCCTAATGGCAAGTCAAAAAAGAAAGAAAGAAAAAGAAGTTTACAACTAGATGAAACTAAAGCTGCTTGAGTTCCTTTGTGTCTTTCTTTACTGTTAGTTTTCAGATGACTCAGCTGAAGGACACTGAGTCAGGGTCACTTCAGTCGTCCAGCCTCATGGGGAGAGAATAAGGAGCTTTGAAGAAAGGGAAGGCATTAGTTGGCAGGTGTGGACTGCGCTGATGCAAATTTTGTACTCCTAGTGATTTGGGGAAAACATTATTAAATGTAAACCAGCTGACATAATACTAGACTGAAATATCTTGGTAAAGTCTCTCTGGATGAAGACTTTGTTTTAAGTTTTCCATCTTCCCACAGTTTCCACAAATCTGGTCCTGGGAAAATCAGCTATATTTGCCTCGTGAAAAGTCTAGAGGACTGTTCCAAAGGCAGAGTTACAACCATCGCCCCAGGCTTGAATAAATATTCTGACTTTTAAACCTTATCATAATAATGACAATAAAATTTTGTTAGGGTTAAAGACACTTATATAACTATTATAAATTTCCTTGTAGTATAGTATCTGATCAAGGAAAAAGGGGGCCTGAAGAGGGGATGTAATTCACATATCTGGATATGAGAGCTGAGTTTGATAGCTCCTGTTTTCTTTCAGGTTTTCAACATTCCCCTCAGTAGATTGCACAGCCTCCTTCCCTCGAAGACTACACTTGGCAGGGATTCTTGGCAAACTCTGTCAAAGCTGTTTTTTAAATTTGTGATGATGGGCAGGTAATAGAAATGGGAATATTTTCTCAGGGAGTTTCAAATAAATGATTGCTTGCCCATCATTAAGTGATTTACACTCAGGAACCCTGAAAACCTGAGAACTGAATGATCTCACATCAGTCTGAGTACTACATGGGTTACAGGCTTCCAAGCCAGACAGATGCTTAAGAGGTAAAAGATGTGGCTGAAATCTAGACATCCAGAATCCATGTTCTGTTTCTTTGACGAAGCCTCATGGTGTGACTAGTGTGGGAATGTTCTCCTTCCTAGGATACCTCGGTTCTCTTTACAGGATGCCTTGATTCTGCTTCCCAGGATACCCCATTCTACATCCTTCCTGAAAGCCATGTCCATGGCAGAGTGCCCTGATTCCATCTGCAATGCTGCAGGAACTGAATTATGACTCGCTTCAAAATGCTTCGTCTATGAAATGATTTTGCTGTTTTTAGCTAATGTTAAACTCCAGTGGGGTTTTCCCCTCTGGGTTTCTTGCTACAACACTTGAGTAAAACTCGATGTTCCAAATGGTACTATGAAGAACACACAATAGATCTTATTTTTTACTCTAAATCAATGAAAATAAGATAATATGAAGTCCCATGTATAAACTATAAAAGTATTATTATGTAAGCACAATTTTTCCAAAATAGATTCATTATAAATTGTACTAAAAACTGAGCCAAGGAAATGCTTACAATTTGTGCCATGAAGCAAATAATTGTAGGTAATATTTACTGAGTGTTTACTGTGGGCCAAGAAAAGAGCTAATAGAGCCATATGCATCAGATAATCAATATTCATAGTAAGACTATAAGGAATGGTGTGTTATTATGAGGGAAGATGCCTAGAAAGTTTCTTAGGTCATATGATTATTTGAGGATGAGGGAAGATTCGAGATTTATTTCACATTTATCAGAGTCAGAGTCAGGAACCTTTTCTGCCATTCAACTCTCAAGTGATGCAAATTTCCACAGCAGAAAACACTACAGATTTCCCACTGATAAAGTGGGTTCGTTTCCTTTGGCATGACCACACATATGCCCTTGGTCTACAAGTGATGCAAATTTCCACAGCAGAAAACACTACAGATTTCCCACTGATAAAGTGGGTTCGTTTCCTTTGGCATGACCACACATATGCCCTTGGTCTACAAGTTCTGTAAACCATGCCATTTATGATAGAAGTGCCACACAGGGCATTCTTACTGGCTTTCGCCTGCTGCTGTTTGCAATGAGCAAAACCTTAAGATCTGAGTGGAAAGAACCCAGAAACTTTTTCACTTGGGAATGAAGAGAAAAGTGGTAAAGTGTTCACAACATTAAAAAGCCAGTCAAGGGGGCTAGAGAGATGGCTCCCTGATTTAAAAAAACACTCACTGCTCTTCCAGAAGACCTCTATCTGGTTCTCAGCACCCCCACAGGGCAGCATGCAACCAACTGGACCCCCAGTTCCAGGGCACCACATACCCTATTCTGGCCTTTGTGTGTACCCACACATGGCATACACTCACACAATACACACATATACATAAATGCAAATTAATCTTTTATTTTTAGGAGACAATCTACTACATGTCTCTTCATGCCTCCAGGGCTCCAACACAGCCACAGATCAAGTTGTTTTCTGTTCTTAGAGGAACCAACAACAAATACAATAAACAAGCAGGGGTAAAGGGAGAGACTATCCCCAGAAGATGCCTAAGACCTCAAGACAGAGCCCAGATAGACTAAACACTATGGCAGCGCCAGAAAGTCCACAAGGACCTCTGCCAAACTTCTCTAAAGAAAGGGCAGGTGGCAGGTGCTTTTGTTCTCACAGAGTATCAAGTTTTCTTAACTGGTTGTCTCTTTTCTGAGTTACATTTTTAAAAATGGATCCAAGTTCAAGACTTAGAGCAAAACCCTAGATATCTAACAAATAATAGTCCTAGTGTTATAGTAAATGTAACATTTGTGCCATCCAGCCAGGAACCTCGTAGGCAGTTTAATACATGTGAGGTTCTTCTCCAACCCTATAAAAGAACTTAGTTTTCCCCAAGTGAGGAAATGCAATAAATGAAATGGTTATTATCATATGGTTCAAGAACATGAATTTCCAGGACAGAATTAAAATAAACTCCCAAAATGTGTATATAGAAAGAAAAAAAAAAGAACTATTTTGAGGTTCAAATACATACTCTTACTTAGAAATATATATCTCTTTCTTATGCATACATTGACAAATACACATGTCAAAACACTGTCCTACAATGAGGTCAATCTGTGATTACAGCTCTTGACAAAACAGCTTTAGACAACAGGAGCCTGGTTACCTTTAATCAATAAGAAGATGAAAGAGGATTCACAGAGAGAGAGAGAGAAAGAGAGAGAGAGACAGAGAGACAGAGAGACAGAGAGACAGAGAGACAGAGACAGACAGACAGACAGACAGACAGATAGGAAAGGAGAAGACAGAAGGGGAGGGGAGGGGATCAGAGGGAATGGAAGGAGAGGGAGATTTTTGTCAATCTGTCTTTTCTTCCGATTATGAAAACATTAAAAAAAAAAAAAAAAAGTAGAGCTTTTAAGTCAAGGATGAGCAGGAGGAAGGCAAACCTTCAAAACTATTTTCTTTGTTCAGCCAGGAATGTTCTCACATCAAAGCACAATAAAGAAAAAAAAAGAAGCAATGGTAACTCCTTGGGGAGAAGGTCTAGACAAACCAAGGACTAACCCCTCTCTCTGAGTTGCTACTTTGTGGCTGTCCCTAAGACCCTCAAATCCTACAACCAACTGTGCTTCAGCCTGTAAAGCTTCATTCTTGGGAAGGAATTCGAATGCTCAGCTCCGCCTGAAGATTTTAATATGCAACATATGGTTCTCATTAAGTGCACCCGCTTTATAACCCTCATGTGACATCTGCAGCCAAAAAACGAAAAGCTTCCTCTTCAATTTGTCTTGACACAGTTCCAGTTTTGTATCTGAACACCAGGAAAATAAATTTTTTTCTTGCACCCAGCATGAACATGTGTGTTCCCAAGGCCCACTATGGCCTAAAGGAATGCTTCACCAAAGGCTTGGAGCCCATGACTACACAGATTTAAAAATAATTACACTTATTATTAGATTATTTCAATACTAATCTAACAAGGAAAATAAAGCATGCTCCAGGTCCAGCTGGCTAGCCTATGACAGATCACAAGCAAATTACTTGGTATTTTGTGCTTCTAAATCAGTGTCTAAACAAGTGAGGTCTAGGATGTGTGTGGATGTTTTTTGTTTATTTGTTTGTTTGCTAATTTTGTGTCTGTTTGGGGGGGTGCATTCTATGTAAAAGTCTTGCTATAGTACAGAGAGAAAAGAATGCTCTGATGGTCTGGCCATGAGACATGGCAAGATAGTTATGAACCTGACAAAAAAAAAAAAAAAAAGAGCCTGAAAGACAACAGTAAGTGTGCACCAACACCCGATACTGATGTTATCTTTGCATGGTCAACTTGCAGGAACTGTTAGCAGCCAGTGTAGAAGCAACCCTCTGAGAAACAGTTCTCAGTTTGACCTTGTACTTGGATTCAACTCTAGCTTTACATGGGCTGAGTATCCCTCTCCATCAAACACTAATTTCATGTCAAGTCAATAAGGAGAGTTTGAAAAGATTGCAGAGTGGTGTGCCAGCAAATTTCTTTAATTGCTTAAAGTTTCATTACCCTGAAATAGGAGACAAAACCTTAAACATATTAATAATATTGTGTCGAGGTTGATTAAAAAGGTACTCCATCTTCTTGTGGGGCTCCTAACAGTAGTAGCAGGGGCTGTCTCTCACTCTTTTACTACTGTCTTTTGGGGCCCTTTTCCTCATACTGGTCACCTTGCCCAGCCTTAATACATGAGGAGGTGCTTATTCCTACTGTAACCTGATACGCCATGTTTTGTTGGTACTCAGGCAAGGCCTGCCCTTTTTTAAATAGAAATGGAGGAGTGGATTGGGGGCGGGGCAGAAGGATGGAGGGAGGGACTGGAGGAGAAAAGGGCAGGGAGGAGAACCTGCAGTCAGGATGGGATGTAAAATAAATATATTTTAAAAGGTATTCTATATACTGTTTTCATTGAAGTTGATTTCAGAAATATAGTAAGCTAAATGTGGGATTTTCAGGCCATACTACTGATATGAGTATTTGTGCTTAGCTTAGACATTTCTATCCATTCTACTAAACTAATGTCATTTATTTGAATGCTATTAGGAACACTCAATTATGAGTGTAAGACTTCCCTTTTAGCAGTATAATACAATAGGCACTTAGAAGATGGTTGGGGTGAAACTCCTGCCTGAAAGGTGTGATACCCATTCTCTGCTCAACCAGTCTCACGCGCTTCAAGACTGCACACAGCCAGAAGCAGGCACTTGGGTTCTAGAATAGCCAAGCATCCCTGGATGGAACCTCCAGAAGGGGGCAGTGACCTGATGTGACAAGAACACACCCAGAGCTGAGTTAGAATGGATCTCCTCAAGCAACAGCAATGACAGTTTTTGAGCCATCTTACAAAACCAGAACCAAGAAAATGACCCATGAGACCATGCCTTGACCACCACTGCTTAATTATGCAAACCTCTTGCCCCAATAAGATCCCTATTTAAACATAAAACTCATGCTAATAACTTGAAGGTGAACTTGAGATCACTTAATTTTTTCTTATTCCTGAAGTATCAAAATACCTTTCTCTCTCTCTCTCTCTCTCTCTCTCATTTGTTTAGTTAGCTTATAAGGGTGCCTAGGCCTAGAAATGCATGAGCTCAGGCTTTTGACTTAAATTCAAGGTACCATAGAGTTTAAGGAGTTTTGTGGTTTTAATATTCAATTAACGCTGAAATAACACTGGGGGTCCTAAATGGTCCCTTATACTTTCAAATGAATAAACCCATGATTTAAGACTGAAAGACACTGGGATAAAAGTGTGACTCAGCTGGCAGTCTTGAGCCTTAACCGAAGGACAAAGAACACCCTCCTCCCATCTCCTTTAGGTCTGTGCTATGTGAAGGAAGTCATGCTCTTCCCTGTGGAATTTCACTTACTGAGTTGGGAAGCCATTATTGCTTAGTAGAAACACAGTCGTTTACCAGTCAATGTGGTAAACTGACTTGTAGTCGATGGCAATACAAAGTCAAGAAAACTTGGTGAAATAGACTGGAAGGTGAGGAATAACAATGTGAAAACTGGGGAAATGAACAGTATTATTAGGACTTTTAACATTTTTTTAACTTTTGTTTTTGTTTTTTGTTTTTCGAGATAAGGTTTCTCTGTATAGCTTTGATACCTGTCCTGGATCTCACTCTGTAGACTAGGCTGGCCTCTAACTCACAGAGATCCCCCTGCCTCTGCCTCCCAAGTGCTGGGATTAAAGGCATGCACCACCACCACCCAGCACAGGACTTTTAATTGTAGGTTCTTGGAGCTCTGCTTAGAAACAGGATAAGCTAAAACCCAAATTTAATAAATGATGAATTGTATGATCTTGGTTTTTTAATATATTTATTTTATGTGTATATGTATATGTGCCTGGATGTATGTGAGTGTACCACATTCATGTAGGTAGGAGTCCTCAAAGGTGAGGCAAAAAGAGGTATCAGATTCCCTGGAACTGAAGTTACAGATTGAAGTTGTAAGCTACCATGTTGGTGCTGGAAACCCAACCTGGGTCCTCTGAAAGAGCAGTAAGTATTCTTAACCACCGAATTCTCTCTCCAGCTCCATGTTGGGTCTTTACATGTCTCAATTTCTGATTAAAAAAAAAAAAACACTTCCTAGAATTGCTGGAAGGATGTAAGAGCACATATTCTGGTTACCCGCACAGAGGATACCTACTAAGTTTGTTTTGCAATCTGTGCCTTTTCTTGAAAGGGATAAATGCAGAAGAACAATAAGGAATCAAATCATAGGTGTGCACACATGTGCACACAACTCAAAAGGTTGTTGCCATAGCCCAATCAGAGCACTTGAAGATACTCTGAGGTATATGGGTATAAAGGGACAAAAGGGGACCCAGACCTCAGAGTATGTGTCCAGTAGTGAGGATTCCACACAATCTCTTCTTAATTCCAGAATGGTTTGATTTAAGTAGTCATGTATTTACACAAGGATTATCACTAGATCAAGCTGCTATTTTATATTTTTAAAAAATTTGGAGCAATCAAGGTACATAACATGCACATTTAACTCCTTAGGCAACACTTAAAAATAGTTTGACTGAACTCAAAATGATGTACAAAGACAAGTAAAATATATAATCCTAAACTTATTATCATGGTTTTCCTATAATATTCTCTAATAGTTTCAATAGTTAAAATAACATGGAAATATGTACTTCATATATGAACACTATAAAAAAAAATATGAATCTCACACTGGAATGCTTTTTTTCTTCTCTCCTTTCTCTCTCTCTCTCTCTCTCTCTCTCTCTCTCTCTCTCTCTCTCTCTCTCTCTCTCTCCCCCTCTCTCTCTCTCTCCTTTAGACAGTGTCTCCTTGTGTAGCCTTTGTTGGCTGTCCTGAAACTATCTAGACAAGACTTGGCCCAATATTAAAAGCATGTGCTACCACACCCAGATGGAAGGATTTTTTTTGTAATATTCCCTTTTATTTCAAGTGTAAGTGTTTGCCTATATGTATGTATTTTAGCACATGTGTGCCTGGTGCCCAGAGGGCAGAGAGGAGCATTAGAGGCCCTAGAACTGGATTTTCCAGCAATTGTGAGTTGCCATGTGGTTGCTGGAAACTGAACACAGGTTCCATGCAAGAGCAGCAAATAGCCAGAGGTGGTGGCACTCACTCGTCTTTAATCCCAGCACTCAGGAGGCAGAGGCAGGTACACTTCTGTGAGTTGGATGCTAGCCTGGTTTACATAGCAAATTCCAGGTTGGCCATGGCTACATAATGAAACCCTGTTGTGGGAAGAGGGGGTTAGTCTTCACCACTAAGCCATGTCTCCTGCCCCTACACTGAAAGTTAATTAACAGGTCTGTCTACAGTCTGTTGAAGTCTAAACATCCCTCAGATATCAACTGAGAATCTTCAACTGATATTCTTTGGATAATAGGAAATGTGTCTTTTTGTTTTAGGATCTTATGTATTCCAGCTTGGCCTCAAACTTCTTTATGCAGTCAAAAAAGAAAGATTTTGGTCCCCATCCCAGGAGGGCTGGAATCAGAGGTATGGGCCACCTCACCCAGTTTATGTGATTCTGAGAATAATCCCATTACTCCATGCACATTAGGCAAGCAGTCTATCAACTGAGCTATATCACCTGCCCTTGAAGTTATTTCAACAAATCCTATACTTAATCATGTTCCCAGTTTCTAACTAGCCAGACACCTCTGCTAAGAATGTTCTATCTGCATCAACACAACATGCATGAGATGGAAGAACAAAATGTTGACCAAACTTTCACAAAATGTACACAAATTCAAAGGAATTCCCATTTGGATCTTTACTAACCATAAATAGTTGGTTTTGCAAATGAATAATAATCAATTCTAACAACTTTTGGTCAGGGATAAAGAGAGAAAGTTATGCTACAACAGTTTGCTTGACAATTTAAAATATGTTGGAATGAAATGCTTTCATTCCCTGACTAATCAGTGTGTTAAGATATTGCAGCATATTTTCCAGGAAAGACCTTAAAGTTTACCCCAATGCAGTACTTAAAGATGAGGCTAAATGGACCTTAATTAAGTTTTATCTCCCTTTATGTTTTTTACAACTCTCAAGATATGAAAAAACAGACCCAATCAAGTGAAAATATCCTTCATCAATGTTTTATTGTGCTAGACGTCCTGCAGTGTTAATTCACTACTGTCCCCTTGAGACAGGCAATGCGAATTTTATCCCCATTGGTCTGATTACTCTCCGGCTTCAGAGACCATCTGCTTAAAAGCAGACATCCATCAGTCAGAAGTGGCTTGGTGGTGCTGACCGTGCCCCACACACAGCTCAGTCTAACCTAGATTGCTTTTTTCACATTGAATTGGTCAAGGTTGAACCAAGCATCAAGTCTTGAAGGAAAGTTTTTCCAGTAATTTCCCTGACATTATAACCACTATTTTCAAAGAAACTGCACAGGTTTTTCCATTGTAATGCATTTCCTTAAGCTGATGATTTTGTGTGGTCCCAGCAAGATGGACATGGAAATATACACTGTCTGAGGTCTTGGTTTATAACGCCTGGGAATCTGCCTGTAATTACCAGTGAGATTGCCTTTTCTTGAGGGTATCATTTAATTACAGCCAAACAACCACACATCATGATATCAGGACTCAAAACAAAATTCTGAACTCAAATTTTAATCTTTGACCACATTATTATCTACACTGGACAAACATAAAAACTCAAATTCATTATGTTTATAATATCATTTCTTGTTCCATAACAATATTTTATTTTCTGGGAATAATGGGCCCACAAATTATTTATGCAATTCTTGGAGCTCCTATTTTTTTAAGTGTTTCTAATTATTAGGTGTCTAAAATTTCAGTGTGATAATTATGTTGTTTATTAGAAATCATTTATTTGTCTCTAATCCCATCCGTGGACCTGTTATTAAGTTCATTACTCCCATAAAATGTCAAGAGCCCATCTTTCTAATGTTCCTTTAATTGTTGGAAACGTATTCATTTATGCCATTTTCTGAAGTATGTGGCCTTTACAGGGGAATGAACAGCTCTCAGGTACCTTTACATATTTACCTATTACTGGCCACATGGATGCTAAATACAAACAATGAAACTTAGAAGATAAAAGCAGAATTCCAGTGCACCAGAACTGTGGTAAATTAAACATAAAAAACACCTTTCCATTTGTCTCTATCTTAACCACATCACTCTAGTATCAAGAAATCTAATGTTAAGTTTAAAACAAAAAAAGGAAAATCACATATACATGTATACCATATGGAAAGGGAATTATTCCCTAGTGTGACTAAGTTAACATATGTGAAATTCCTGACAGGATCCATAGTTGTACCAATCTAAACATACGCACATTGGAAAATGGAAGTTTTCCATTTAGAAATAGAGAAATTAAGTTAGTTAAGTATTTCCAGAGCAAATGGTTAAAAATCACTAGTTACTAGCAAAAAGTTATTTTGTTGATACCTGATTATTTTTGAAGCACCTACACTGTGCCAGTTACACGTTAGAGGCTAAATGAAAAACCAAGAGGGTCCATCCCTGCAATGATCATATTTTTCCATACGTAGCAGTAGGGACAGAATATGGACAACAGCAGCATATTTGATTCAGGGTTCTGAGGATGTTGGGTGAAATCATGGCTGGTACAGAACCAGCAGGTGCCCTGTCACAGGAGTAAGGAAGGGCTCACCGTGCCGCCTCTAGAAGGGACCGCGGATGACCCGCCCATACCTATAAGAGATGCAGAAAGCTCTGATTGACAGAAGAGAAATTCTCCATGTGTCTGTGTGCCTGTGTACCAGTGGAACTGAAAACAGCTTCTATGCGGGATGTTTACCACAAGTAGAACACACTGAGATGTCACAGCTGTCATTTCCCCATGAGGCCAAGATACAACTGAGACGCCACTTCCGCCTCACAGGGTGGAGCCTGCTGACTTTCCAAACTTAACCCTTGTGCCGTAAATTTCAACCATCAGGAATGGCTTCCACGATTTAAATTTAACTCTATGCCATTCCTGGAAGGACGGGGGTATGTAATCTTACACTCAAAGTGTAAAGGATAAAATAGGAAATGGGTTTAGAAAAGAATGTGTGTGATAAAGGACAACATGTAACACATAGCAGTTGGTGAAAAGCTCAGAAAATCAAGTATTCTAAACTCACAAAGCATTCAGCTTTACCTTTTAACATTTGGCTTACACTACACAAAGTTAATTCTGTTGGAACTCAGTAAAAATCCCTCAAGTTACTGTTGCATTTCATAAGAAGGTTGGGGAAGGGGGTACTAGTTTACAACTAGTAACAAGCAAAACACCGTACTTGTAGCTAAATTTGACTTAGTTGAAATGTCCCATTTTCATTATTGATCATTGATGAAGAACAAGATAGCAGTTCCCCTTTGCCCCAGTAATTACATTTGTAAAAGTAAAAGATACTGAGAAGTTCATGAAGAGAAGGCTGCCATCCTGCCATCTCTGGTGGGCATTGTGTAAAATGGGAAAACACTGGGAAGCGCATGGGGCCATACTGAAAGCCTGTGCCACTAGGTATGAACCACATTGACTTTCTAAGTTTCCTCCACACCAACACAGCTATGAAGTTATCACTGACTGTGCCAAGTATACACCAGTATTAGTAAGATTTATCCTGACTGGTGCCTTCTTCTTGTGATTACTATTTTAAGCAAGAGAATTAATTACAATGTACTGTACTTGTTTTAAGGTAACACCTGCCAAATAGCACACTGAGCAATCATGTTTAATAGTTTTACCATACTCGTGTGTGTGTGTGTGTGTGTGTGTGTGTGTGTGTGTGTGTGTGTGTGCAGATATAGAAATATAGATGTCAATGCAGCTTTAGTGGTCGGTTCATGTTAAATTGTTTTTTCAGCAAATATAACATCCTGATAGGAGCCTGTCTTCCCTCTAGTCCACAATCTATTCATAAGATTGAAGATACAACCTGTTTTATGTACATGCTTGGGCTGTCCCACTAGATTCTCAAAGCCTCAGGGGAATAAGCAATGTGCACTTACACTATTTCTTTCTTGTACCTTGTACTACAAAATGAGCACCTAGCCTCACTATATGTTAAATACATTCATAATGTTATTTAATCCTCATAAGCTTCTCAAATGAGGAAGCCTGGCTTCAGTGGGATTGTGTCACTTGCCCGTGGGTTTGGGGTTAAAAAATGGTAGAACTGTGAGTGAACTCAGTCTTGCTGGAGGGGCCCCCATCCATCATCACCTCCCCAGATCCCTTCAGAAGTACTGAATATTAGTCCTCTGTTGACTGGCGGACAGGTGGCTACTACTGCCACATTCCTGGCCCAGCATTCATTCTGATCCTCTGGTGCCCAATTCCCTTTCTGGTCTTGGGGTAGAGCCAGCGGTTTGAACCTCATCCAGAATGAAAAGAAGATTTCTCTTTTGGGAGGAGGCTAAGACAAGAGTTGTAAATCCTAAGGACCCAACTGCATTATTACAAAATGCTACTGCACGTTACACTCAACACATAAAACTAGATAAAACTAGAATATGTTACCATCACAATTGTCATTACTAACACGAAAAGAAAAAGGCCTTCCACGCCTGCTTCTGAGGCAGCAGGAAAATTTCCAGTGCGCACACAGGAGTGTTTCCCTGAGTGGGACTGCTTCCAGAAGCTTCCAGAGCCTCTCTCAGCTGTTCTTAATTAACCGCTCCACCTGCTGCTTAAAGGTTGGTCACTTTTAAGAAATGATAGTAGTAAATTCCCTTTTCTTACTAAAAAGGAAACAGTAAAAATGTACTTCTATTAAATTCCTTCCTCCAAACCAATTGAAAGTCTAAACAAAGGTGACATTAAGTGAAATGGCTTCTTACAAACAAAGAAATATGTAAAGGTATATTCTAAGAGAATTTGTGTGAAATACTTTGTTTCTATGTTCTTTCACTCATTTTTGCTTTTAATAGTATCCCATATCTCAGAAATGACAATTATAAACACACACACACACGGCTCATAGTGGAATATTTAAAAACTGAATTTAAAAAAATGGTTGAAGTCATAATAGTCCATTACCTAAATTCAACATTCTAAAACTCATGTGTTCTTTTTGAGAATTTTTCTATATATGTATTCTATATGTTTTCACAAATTCGGGGTGATAATATTCTTTCTTTTACTTCAAAAAATAACTTTACCAAGTAAGTATTGTATCTCCTGTGTAAAAGATTTGGAACATATTCTAAATCTCACAGATAAAATTTTTTCATATTATTATTTTTAGCTTTCTGCAAACACTTATAATTAACTAGTCTCTTTGACTTTTATTATTTTAAACAATTTTGTGATTAAAAACTATAAATTTCTGTCCCTGATTGGCTGTCGCCATCCTTAAATTCCTAAAGATGTAATAATGATGTCGAGGGGCTAGGGAAGTGCACATCTCTGACCTGCCTTGAGCTGGTCATGGGAAAGGCAACTTCAGTCCAAGCACAAACTCATGTTCGCCTTGTCCTGATGCCATCACAGTCTTGTGGTCCTGACACAGCCCTCTTATTTCTGGAGAATTTGAAACCTTAGTCATGTTGTATTTATTGTCAGCTACATCTTTGTTGTTTGAATTTGTGTTTTCTTAAAGAATTTAAAATGTCTTTTGAAGGTATTTACACAGACAAGGTAAAATTCTGTCCTTTTTTAAATCAGATTTAACTGCTTTTTTTAAATATAAAGTACAAAATGTAAACTTCTACTTCTATGGGAGATTGTTTTTTATTATTTTTATATTTTATAGACCTGAAATCAGTAAAATACTTCTCTATTTTCTTCTAGATTAATTTTTCCTCGTTTTTGTTTCTTTCACTCTTGGTTGTATGTGTGTGTTGGGGGAGGATGAATAACATAGATGCGATTTTTCCAGTGGGTAGAATTTTCCAGTGCCCACAGCTTACAACGTGCTGTCTACTTTCTCTCATGTCTCCCTTCTTACACTGTTCTTTGCTTAGAGGGCCAGCACAACAGCAGGACATGCTGAGAATTATTTTCCCAATCTGGTTCGGTTGCCTTCCATGAACTGGGTGACCTTAAGCAAGTCACCAAGTTCCCATAATCCTCATTTGGGATGGATTTATGGACTATGAGAATTAACTTAGCTGATATATATATATATATATATATATATATATATATATATATATATATATATATATATATATATATATATTATATATATATATATATATATATATATATATATATATATATATATATATATAAATCCTTGAGAATGTTGTTCGGGTGTAGTAGAGAACCAATGAAAATATGGTTTAGAACATGACTCAAAAAGCTTTTGTGAGGAGTTATGTAAGTGTATACTTGTTTAATGTTGTACAGTATACTAGAACAGAAACCAGGGATAACAAAGAATCAATCATAAGTAATTAATATGGTGTCCCACACACGTTCCCACATCTCATGTTTCTATAATTCTTTTCTTATTATTCATTTACTATTTTCTATCTCTAGGTCACCTTGTGATCCTGTGTAGAATAGATAAAGTCTCAATAACATATCAAGTTGTTAGACACAAAACAGATGGGCACACTAACAACCTGACTGACCATGCTCATGGCTGGATTCTGGCACATACTTGTAATTGAATGACTAATCTGCAAAAATGAGAATGGCAATTGGCATGTACATCTGGATTACCATGTAACTCCTTAATCATCACCAAAGCCAAGATTAGTTCTTTAATGTATGTCGGTATGTTAGATAACAAAAGGGAGAGAGGAAAGAAGGGATAGAGGGAGGGAGGAAGAGGAGGGAAGGAAGAAGGGAGAGAAAGGATAATTGCACTTAATAAAATCCAATACTTATTATTTTGTAATGCACTGATTCAATATTTAGTTTTACAAATAAGTAAAATGTTAAGTTATACGGACAATTTAAAAATATATGGCATGGAGAATCAAATGAAAAGGGGAAGGGCAGAGTGAAGTAAGGGAGGGATATGAGAATAGACAGCTAACACTAAGGGTTATTTGAGGGTCATATGGAAACCTACTAAAGTAGAAGCTTCTTAAAATATAAACATATATGAAGGCGATCTAAATAGAATTGCCAAATAATTGAAGAGATGGTACCCTAACTGAACAACTCTTGCCATCAAATAAAAACCTTGAGTGCCAGGAATGGGTTACACATAATCAAGTTGTTGGCCAAAGGAGCCTGGAAACTCCTAAACAACCTAGACTATTACTCTCCACAAACTGATGGTGAGACTTTATTGTTGAAGACAACACCCACATAACTCACTGAACACAGAGAAGTCAAGCTGATGCCTACATAGAACCTCCACCCTTACTGACTAGTTTTTACTGGAAGTTATTCTATACACTACTAGAGAAAGATTTACACCAACTCAGCTACAAATCGTATCTACAATGATGACCTGTATGCAAGATACATTTGTGTAATAGTGGCACAAAAGTTGTGGGAGTAACAGACCACTATCTGATTGGATTCAAGTCCTACTCCATGAGATGGAACCCATGCCTAACAGTGCTAGGGTGACCCAAAAACCTGAGACGAGATAGGTCAGAGACCTAGGGGAAAACCAAATACTACTGCTTTGCTAATAAAAACAGCAATAAAATGACTCCTAATTATGTTCTGCTATACTCATAGATGAGTATCTAACTCAGCCATCATCAGAGAAGCTTCCTCTTGCTGTGGATATCACTCTGTGTAAATAAAGTTCTGATTGGCCAGTGGCCAGGCAGGAAGTATAGGTGGGACAAGAGAGAAGAGAATTCTGGGAAGTAGAAGGCTGGAGAAAGACACCGCCAGCCACCGCCATGACAAGATGTAAGGTACTGGTAAGCCACAAGCCATGTGGCAAAGTATAGACTAACAGAAATGGGTTAATTTAAGATAGAAGAAGTAGATAACAAGAAGCCTGCCATGGCCATACAGTTTCTAAACAATGTAGGTTTCTGTGTGCTTTCTTGGTTGGGTCTGAGCGACTGTGGGACTGGCGGGTAAGAGAGATTTGTCCTGACTGGGCCAGGCAGGAAAACTCTAACTACATCCTCTTACAATGAATGTGAATAAATACAGAGACCCATAGCTGAGCAACGTGCAGAGTAAGAGACCTTTGAATACTCAGTCATGAACAGATGTCTCCATCAAATCCCTCTCCTCAAGGGAACTCTACAGAAGAGGAGGCAGAAAGAGTGTGAGAATCGGTGGGGATGGAGGACACCAAGGCAATGAGGCCTTCTAGACACAACAGGACTGGTGCACAATATGAACTCACAGAGACTATGGTAGCATGCACAGATCCTGGACAGGTTCAACCCATATGGGGGTCCCAGCACTGAGAGGGGAAGTGGACACCTGTCCTCATCCCTAACCCAGAGTTCTCTCCAACTGATAACAACCCCCACAGGAAAGTATATATATATATATATATATATATATATATATATATATATATATATATATATATATATATATTACTGGATATTTTCTATTTCATATTATTTATAGTAAATCAAGTATAATTCACCCAGAAACTGTCTGGCTCTGTACCATGAATCCCTCTGCAGCAAACTGAGACCTAAGGTAAAACACAGATAAACTGCAGCTAACAGTATCCTCTTAGCACAATTGTTGAGCCCAGGCCAAAGAGCAGTTGAGCTTTACCCAGACTCAGGCCACTATCTAACCAGACCATAGCCATATGAAGCAAATGGCTCCTCACACCAGACTCAAGTAAGGCTAATATAGACTTGCTGTGAGATGTTCTGTATGTCAAATGTGTTGCTCTGATGGGTTAATAAATAAAACACTGATTGGCCAGTAGCCAGGCAGGAAGTATAGGTGGGACAAGTGGAGAAGAGAACTGGGGGAAGTGGAAGGCTGAGGCAGAAAGACAAGACCAGCCGCCACCATGACAGGGAAGATGTAAGGTACTGGTAAGCCACGAGTCACATGGCAAAGTATAGATTAATAGAAATGGGTTAATTTAAGATTTAAAAAAAGTAGATAACAAGAAGCCTGAGCCATTAGGCCAAGCAGTTTAAATAATATAAGCATCAGTGTATTTGTTTTATAAGTGGTCTGTCAGACTGCCGGCGGCTGGTGGGACCTGGAGAAAAAACTCTTCAGCTATACAGACTTATAGTTGTTTCCATACAGTACCTCCTTCTAGCCATACTTCCTGCCTGCCCGCTGCTAAGCCCAGTCCTGGCTCAGGGTTGACTCATCAGCTGTCTTTTGCTGGAACAAACTGCTAACTCTAATATGTCCATGGTTTTGCTTTTAACAGTTGATGTGCTAAGAATTTTTAATGAGGCCAGAGATAGTTGTTAATCATCTCTCATGTGCTGCGTGATGCTGTAGGCAGAAGTTTAGAATGCAGCCAGGATAATGGACTGAACTTCAACTCAGAGGGAATAACAGACCATCCTGAACAATCTTGTTATTCAAAGTGCCCAACACAGAGTCAAATTCTGATTTTTAAAGCTTGGGAACACATTTTCGTGACCTCTTTAGTGCTCCTGTGCCTAGACTCCTGGTGAGAGCTGACAAGGTCAAACAATAAAAAAAAAGGACATTCAGTAGGTATGCAGAAATGACCTGCTTTTGAGAGTGGGACTTAAACATCTTATAAACGCTGTGGTTTCCAACTTCACCGCAACACAGAACAGAGCCTTTCTGACTGTTAAGGTGATGCACAAACCCACAGGGGTCCAGCTTGCTGGCAGAACATCCTCTGTTCCCACATGCCCCGTGTGGTCTTGGCTTCTTTAATTACCAATAGAGTGTTGCCAACAAGTTGGACAGGAAAGGCCTATTAACATTCATGTGTCCTTGTGTGCTGACAGCACACACCCAGCCTGTCTCTTCAGGAAAATCAACCCACCCCACTCTCAACACAAAGTAGTAGTTATCCTACTAGATTTCATTTGTGAGCTGGTTAGAGATCGTGTTTAATCTTGTTAAACATATATTCCTAGATACCACCTGAAATTCATGTCCAGGAGGTCTCAAAAGGTTCTGCTGTTCCCAAACACCACAGATGATCTTTCAGATATGTTATTCATACAATACACTTTGAGAAGAGCTACCTTTAAAAGACTAACTAGACCTTCCATGCTATGTATTTATCACACAATGCCAAATATGCTTTATCAACTAAGCCATCATCAACCATCAAAATTATCATAAAAGCATAATTAGCTGAATACTATATATGTCATTTTGTCTTGTTCTGTTTTGTTTTCTTTGATTGAAACAGTGTCTCACTGTGTAGCCCTCGCTGTCCTGGAACTCACTCTGTAGACGATGCCACCCTCAATCTCACAAGTGCTGAGGAATAAAGGCATGCACTACTACACTTAACCCCCATAAGTCACTTTTGAAAAGAAACAATCACACAAAATAGTTGTCTGGACAAGTTTGTAAAATATCCACATTACTAATAGAAAATTGTTGATCACCTTTTATTCCTAACCAGGCTGTGGAGGTTTGAATGAGCATGCTCCCATTGGCTCATGTATTTGAATGCTTGGTCCCAGGTAGTGGTACTGTTGGGAAAGTTTAGGGGGTGTGGCCTTGCTGGAGGAAGCATTCCTGTGTGGGCTTTGAGACTTTGAAGAATTGAGCCACTTTTACTTTATGCCTTCTACTTCATACTTGCAGTTCAAGATATGAGCCCTCAACATTGAAAGCCTGCCACTTACCACCATGATGGACCCTTATCCCTTTGGAACTGTAAAGCTAAACAAACCCTTCCTCTTATAAGCTTACATTGGTCATGGTATTTTATCTCAGCAGTAAAAAAGTAATGAGTACTCACACCTTTTCCTTTATAACTCAGGGGCTGTGCATAAAGGGGCCATACCTAACAACCAGGGGTTTGAAAAATGTTTCACAAGTTCTCCTGGACATCACTGCTTCATCAGGTGTCTCACTGGATGCATCCTCCTTTCTCTTAGGAGGCCAACTATCTAGCAAGGTAAGCTACTGAAACAGCAGATTAAAAGAAACAATAATACATTATTTTCATCATGGTGGAATTCTAATTTCTTGTATTTGTCCATGATAAAGTGAGATTTCCAATCTTAACATTTAAGTCTAGTGCCCTGTGTGTTTATTTAATAAAAACAACTGTTAGAATGTGGGAGACTCCTACACTATCAAGCCAAAAAAAAAAAAATCTAAGTTTATTTCAAATGCCCCTTTTGTAACTCGTTAATGTCAGGTAGGTAGAGTAGGAGAAGAAAGAAAATATATCATCAACATTTGTAATTCCTCAAAAGCCAGTTCGATGAATAATGTCTATTACTAACTACTCCATGTTCACTCAGCTTCGATATATAACTGACTTGGGAATACCACTGCAGAGATTTCATGTCAGGTAGTCATGGTGATGTTTGAGCTCTTATAAGAAAATAGTACAGAAAGGTACAAAAAAGGCTTTCCTTTTCTTACATAAGCCCACACAAACACAATGTGAACATAAGCATTGAAAAGTCAAACCCCTAAGATTTTTATAATCAAATGTGATATAAAATGGCATAATTTTCAAAGGCACTCTTAAGTGAAAATAAAGGAATTAGAAAACAGGTGGAAGTTTCCTGTGGCATAAAAAATTTAACAAAGGCATTAAGTCAGGAACTGGAAATGAGTAAGAATCACAGCAGATGTCTGCCTGGGAAGAAAGCAAACGCTCAAACAATAAGAAAGCTTTCTCTCCCATGAATTCTCAGCTCGATCCCAGACATGTGACCTTGAAAAGACATTATGTGTATTATGTGTATAGTGGAGTTCATCTTATGAAATACAGCAGAAGAAATGGTGCTTTAAAACCAACACACAGTTGAAATAAACACAGATGTTTGGTTTGGATGTGCTCACTGTATGGAAGATATAGAGGAATGTGCAAGATACTGAATTAGATATCACTGTTTACATTAAAGCATTCCTCATATAATAATACAATCTTTTAACACACGCCTGGAAAAAGGAACTATTGATCTTTGTATACAGTTTGTAGCATGGATGAATAACTGCTCAGGAAATGATCTATTCTTTTACAAAATAATATGTAAATTACAGAAAAGTTCATTCACCTTTTGAACAGAAGTTGATGATAGGAACTTCTTAGTTCTTTAAATATTTTTTAACTACCATTTTACTACCTATGCTAGATTTGAGGACATGCTACCTGCATCCAGAAAATGTTCACAATGATATTTGCTTCTTTGGGTGACTTCCTAGTCAATCCACTTATCTTTTCCACAAAAGTTCACTAAGCACATATTAAGTAGGTGGTAGGCACTTTGTTGGGCATGTCAAAGAGAAAGTAGTTCATGATATGAACACAACCTCACCAAATCTCCAAAAATGCCTTTGGTCTGTGGTCTCCCTCTAGTACACAGTCTATGTTTTAAATCTTGACATATATGTCTTAATAACCCAATCCTATGCTTTTTACCCAAATTTCATTTTTTTTTCTATGCCTGTCCAGCAGATGTTATAGCTGGAAAGAGGGTACAGGGTATTTCTAGATCACTCTAATATCACACCACTGACTCCAAGATTAACTGGATAATCTTCACAAGAGTTAAGTAAACTTGATATTTTTGCAGCTCTTATGGAAACTGAGTTACCAATCTCAGATGCTCCATAACACCTTGAAATCTACCAATGAAACATCTACTTCATTCATCTTAGGACATTCCTTCAGACCAGTGCCTGGCTCATTCATGCTTACTGAAAGCTTAAGTGTAATTTCTTCCACACAGCAATCCAAATCCTACTTTCCAATAGCTTCCAAGATCTACTTCAAGTTCCACCTTCTCCATTAGCAGATGTGACATTCTGACTATCAAGAGCGAACTCCACCTAGACACCTGCCAATCACAGTGGATACTGGCTGCAGGGCTGGGCTGATGACCTTTGAAATCCAGTTGTCCTCTTGCTTGCTTATTTGAAGGATGTAGGAAGGCTGGGGAAGCCAGGGTTAGATCCTGGGGACAAGAGTCTGGTTGGCATCAGTTGAAGGTCTAGGTTGACAGGCTCTAGCAGAAACTATGTAGTTCGCTCATTTGCATGGAAGCTCTTCTGCTACACATATTTCTGCTGAACGTCCCTATCCATGAGTAGTCCAGGACATCAAGGCCCACAGTGGTCCTTCTCTTCATCACCATGCAATAAGGACCTATTTCATCGCTCCTGGCACCACTTAATTTTGTCTTATACTCTGATTTTCTGTGTCTAAGTCCTACTTCTAAAATTAGACAATGTCTGATCTCTATCATTAAATAAAATATCCCAAAGATACATGACCATGCTCTATATCATTTATTATTCTTTGAAATGTTTTAATGGAATGATTTTCATTATATCCTTAGTTCTTATTAGAATTACTATCTAATTACATAAATAACTTCTTTTCTTATCTTTTGAATAATTTTAAGTTGGCTGTTTTATTCCTTTAGTATAAAAAAACCTGAAAAGTTTAACTCTCTTGATACCAATAGGATTCACTATATTCTCTCTCTCTCCCTCCATTTCTCCCTTCTTCCTTACCCCCTCTCACACATATACACAAACATATATATAAACAAACACAAAGACCCCCCACACACACTTTGGTAAATACTACTTATCTTGTGTCTAGTTGCTTAAGCCAACAAAAAGCCTATATAAATTAACACAAAGTTTCAATAGAAACAAAATATGTTTTGAGTCTGATCACTTCTCACTTCCCGAGCTTATACACTAAGCCAGCCCTCCATTATTAAATTTCTCACTGCTTCCTCCCTTGCTGGGGGTGTATGATGGGAAGAGGAAGAGGAAAAAGGGAGGGCGAGAGGGGAAAAGATCCTTTCAATCTAAGTAAAGTCCTGCCATTTGTTCAAGGCATCCCACTATACTTTGAATAAAAATAAAATCCCACTATCAAGGTAACCTCTGTGTTTAAAAGAATAAACTTCTGCCATAGTTGGCCACTGATTCCCTCTCGAAATTCATCTTTATCCCCGAGTTCACTGTGCCTCAGTGACACCAGCGCTCGCTCGCTCACGCCTTCTCTCTCTCTCTCCCCTGACCACACTGGCTCATTCACTCTCAGTGAGGCAGTGTGCTTGTGTCTTCCTGCTTGGTTAGAATTTGCTCCCCATACTGCAGGATTCCATTTTGTAGTTCCTTAGCCCACCCTAGAACTCTGTCTCACGCAGGAAAGAGTCACTGTTGACTTAGCTTTTCATCAGCCTAACAGAAGAATGTTGACTTGTTTTGTAATATCCAGGCCTCACTGCTCACAGTCCAAGGCAATAAGCAGACATATGGAATCATGAAAAGAGTGAAATAAAAGCTGAAACATTTCTGCTACAATTGGGGCAAAGTATGAAAATAAATGAGGCAAGAAAATGAAAATCTCTAAAGGGAACTCACAAAAAGTGAAGATGATGATTCCAAACTCAACCAGGTTGGATAATCTAAGCAACATTTGTGATGAAGTGCCACATTAATTGTTTGTTCTTAGGATGAATTTAAAAATCAATTTGATGTGATAAGGTATAATCAAAAAGTAATCTTGATGCGAAAAAATAAGAGTATATGTAGACCAATATGCAAATTTTTCAATGATGACAATAAGAATATAAGCCAGAGCAAAGACAATGTTCCCTGAAGGTATTCTAGATGGGCCCTTATCATGTCAAAATCCCATGAAGCCCACATGGATGCTGCAAGGCCTTCAAGTGATGTCCTAGACAGAAACATCCTGGGTAGGGAACTTGCTACATCTCTCACAATTGAGATTAAAAGATGCAAAGGCCATCTAAAAAGTGGAACTAGAGATGTATCTGAGAAGTGATGCACTTTCCCCTTCTGTAATAAACATGAAATTAACGTGACACAAAAAATGATATGAAGAATTAAAAATTCCTACAGGACCGACTCTGTATAAAATCTATAAGCAGTTTGTTGTTTTTCTCCACTCTCTCCTGCCATGAATATTTTCTTTTAGGAGCTAACAAGGCAATGATGAAAACAGTAGATCTTTGAGTTCTTTGTGGACTAATGTAAGTAGCACCACACAGCTGAAGAAATCCCTGACAGAAGCTAAGGAAGGTGATGACGTTGTCATTAGGAAGGCAGCCATGTTCTCAGTAGATCTGCAGTGACACTTTCACAGGTGGGCACTCCCTTGGGCCTTTGCAGGATGAGCAGCTGTGTGGCTCTGCACCCCGTGCTGTGGAGTTGGATGTGGTGAATCTGAATAACGAGTCAGCCTGCCTCCCTTCTCACCGCAAACACCTCCCTGTAATAGAGTCCTAAATAGCATTGGCAAAGTGAAAAAAAGGCACTACAAACAAGTTTTGGTACATTTTCCCAAGTTTTGGTACATTTTCCCAAGGAGCTTTTAAAATAACGGCTACAATTTATGTACCCAGAATGTTTATGAGTCAGCACAATTTTCCAAAAGTGAAGACCATTAGGTTATACATCTTTGTTAAAATAAGAGATATACAATAACTTTTTGTTTTCTTTTATAAACTAATAAAATAGTAACTGAAATCATTAGTGATTGCATCATTTAGCAACTAAAACTTTCATAATAGAAAGACTTTGTAATTATGTGACTATAGCTAAGTTCATTTGTGTATCTGTCACTATGGCTACCAATGCAGAGAGGAGTAGCTATAATGGAGATCCTGTGCCATAGGACTAGAGAATTTACTCACTGGACTGTTCCAGAGAGAGTCTGATCAACTGCACCACATATTTAAGCTTCAATGTATGAAGACCTTCTAACAATAATATACTGCTTCCCAAATTCAGAATTCTAAAAATTTGCTTTATTACTTAAAAGTTATCATCCAGTCAAAATAGTGCTCATACTGATGTTTACAATTACTTTATATGTGTTCATGTTTAATTACACAGGCATCTGGAAATTATTCTGCTCTGACTCACTTCCTTTTCCTTAAAGCCTATCTATGAAATCTTAAATGCAAATGGATAATAATATTGAAGAAGAATGTCTTGCTTTTCACTATCTCCAATATTGGAGGGGGGGTAAGGTTAGCCTGCATCAGTTTCCTGAGTTTGGGGATGACAGGTGGGTACCAACACACCCAGGAAAAAACACAACACTCTGGAATATCATTTTTGATGACTTTTTGGACTCTGAAGCTCTGAATGAATTTCTCATTCTAGCCCTGGGGCTTCAAGGTCACCTTGTCATTTCCTCTTTACCTCAAAGAATATATCAACTCCATAGAAACTCAGGAAGTCATCCCTTCTCTGTCCTCTACATTTAAAAGGTTACCTTTGCTTCACTCTTGCACTTAATTCTTAAGGTGCTTCCCACTTCCTTCCGTGCATTATTTTACCTCAGACATTTTTCCCAGGGCTGTTATGGAACCCAGAGCCTAACATGTGTTAAGTGTCCTATCACTGAGTTACATCTCCAGCCCTTATGGATAAATAAATGGCTTATACATGTATAACTTAAAGCCATCAATATAATTATTAACTAATATTTTTGAATGTCCTAAATTCTGAACAAGTTTTAAAAGCTCATGAACATACAGTTTTTAAATAAGGTAATTAATTCTCACACAATCTATTTGTTATCCTTCAATGGGCAAGTATGTGGCTGCTTCTTGTCCACCATGTTTTGCCCCTTATCTCTGGTTCATTAGAAGAGATCACTGTGAGAGCCTCAAGGATCTCTGTGTGGATGTGGCTAATTTAAACGCTGACCCTGAAAGAGCAACGCTCTGCTCCCGGCTCCACCTCACCAAGCAAACCTCAGGCCACTCTTCTCCTTGGAGAAGTGGTTTGCTTCCCAAACATTTCACTTCCTCCAGCCTGGGTAACTCCAGGCTTGGAAGGGCTGCCTCCTCTCACTCCAGATACAGCATTGCTCTGCAAATTATTTTCATTGACAGGCTCTAAGTCTGGGCTCCAATGTCACTACAATCAGACAATTCCAAAGGTCCAGGTCAGAGGAACAGCCAAAGAGGACAGACACACCTCACAACCTGTGGTCACTCCTGGAAACAGGGGCAAGCCCAAGAAGGCAAAGCCCTTGATGTCTGTCCCTTACAAACACACCTTGTGCCACTTCACTATGAAATTCTGGTCAACTTCTGACTCTTCTCGTACATAGGAAAACCTGGGTCAACATTTACCTTTAAGTCACATTAAGTCTTTGCATAGATGTTAAAGAACTGTTAAAATCTAAAGGCCAACTTAAATATATCACTTCTCAGCATTTAAGCCTTTATTTCACCAAGTAGTATGATCACAACTGGACCTACATCTAAAGGCCTCACTGAAGTTACTCACTAATGACATGAACAATGCCTTTATTGCTAGAGCTGGGGTTCTGAGTTAACAGAGGCTTGCAAAATGCCCTCTGGCCTAATGAAAGAATGAAGTGTACAATATATAAATAGGGACAAGAATTTGGCAGCCTGAACATGAGTCTCTACAATATTACTGAAACTCACTCTAGAACAGTGTATGGGTGCGCACACACACACACACACACACACACACACACACACACACACACACCACACACACACACACACACACACACACACACACACACACACACACACACACACGCATGCACGTATGTTCAGCCTTGCCAAAACTCCAAGCTAAAGAGACAGTGCAATGCTCCTCCTCACGAGTTAGTTTGTAACTATAGAGAAGCAAGAAGAGATAAACACACTGCACCTGATAGCTTTCAGACCACACAGCAGCAGGCCACTGAATCCCAGACAGTCACGTGGTAAAATCCCATTGATTTCACGTCAGCTTCCTTCCAGGAAGTGGAGAGATTTGACCAACAAGCGCCACTGTTGATTCTTAGACCCACATCCTCCCATCTTCCCCATCTATGGCCTAACACTTACCCGGAAGACAGATTCTTTGGCATGGTCACTGTTACAGCCATAGTAGTCTGGAGTTATATCCAGTTCCAGCATGTTCCCCTGTGCTCTGATGCTCTTGTTCGCATGGCAAGAGGAGCAGAGAGCGGCATTCCCCATCTCAGCTCTACAGCTGTGATCAGTGGGCCTGCCCTGGCCCGGTGCACGCAGGCCTGCGCTCCCAGGTACCCACTAGCAGGGACAATCCATCATCCTGAACTCCTCTGCTCCGTTCTCTGACATAGCCCCCACCAGGTCTCCCCACCTGCTGCCCAGTTTGCTGGTGTCGGAGAGAACTCAAAACCCCAGCAACTGTAGCCTGCATTCAGTGACCATGTCCAGTTCAGGGACTGCCAGTCTATTTTTACACCTACCAGGCCAGCTATGCATGTCAATGGAGTGAGGGGGGTGAAGCCGACAGGGAGGAGGGGAGGGGGCGGTGCTGTTTTGTTTTTCACCATGCAAGCAGCCTGCCTCACACATGGGCTGAAGGTCCTGCTGTGTGAAATGTCTCTCCATATGAGAAGTTTTGCATTCCTCAATAAATTCCTGGTAATCCTTTGATTTTTTTCTCCCCCTGCAGTTTCAGACTCACACAAAATACAAACTCTCTTAATAACTTAGGTCCGTTGACATAACAGACAACTATTATTTTGCGATTGCTTGAGCCGAGTGGCATCCAAAGTGGCTGATATCCCCTCCCCTTCAATGCCGATCACAGAAAAGAATTAGCCCTTTAAAATATTCATTGGAAACATATCAGCCAAAATGGTTCATTTGAAGCTTGTATGGAAGTTTTAATTTTTATAAATTATGCGCAGCTTGTTATTACCCAATAGTGTCTGCATAAGAGCAAACATTTTGATTCATTTGTAATTCTCGTTAATCTTTAATATTTAAAAATATATTCACAAACTGCATAAAAAAAATGTTCAACATGGCTTTTACCATGGCACAATCTTAGAAATCACGTTGTAGGTTTTTGAAATATTTATTTTGTTTCTCGCTAAGATAAATACTGTAAATATTTAGGAGGATTGAGGAGGCCAGCTATGATAGAATATGAGGGCTTGTTACTGATTACCATGGAATGAATACCACTGACTCCATTATTACCATATGAATGATCTGAATGAGTCCCCCCCCCCCCGCTTTTTTGTTTATCTGGTAAGTCTGTGCATACACATGCGTAAAACTCATCTTCTTCAAATAGTTGTAAGCTATAGCAACTGAGGATTATTGTTTTGCATAGGACCTCAAGCCACCTCATTCCAGAGACCATGGTGCTAAAGTATATTATGTATTGTAAAGATCTAACCACTATACTTCAATTACTTGGATGCATTACTATTCAATGAAATTTCCTTACTTTTCAACTATAAGAAAAGGTATCTTTTAAAACCACATTGTTTTTAACTGTTATAGTATGCAAAAATACTATAACAATGTGTGGGTCACATGCTCCACTACATTAAAGGGGAGCAGACTCTAAACACTATCAATGCTAAAGCGTTATGAGAATGGATACCTGAAGGCAATACCTTGGTTTCAGTAACAAGGTTAGACTGAGGGCTCAGCTGCGCAGACAAAGGCTTTCACGTTGGTTGGATAATTTGATACAGTTAAAATGGCTGACTCATCACAACACTGATTTCCCACCAAATGTTCCACATACCTGAGGCACAGGCTATAGGAATCATACAAGCTATGATGTTTAATTATGTGTTTCAATTCTCTTCTCCAGAGATGTATCTTTTATTTTTCTTTTTCTCTAAGGTTCTCAGAGCCTGGGGAGATCCACAGTCAGTCCACAAAGGCTTACAAGGGCCACTTCTTAAATATGTATGAGCAATTCAGAATATACGCCAAGATTTTTCTGGCTGCTAAAAGAGATGCACTCCCCCACACTTTATAATTAATTTAACATTTTTGAAATATAAAAATTCAACATTTGACCTAATGTTTAACATAGAATTACGCAACTTACAGGGCTGGAAGGAAATTCTACAAACTATCTCTAGGTTCCCTATGATGTTCTGGAGCTGAGATCTGGAAGTGTACTTCTATAAATAAATGGGACATTAAGCCACTCCAGAGAAGGGCATCGTTCTGAGTTTCTGCGTGAACGATTGTGCTGTGCTTTGCCAGCATGAGTTGTTCCCTGGTATTTCTCTGTATCATCGATGCTGCCCAATCCACCTCCAAGCAGCATGCCCTCTCCTCCACCAACCCATGTTCACTACCCCTTCCTTCTTCCTCAGCTTACAGTTCCCATTGGCCTGAACTTCCATGGTACACCTAAGTCCTCTGCACCCATTTGCTTACCATTTCCTCTAACATCTTCTTGAGTAAGGGTGGAACCTCTATCAGCTTTGACTCCTTTTTCTATTGGCCTGTTCTCTCTCACTGACCTCTTCCGACCTAACGTAACACATGAATGCTAAGTGTGAAGCAAAGAAACCAGCACAGCCTCATCATATCTATATTTAACTAAGCTATACTGGCCTCAATTTCTCTTTTCCCTGTATCAACCATAACAGACTGATAATTTTAAGCGTGACAAAATTTTCAGTTCATTTCCTGACAATAATAAACACCCCTTTTAGTACTTGAAAAACTAGTAACACTGTATGGGGTGAATTTTACTAGAAAAGAAAATGTAGTACATTGTTGAGTTTTTAAAAAGCAGGCGGATACATAGGAAAGGAATTTTAAAGTAGCATGTTGCCAACTCTCAGAAGATACTTTCCCATAGAAACATTTCTGTCCTTTCTTCAACAGAGAAACTTCCGGATCATTGAGTATCTATAGTCCTATCACTAGGGTCGCCCCAAAGACAACATATGCTAGTCCCCAAATCCCACTGCTGAATAAGAACAGGCAGAGGAGGGGTCAATAGAAACCCCGATGTTCTTGTCATGGCTGAAATTCCTCAGTTCTACTGACCAGGTTTAAATGATCAATGGAGAGTTTCTCAATGCCTGTGAAAATGGAAGTGCAACTTTCTATCTGAAATCACTTAAAACTTCCCCCAAAACTCCAATACTTTCTAAATGACAATGGAAGTGTGAAGGGTCTACAGGAAAGTTAAAACTTTTAAGAAATCAAGAGAGCTCTCATTCTATGGTTTAGTAGCTAACAGCTAAGAGCCAGGCAGGTGTGTCTCCAAAGTGTCAGTGATATAATAATCGACATACACAACATTTTGTCAAGTTGAAGACAAGGCTAACCAATGCAGCAACATGTCTTAAAACCATCCTGGTGGACTGGTTCCATCTCTGAGGACATCTGACAAAGGATGTGCTTGCTGCCTGGGCCGAACAATGCCACCACTGTTCCTTAAAAATGCTCCAAAGGCATTAGGGCAAATTACTCAGAAAGCAAACATTTGCATGTTTGACCACACTTAGAGAAGGATACATAAGCTTAATACATGGTTTCGAAGGTGAAATTCAAATCCTTCCTGACATGACATCTGCAGTATCTTCTCGAGTTTTCGGGCACTTTACAGTTATTATTTCAACTGTATTGGTCTTTTGATCCATTACAAGAAGAAAACAACTATGGGCTGAGAACAAAGGCTAGCTTCTTCGCTGTAAAAGTCTTTGCTCAAGTCCCTAAAACAGCAAATCTGGAAAAACATCCACTGCTGTTTTCAATTTCACCTTTTCAATGAGGGGTCACAGTTATAAAATCATCAGGAAAGTCATGCATTGGAGAAGAAATCACTGCCTTGGTTGTATCATTTGACTTAAAGACTTCTGCAGGGGAGTTTTGAAAAACTCTTGGCACGCAATACTCATTGAAGTCCTGGTTTGACCACTAGCTGACCTGTGTGAATTTGTAAAACATTATCAAATCTATGCTTCAATTTTCTGCTTTTGGAAGTACAGGGCTCCAACTAGATGCTAGCTCCCTCTAAGCTCCTGAGGTTTTTGTCTTCTAGGGCACAAAGCCTGTAACACTGAACCACTATTTAACACGCAGTGGTAGTTGAAGCTGACCATCTTCTATTTAGATTATTTCATGGGTGGGGATATCAGGTGCCATGTCTATGAGCTCTCTTTAGTCACTCTGCTTTCCCTGGAGAACTGAAGAATAGAGTAGGACCATGGTGGAAGAGGAAGGAATCTTTCCGGGTACCCAGGAGGCTCCTCTCAAAGAGAGTGCCCTCTTGCCCTGCCTTACTTGAACATTATTAGCCATATTGACAATTTGGCTACAGCTCTCAGAGTCCACCACTGTAAAATAGTTATAGTGGCCTGGAGGTAGACTTCCTCTTCCATACTGACTACAAGAAATTACAGGACCCGGTAATCCAGAGGTCTCCAAAACCTGGATAGGCTAAGAGGGGCCTTGATGTCCCTCAAATGTTTTGATTAACTTGTTCATAAAGTGGGAGTACTATCACATTAAAAATATTTTTTTTTAATTACCAATGTCTGTTTAGGAGCAAAGTAGAAAGAAAGTGTCTCTCAGAATTATGGAGGTTTTTTTTTTTTTTTTTTTCTTTCTTGCTGCTGGAGAGATAGCTCAGCAGTTAAAACCAAATCCTGCTCTTTCAGGAGATATGCCCATAGTACACACACATGGACACACACTCAGGCATAGCACTCACACACATGAAGTATGTAAATCTTTAAAATATAAATCTTTTTTAAAATCTGCTTAGATTACAATATTCCCCTTATTATTTTTAGTATACTTTGAAGCTTTTTTCTTCAAATGTATCTATCTGATTAAACTAATATTTTGTTATTTCACTGCATGCAAATTCTCCCAAACACTATCACATGAAACCAAGGACAAGTTAATCCAACTTTCTGAATCACTGAACTATGGAAATAAACTGGTACATTCTGTGCAGGAGCCCAGTTAGTATGCTGTTTTCTTCTATGTTTCAGCTCATTTGATATCATTTATTTGGCTAAAAATGAAACATAATGATTTTTGTCAGCCACATCTGTTATGTAAATTGATCGATACGGAAAAGAGCATAATGTTTGGATTTCCATTGGATTCCCTGTAGCAGTGGGCAGCTCCACTTTCTCACTGAGGTCAGTGCAAATGACTTCTGTTTGCACTGACCACACATTAACCAAAATGAGTCTCACCAAGCTATTCCCGGGCCTACAAACATCAATTAGCCAATTTACTTTTACAATCCTTCCAGCTATGATTTCATTCCAGACTGCTGCCTCCGGACTTGTAGCATATCAAGGACAACATTCCAAAGGCCACTCCACTGCGTGCCCAGTACAAAGTGGGCTTTCAATAAATGTCACTTACGGACATTAAAGAGCCTGTGAGGCAAGAAAGGTAGGGTGTCCAGTGAAAGCCGTTTGAGTAATCTGGTCCTGTGAAGGGGATTCTGAAATGCAACATGAATAACAAAGTAACCATTGTGCACTCCTACTTGAGCTGAAGGAAAGATATGTACAGACAAGACTTAGAAAATAGCCTGACATGCCAGTGTACTGTGAAGAGTCCCACAAGTGTCTGTCACCGTATAGTTTTCAAAGATATTTTCGAAAATCAATCCAGTTTTTCTTCTCACTTTTCTGACCGTTTTGAACTAAGTAAAACAGCTGAGAGGAACCATCAGAACTCTATTAAATCAAAGCAAATTTAAAATGAATAGTAGATGGCATTGCTCTTGGTCAGTTCATGGAGAATGCCTGACACCCAAAGGACCATCATTCTTAGACAAGGTGACCACTAGTGGGAGTCTGGGGGTAAAGCTGCCCAGGTGTGCTCTGTACCTGCATGTCACAGTTGTCTAGTCTTTCCCATCAAAAAAGGAAACCAGAAAAACACATGCAGCAGTAGTTAAAATCAGTGTTTCATCTGGACAGGATAGGTAACAGTTCTGTACTAGTGAGGGTTTATACAGAATCCTGGAAATAATCTCTTATCATTATGCACGCAGCCTACTCTGCCTTACCCTCAACTCAACCGAATGACCCACCACTGAGACCAACAAATGAAAACCCACTTTAGTTCTATGCTATCCATTCTCACCTCACTTAGTATTTGCTTTCTTTCAAAGGTTCCCAGGCATTGAGCCATATGCATCCAAACAGTCGAGAGGTCATGTCTGGTATCCATTTGGTATTAATAAAAATTTCTTTAAGTGTAAATTCCATAAAATTATACATCCAAGTATAATCTAATGGTTTCAAAGTATTTTTTAATTTTGTGTATGTGTATGTATGTATGTGTGTGTCTCTGTGTGTGACAGAGTATGTGTGTATATTTGTGTGTGTTTGTGTGTTCATGTGCATGATGAAGTGAGAGGTCAGTATTAGGTGTCTTCCTCTACTTGCCTCCAACTTTTTAAAAATAAAATTTATTATAAAAAAAAATGCAGCATTCCAGAGTAGGCCTCATGTTCAGGAGTAGTTGATCAACATATAATGGACTCCACAAGTTTTTTTGTTTTATTTTGCTTTGTTTTGTTGTGTGTGTACATGCATGCGTGCGTGTGTGCATATGTGGGGGGGGTGTATGGGTACATGTGCACGCTTTTATTTGGTTATAGTTTGGTGTTTAGTTTTTGTTTGTTTTCTTGTTAGGTGTTATTTTATTGGTTTGGGGGGTTCTTGTACTAGGTTTTTATTTATTGAGAAGGAACTTCAGGTTGGGTGGGTAGGGAGGAGAGGATCTGGAAAGACTTGGGGGAAGGGAAGAATATGATCAAAATATATTTAAACATAAATTGTTTTTAATGATAAAATATAATAAAAATAGAAGAAAAAATCACAGATAAACTAACTTGAAATTCAGCAGACCTCAAACCTGTACATCTCAATGGGCTTCTATAATTTGAATAACAATTCTGAAGCAGTGGAGTTTCACAATGAATGTTACCCTTTCAGTATTGAACATACTTTATGCACCTATCCACCACTAAAACCAAAAAAGTCCCATAACAGAGTTAGAACTAAAACAACCAATTAGCTTGGTAAAGCTAATTGGATGGGGTTTTGTTTTATGTTTAGAGTTTTGTTTTGTTTGTTGAAACACTTGTTACTCACTGAACCCATACCTCACTCATTAGCTAGATTGGCTGGCCAGTCAACTCTCAGGAATCTACCAGTCTGCACCCCTTTCCCAAGGTCTTTGGTGAGTACTGGGAATCCCAGCGTGGGTCCTCATTCTTGTACAGTAGGCACTATACCAACTGAAGGTGTCACCTAGGCCTTGATTTCAAAGTATCTTAAGATAATAATTTCCCAGCAAAATACACACAAACTCACGTTTGAAATCAAACAGAAGATACAGACGTTTGAAATATACAGCTCTGTAAATATGGTGTCCTTTATTTTAAATTGTGCATGGAGCCTGCACTTAATAAAAAGCAGTAGCGCTGAGGCAATGGACTGAGGGACTAAATTCAATATATTCCAAACCTGAGAACACAGGGTGTCAAAAAGAACCTGAATCTCATGGTCCAACCGGTAATTCATGTAGCCCCTGGTTCAAGGTCTCTTTAAAACAAATACATGTTGTGACTCTTAAAGTATAAAGAATTATTTCTATTCCTTACATATTATTCATTGTAGTATAACTATCATGATTACATATTGTTTGTTCTCCCAGGAAAAGGGTAGAATTATTTTAAGTTTTCAATTACACTCTTGCTTTTCTTCAGCAATGGAGTCACTTTACAAGCAATCCAAAACTCTGGGAATAATAAGAACAAGACATAAAATATTATAAAATCAATACTGTCAATTTACTCCTCTAACACTGTTGCCAATGAGGTCTTGTCTCTGAGCTAAGATATTGCTGGCTATATGCTGCAAGGGGATCCATTTTGAATTTTAGTGTTCCCATCTGTATAATAATGAGCTACAATAAAAATGACTCATGCTAATGTTTGTGCTTAATCTTTAGAGTCACACATTTATAGATCATGCTATTAGGTCAGCTTATAGTATATCTTCTCTACAGGAAGAGGAAGGAAGGAGAAGGGGAAGAGGAGGAGAGACAGGATGTAAGCAAAATATAAGAAAACAGAGAGCTAGCCCTAAAGATCAGGGTGCTCGTGTTTTAAGAGTATTAAAGAATATCTTAAACAAAATGTTTTTCCTTTCTGCTGGGCTTTTTGAGGAGTATCTAAACATGCTTTATGCTTTCATGGGTCAGTAGAGAGCCTCTCCCTTAAACTGGACTCACCCGCTCCTGGCACAGCCTTCTCCAGCTGCAGAGGCAGTATGGCATCTGTCCCGCTGCCTCAGATGGAGAGTCTTCCCCCACATAACTAGTCCTGCAGAGTATAAGCTTTCCTAGCCCATTGTTACTATTTTAGGTCAATAATCTTCCTGACAGAATTACTGGGACCACCACCTAGACAGTTTCCTGTTGTAGCCTTGATCTATTTCAATCCATTCCCACCACACAGTAGCCAGATGATTGATCTTTCTAAGATTCAGCAGTGTGCAAGACACCCTAAAATCTTTATTGTAAAAAAAAAAAAAAAACAACTGGTTCCCAGTTATCACATTGGTCCAGAACCCCTGTGCCTTTTCTTCCATTTAATTTGCTTTTGGGACGTTTATTAATAGTCCTCCATCTGGACCCCTTCCTCCTTCTGTCAATAGAGACTTTGCTTTGAAGCCCTACAACAAGATTAGGGGTCAGCTGTAGACATAGGGACAACATGGTGATTGTGAACCCACAGGCAACTGTTTCCTGATGTGCTTGGCAGCTTCACTAGAATATGGACTCAGGATGTACAAACATCATATTTTATTATGTCTGCTTGTCCCTAATACTTCTGACAATGCCTCTACATAGCAGGTATGCACAATTACTAAAAAAAAAAAAAAAAAAAAAAAAGATGGTAAAAATATTCCTCAGCGTGTTTAAAATGATTGATTTCTACAAACATTTACTTCATTTATCGCATAAATATTTATTCAGCACTGCATGCTAGGTCCAAACCCATCATCAATAAAAAGATGCAATGTGTGATATTAATGATGTGCACACAGAAATGCTTCAATGAGTCTCTGAGAATAGCAATCTGCAGTAATTTATCCAATTACCAGTCAATGTCCTTCATTCTGTTCTCATTACCATCCTGTCAGTTCTTGTATGGCTATGTTTTCAGATGCTGTATTTCGTTATGAAAGGGTCCAGGCACTAAGTCTATGAGTCATCATCTGAATATGAGGAATAATGAAAAGATCAAACATGTAAATGACCACGAGAGCCATACTAGCCATGATGAAAGTGGTTCATTAGATAAGGATGGGGTTGCTGAGTATACGGTGGTGAGCAGGGTAGCCTCGATATGCCCTAGGGGGAAAATGCAGTCACTGTTGCTAACCCTGGAAATACAGGGTTTGCTCTGGAAAGGTTTATGGAGTACTCCTACATAAGGGCATTATATATATACTTTTCTGAGGATTGGCCATCTATAAAGACATTGTGTACAGTAAAAACCCATGTTCACTCTATTATTTCCTTTGAAGAGCTGTTCTGTGCTCTTTTACTACTGGCTCCCACCACCCATCACACTCCATTAGATCAACAGGTCCTTCCTTACTCTTTACACCCAGCCCTCATCCCAGCCACATCTCTGTATGACCTCCACTTCTCTGAGATAGCCTCCAAATCCTGACCCTTGTCTTCTCGCCACCGTTTTTTCTTTGTTTCACATATTTCTTTTTCCATACAAATGTTAGTGGCTTACACACAGCTACCATCAATAATGTAAGAAATGCACAAATACATCATACTCGTGCAATTGCTGGAAGCGCCTATAGAAAATAAGTACCTTTCTCATTTTCTCAGGGACCAAGGAAAGTATTCACTCAAAGTCTTCATTCTACTATTGGATGTCATTTAGATGTCTACCTGTAGTGACTGTCCCTCTGAAACAATGAACGCCAAAAAAAAGTCAGTCTTGCTTCCTTTTTATGATTTATAGTTTGAAAAAAAAGTTTTCAATTTCAAAATCCCTATGTTTATAAATTTTACTTTTTAAATATGTAATATTTGTGGGAGGAGGGAATCTGTAGCCTAGGCTGGCCTTGGCTTCACCCCCCCACTCCCTTCAACCTCTGAGAGAGGCTGGGATTACAGGCATGCACCACCCCAACTGGCTTTCTGGATTCACATTTGATAACTCAGTTGTTCTAATCAGATTTTGTCCAGTTTTACTAAACACATAGCTTAAGCTTAATCTAGTCGACCAAGAATATCATGGCCATTTAATTTTCCCTAAAGAGAATCATCAGTAAGAGTGAATGTAGCTTCCATTAACCACTGACATTTTAAGATGCCAATTTCACTAAAATGTTTTATTCTAATAACATTGAGTCATAGCTGGTTGGGGTATCAAATGTTACAACCCATTTCTGATCAGGTGCTTTCTTCTGCTTCTTCTGGAACTTGATAGGGTGTGGTCTATTTTTATCTCACTTTATGATGCAGGAAGATTATCTTTCCATGGTGGCAAGGTAAAGACAGATCTCTGTTGAGCAAAGCTGAGGTGCCATTCAGATCCTTATGAATGGCTCAGCATTTTATATCTATACCCAGCAGCCTTCCATTTTCTGTTTACTTGTCTTTGGGTCTCTCTAGTTTCAACAACAAACAGACAACACTAATGGTCAAACAGCTTATAGGAATGTTACAGCTGTGTCTACCTGTAGTGTGATGAAGTGTCTACAGTCTAACCACTCTCCCCTTTGTAGCTGGAGGACTGCTTCAGCTCTCTCCAGCGACTCTAAGATTTCTGTTCAAGATTTCTAGAGCTTACAGTCCTGCGTGGAAGCTGGTTAGGTCACTGGAGGTGCTGGTAATGCTGGCTCCAGAGCTGATAATTCTGAGTGTCCTATACACCCTCGTATGACCTTACTATTGGAGACCTTGTGTAGTATAAAAATATATGACAAATCACAAGACTGTCCTATATTCTGCTTGCTCTGTTCCTTGAAACATTGACAATACCTTTGTGTTTACTGATACACCAGGCAGTGTAAGGTCAATGGAACAAGTACAGAGAGGCAAGTTGTCCTGAGTCTTATTATGTTCTTCATCACGAAATCTCACTTTCTGCTTTTGACTGAAGAGTTGCTACATTGGAGCCACTGAGAAGTGCAAATAACTACCATGAGTTCTTGGAACTGGGCCTGACCCATAGCACTTCCCAAAAGTTAGCTGGGATCACTGCCCCTCTGCTTTACCCTTCATTCTCTTTTGGAATCAGGTGACTCCAAAATTTTGTTATCTTTTCTGCAAGTAATAACTTTAAAATACAAAACATCCTACATTCTTGTGGTGATATATTGTGTAGCCTAATAAACTTGCCTGAGGATCAAGGACAGAGCCAGCAGAGATCAGGCAGCAGTGGCACACACCCTTAATCCTATCACTAGGGAGGCAGAGATTCATCTGGATCTCTGTGAGTTCAAGGCCACACTAGAAACAGAGCCAGGCAGTGGTGGCACACACCTTTAATTCCAGTACTGGGAAGCACACATGCCTTTAATCCCAGGATGTCTGGGCAGAGAAAGGTATATAAGGCATGAGGAAACAGGAACTCACTCTCTTTACATTTTGTAGCAGTAAGAACTAGTGGCTGGCTGTTCTGCTTCTCTGATCTTTCAGCTTTCACCCTGATATCTGGCTCTGGGTTTTTTACTAAAAGACCATCTAAATTTGAACAACATGTTTTGTCTTCACGTACTGGCATAGTCTGGAGAAAAGGCACAGACTTTCAATCCAACACCTGTTGTCTGTCCTTTAAGACATTTATTTGAGATTTTGGGGAAATGAATCATTTTCAGGCTCATTTTCCTCCTCCCCGCCCAGCAAAAAAAAAAAAAAGGAAGTTAAAAATATCAGCCTTGTGGTGAGAACTTCGTGATACACTCAAATGCACAGCCCCGACATCTGCACCCAGATCTTCTGTCCAGTTCTCCTGATGCATCCCACTCACCAATGCCATCACCTCTGATTTCAGAATAAATGGGTCAAACCTCTTCAGGCTTCCGGCTGGTAGTGACTCACAGGGGATTCATCTCCGGATTCAGTGCCCCCTGCTTTTCTATTCTCCTCTCAACCATTTAGAAACAAGTCATTGTACCTTCGCCTCTATCTAGGGACAACCAATAATTAAGTTGCTGCTTCTCTTTCCTTGGTGCTAAGGAGGATTAACTCATTTCTAAATTTGGCCCTATCCTGCTGGAGGGATGCCACCGTGAGAGCTGTGGGGAGTATGACCCTGAAAGTAATTCAGCAGTGTGTTTTCTTTCCTGGTACTGAACCTTGTCCCATAATAAATATGAGTTAGGAGTGATTGGCCAAGAACAAGTATTAAGCCCCTCCTTGTTGATATCCAAATGTTGCTGGAATTCCCCAATGCTGTAGTCCCCCTGCCTGAATGAATCCCCAGTGTTGATTACTTCTAACAAAGAGAAGGCAAACACAATGGTGAATGAATGGCTAGGACAACTATCTCCTCTGGGTCCATTTCTTCACCCTGCCCACAGAGCTAATGCCAGGTCCTCGATGTCCCTATTCGTGACACAAAATAGTTCTGTTTCCGTACTTTAAATTGTGATGCTTTTTAACTGAAAAAAGTTTTCCAGATAGTGGTGGTGACACATGCCTTTAATCCCAGCTCTTAGGAGGCAGAAGCAGCAGGATCTCTGAGTTCAAGGCCAGCCTGGTCTACAGAGTGAGTTCCAGGACAGCCAGGGCTATACAGAGAAACTCTGTCTCAAATAACTAAAATAATAATAATAATAAAAATTTTTCTTCATTTGCACATATTTATCAAAAGAATCATTCTCATTTACAAATCTTATTAAAATGATCATACTGATTATTACATTTGAAATACAAACTATAAAAAAACTGCAATATTGCAACTTGAATATGTTGAAAACTTAGGGAAAGAACTAAAAGGAGAAATATAATAAAAACACATATTAAAAATAAAATATAGGGCTGGAGAGATGGCCCTGCAGTTAATAGCAATGGCTGCTCTTGCAGAGGACCTGGGTTCAGGTCTCAGTACCCACAAGGCAGCTCACAACCTTATTCTAAGTTCAGTTCCAAAGGATTCTGACACCTTCTTCTGGTCCCCTGGGGTACCACACACTCATAGTGCACATACACAAATGCAAGCAAAACACTCATGCATAGAAAACAAAAATTAAACCTTAAAATAAAATGCATTTGAAAAATACAGACTACAATCCATGTGAACACATACATGCATATATCCATTATACCGTGTGAACAGAACTACAAAGATTTCTTTTTAAGAACCTGCTCTGATGTGAACTAATTAAAAAAAGAAAAGAAAAGATGTAATCAAGTTGCACAAAGCATTAGCAGAGGATAGTTGAGACAGCTAGGCATAGTTGTCTGTTTTCTCTTCTACATGTTGAAGATCTTTTCCTAGTCAACTTTATTATTTTGCTTGGTCAAGTTCTTGAGACCTACAACATTAAACGGTAATTGAGCTCAAAGAGGAAGGGGTATAAAAATGAAAGAAAAAGCCTTTGAACCCTTATTAAGCCTTTGTCTACATATGTCACTTTAATATCTTGCCAGATGTTTTTATCTCTAAATCGTCTATGAAAATGCATATAGTTTCACACAGAGAGAAACTGCTCCTTCAGGATGCATGGAATCACAAAGATCCCATTGAAATCCACTGTGCAGGAATTCCAGGGCCAAGGCGTTGAAAATTCAGTCACAATACACTGTTTGTTGCAATACAAGTGTTCCTTGATTGCTCTCATTTACAGGTCTATCTTCACTTAAGAGTCTATAAAACACCGACACACCATGGCCACAAAAGCCCCAGTAAGCTCCACACTCCTAGTCCTTAATTCACTGTCCAATTCCAGTGACGTGCATGCTCTTTAGCAGCTTTCAAAGGAGAGACACTTGCAGCCATCGGGGACTTGAAAGTTTCAGAATTGGGAACACTAATATGTTCCACAAGGAATGAAGTTTAACTTTCAGTATCACAGCCTACCGTCAGATTATCTGCATGCCTGGGTCAAGCGTGTGCTGCTATTTCATGACAGAAGCTTAAGTAACATTCAATAAATTAGAGTAAAGGGAAAAGAGAAGTTACAGATCTTAGCAAAGCTTTAGAGCAGTTAAACATGAATTGGCAGCGTGGCAAATAATCAGGATTAATGAGAAAGGAGAGTAGGAAGGCAAGAGGGAGTGAGGGGAAAGAGCTGTCATCCTATGATGGTGGGTTTCATGCATCCCAGAAGAGAGTTTCCTGTCCTACAGAATGAGAAGTCTTATTAAATTTTATAAAATGAGCAAAAACGTTAGTATTTTTACACATTAGTGTGACTAAATGCAAACAGAATACACTACATTTAAACCAATGTTACAAAGATGAAAAAGTTGTCCCAGCCTTCAAAACATCTTCAATTCCTTTGCTGATTTATAATATCAAGAACAGCATTAGAGAAACAGCTTTAAAGCACTCATCAATGTTGCTTATGAGTAATTTTTTATGCTTATTATTATCTATAGGCTGCCTAGGAATACTGGAATACTTTTTTTTTCTAGGTTTGATTCAGAAGATTAGCCCATGACAAGTTGGAGCAGAACAGGCAAACTAGATGTTTAGGATCAGTAGGGCATCTGTCACTTCTTAGGCAATGTTGACATGATATGGGCGAAATTGGTGGTCACTGAATGGTCAGATCTCAACACAGCAAGGCTGCACATGGTGCTCTGGACAAGCAGCTTTCCCCTGGAACATTTAACCTTCAAGGACACAGGCTCAGCGGGAATACCTAGAGGCCCTCAGGTAGACACATTTAGCTGTCACAGTACCATCAGTCATTTAGCTAAGGAACACAAATGGAATCTTAACATATGTTCAATGGATGTTAGAGTGATATACAAAATGATGTATCAACAGCATATGCCCAGCTTCTAATATCATAATAAATTTAGTTATAACAGAAATTAGGCTCCAACATGAATGAACATAGCATATCTAAGTATTTTACAAGAAAAATTGAGATGGGCAAGTATTAATTTATATTTTAGTACTTAATAATACTTTATTAGTTATAATTTATATATTTTTAAAGGTTTGACTATTGATACTCTACTATTTCCCTTCCCATTAATTTATTTTTATTCATTTATTAGTTTACTTATATTAGGAAAGACTCTTTTTAAAAATATGACTCATAATTTTCTATTTGTGTATTTACTCAAATTTATCTAGCACCACATCATCAGGTTGATGTGTCCCATCATTTTCTCTGGACTTTCTTACTTGAATCAGGCATTTAGGAACCAAGGCTGGGGCGAGGTGGGCTCACTGTTGCCATCATATCAATACTTCTAAATCTCTGGGTGTACACAGTTAGAAAAACAATGTGTATACACACACACACACACACACACACACACACACAAACACACACACACACACACACACAATCTACATGTTTCCTTTATATTTATCTGAGTAGAGTTTTAAACAGAAAGCTCATATTGATTCTTCTATGGACATTTTTAATCTTTTGAATGACATTTCCTTTTCTCTCATATAAAAGGGGGAAGAATCTGTTGACATAATAAGTAATATATAATAAGTATGGTGCACAGTACTTTCAACAACACTTTTAGTCTCTACAATTGTTCTTTTTTGAAGTGTGAACCCACAAAAGTTAATTTAATAACTTATTAAGAGATGCCATGGAAATACAGACTCACTAACACAGAGCAAAGTAGACGCCACTGCTGACCCGGCTGCCATTCCACCCAAGGACGATAGGAACGGACTGCAAGCCGCTCCCCGCCCCTTGATTTGACTCTGCCCACCCAAGAGAGAGGTAGAACCCCTCTCCCTGAGCTCTTAAGCAGTCATGTATGCAGACAAGACCACATCATAGAGCTTGCTAACTTGAAGCCATTGCCTGAACAGAGCGAATTCCCACAACACTTTTTATATATATTTCATTCATATGTATAAAATATCATATCATTTATTAACATGTTTATTGATAAGAAAGTTTTGACCAACAATCACACATCCAGAATGTGGTGTAGCTCAGACCTGAGTTAAGGACTTCCAACTCTATACTATTTCTACTACGCCAAGCAGAAATACGAAACATTTTTAACTGTTAGTAATTTATATGCAAAGTCTCTGCCATTTAAGCACTGGCCCCTGCCACCTGTTCGCTCTCTCACTATAGGAAACAACATATTCTTTATTTTTTCCCTGCCATCTTTTTGAGATTTGTTTGGACAGATGATTACCACTTCTAATATCACTGAAATGTAGAGCCTCGCCATCACATTGTTTGTTTAAATTTTTTTCATAAAGTATGTTTTGATTACATTCTTTCCCCTCCCTCAGGCTTTAACTACCTCCCCACCCATCCAACTTGCATATTCCTTTTCTCTCTCAAAAAAACAGAAATAAAAACAAAAAACTAAAATTAAAAAAAAAATTAAAAACAAAAAGAAACAAACACAACACACCAAAACAAAAACAAGAGCCTGTTTTGTGTTGATCAATTATTCCTGGACATGGGGCCTGATCTGGAATGTGGTTGATATATCCATTGGAGAACACTGATTTTCCCTCTCCTAGCAGCCACAAGTTGAAAATATCTTACTGGTTAGGGATGACACTTTGTGTCTACCTCCCCTTCTCAGTACTGGGACTTTGTCTGGCTTGAACCTGTGAGTGCAGGTTCAGTCTGTGAGTTCACATATGCATCAGTCATGTTGTGCCTGGAAGACACTGTTTCCATGGAGTCATCCATCAATTCTGGTCCTTATCATCTTCTGCTTCCTTTTCTGCATAGACCCCTGAGCCTTGAGGGGAGAGGAGCAATAGAGACATCCCAGGCAGGGCTGCATGCTCCCAAGTCTCTCATTCTCTGTCCAGCTGTCTCACCAACATTTTTACTCATCTGCTTATTTTTCCTCCTTCCAGGTTGTATTTGCAGCCATCTTCTTTCCCTCCTTGCTGGTCTTTCTGTGTAGCCGTTGAACCCCAGCTATGTCCATCTCTTAGATAAGTCCAAGACTTTCCTGGCTAGCCTTACCAGCCTCGCTTCTCCATGTAATTGTGTCCTATAGCTGTGTCTCCTTTCTACTCCAATGAGTCTAACTGCCTTTAAGGCTCAGAGTGAAGAAACCCTTCACCTTAACAAGCCTGACCCATCTTTCAAGTCTAGCCTCTTTGCAAAAATTACCAACTATTTGCTGGGGATTATAGCCTAATGGTGGAGTGTTTGCCTAGCATGTGCAAGGTACTAGGTTCAATCCTCAGGACTGTAATAATAATAACAAATTATCAGACCTAACCTAGTGCTCTTTTCACTTTGTTCCCACATATAGTAACCCTAAATAGGTAGGTACTTGAGAGAACATTTTTTTCTCTCCGTCATCTTTAATGTAATATTTGGTGCACAATGGTTATTCATTAATATTTTCTGATCCAAGGGATGGCCACATCATGAGCTATACATATTATACACATTGAAATCCACCTTGGCAATAGAAAGGAGACTTGCTGGACAGAGATGCAAGGAATATTTTTTATCTAAGATAAGAATGAAGAGAAATAAAACAAGTACAAGTTAAAAGAATTTCTGGTCACCTTGAAGTGAAACATGATTAAAATTAAAAAACAGAATTTTATGGAATATTGAAGAGCTCTAGTGACCAAAACGTTCCATAATCTCTTTCACAACTGATTTCTGTCCCAGAGTAGTCCCAGCTTCCAGGCTGTCTGGTCCACTTGCACTTTTCAATCATTTTAGGATATGGCATGGTTTAATTAAGCATTCTGGCCCAGTGTGAGTTGGGGGCCATAGGTAAGGAGAGGGTTGGTGTCACCACCCTAGAAGAACTGGAGGGTCGTTATGCTTACCACGTGTACAGTTGAATAATTCGTGCATGCTTGAATTTCTCTCCAAGAGCTTACTATAGATGCTGGCCAGCTTGGTGTTGTGAAAGTTTGAAGGCAGCCACCATTCCTGATGTAGATCTTTGTGAAATTATTAACACCACTCCAGTGATGTTTCTCTGTGGGTTTTTAGCATTGTCGGCTCTCAGAGCCTCTAATAGAAAATGAAAGAACCACAATCCACTTCCTCCAAATGACTCCAATCAACACAGAAGACACAAAACAAGAACCGCACACTTCACGGGATGACCTCATTTTCTAAATGAGGCCTTAATAACTTTCAGAAAATGCCAAACACCATGGCAGGAACCATTTCTTCCCACTACATCAACTTCTAGGTAAGACCTTTTAAAGAAAATTTGCATCATATATACAAAAATAGGCAATCACAAACCCAACTTAATGGCCCAAATAATGTTTTCTCCTTCCTGTATCTGTAGAAGGTCCCATCACCAAGGTGGTCTGTGGGATCTTCCAAGGACAGTAATTGTGTCTGGGACAGGGAATTTGTTCAAAAATAAAAAGTCATATTAAATGAAGAAAAGCTTTGAAATACCACCAAACAATCTCACTTACAATAATGAAAGGGTACAAAAACATCATCAAATATGGCACAGAACCACCAAAACCCAAAAGTGATCCTAACAGGGGTCTCAGGTCCCCAGCGTGTCACTGTTTAAACTGCAATCAGGTCAACATGAATCAAGGTCACCACTAGTAAATAGAACTGAGCACAGGTTCCCCAATTTTGCTTTTCTGGAGCTTTTTGGAAGCTTTGTTTGCAGATCAGTCATAAAATTAGTAAACAGTTGACTGGTACAATGTCTGTTCTGTTCATTGATTTTGTTTTGTGTGTATATGTGTGGGTGGGTGTGCACATGTGTGCATGTGAAGTTGAAGGTCAAAGGTCAATGTGTCTTCCTCAGTGGCTCTCCACCTTAGTTTTGGGGACAGAGTCACTCATTGAACCTGGAGGTCACAAGCTTGGTTACACCAGTTGGACAGCATGCTCCAAGGATGCTCTTGTCTCTGCCTCTCCAGTGCTGGGATTACAGGTATGCACTGGCTCTTGGAAATTCAAACTCAGTTCTTCACACTTTGAACAAGTACTTTACCACTGAGCCATTTCATTTCAAAAGTCCCCGTTACCTAGTTTTTATAATCTTAAAGACCACATCCATCTCTTATTTTGCGCTATGTTTCAGAAGGGGTAGTGGCTAAACTTTATTCCAAAAGCCCTTAGTATTTGATCTTTACTAATAAAAGCAGATTCTTAGTCATCATTTTTGAGATGTTTATACACATTAAAAGTGCCCCTGAAAAACAGAAATTCTGGAAAACAGTATCATTGATCAATGGAAACTAAGAAGGGAGTTGGGCCTTAAGGTGCAGTGCTGCAAGTCCGCTTGCTGGGGAGACTAGGAAAGAAGAACTGTAGGGTCAAGGCCATTTTGAGCTACAGAGGAAGTTCAAACCCAGCCTGGGCAATTTGGTAAGACCCTATCTCAAAATGAAAAGTAAAAAGAAAGCTGGAGATACCTCAGTGATAGAAGTCCTTGTTCAGAAAGCATGAGACCCCAGGTTCAATTACCAATGCAGGGAAGAAAAAGATAAATTATTATATATACAAAAAAGTGGTGTTTTTACTTTCAGCTTTTCTAACAGATATGAAAGATAAGTGTGATAAATCTGTAATGAACAAGTGTGTTTGCAAGACATACATACACATACATATAGCCAAGAAGTGTATAAAACTATGAGTAACACCATATTCCTAACCAAATAAATTGATTAGATTTGGAACGCTTATAATAATTGTTCCCTGACGATTCTTTTCCTTAATGTTGTTCCTGTTGAAATGGTCCCCAAGACAGAAACAGCACGGCAGTAGCAAACCATGAAGAGACCACAGTGGGTGAGGTAGGAGATTGTTTTCCTCTGGCAGAAATGCTAATGACAGAAAAGAGGAGGTATGATTCCATGTGAACATGCGCAAAAGGTACATTCCAGAAGCCTGTACAGCCAAGTACAGAATTCTTTTCTGGCTGCCCTGGAAGCTGTTATAGCCAGTAAGAGGATAAGAGAGCAGCTGAGAACAATATTTCTGAAAAGCACTAAACAGACAACAAAACAGAGACCCCAGAATTATGAGAGGCTAGTGAGGGTGGGGCTGAAGCTGGAGGAGGCCCTCCCCCAAGACACCCATCTCTTCCATTTCCTCTGCTTTCAGGATCAGCCCAACACAGGAAACAAAGGGCACTTAGTGACTTGTGGTAGGTGCTGGAGGAGCATCAGTGCCTCTAAATATTTGAGGTCTCCCAGGCTGCTAAGTTAATGATGAAATCCCTAGGACATTCAGCTGAGTTCCTTCAACACAGCACCAACTGCTGCACACAGAACATTTAAATCACCTTTCAGAGCATTCCTTCAAAACTATCCAGTAGAGAGATATTGAATTATACAACTCTCAGATACACATACACAATTTGGTCCTGAAGACCATCCAATTGTGGCAAAAACGGGTAAACTGTGGACCCTGCAGGCTTCTGACTTACCTCTTAAAAACTTGTTTCTTTCCCTCTGTGCTGAGAATTAATTGGTTGCTCTAGACACTAGTCTTATTAAGCTTTTAGAAGGTCTCTTATTACACATGGAAAAATTTTCTCAATGGCAATTTAGGGCCACAGTAATTATTAGAAGCAAATGGTTGCTGATCTAGATTTTAAGAACAAAGGTTGGTGGAGAAATGGAAATGTTGATTCTAGTTGTTTTAGCCTTGGTTTGCTATCACCAAGGATCTTCAAAAATATATCAATCAGTTATAGGGCTCCATATTAAGAATTATTGTTGTTCTTCCAGAGGACCCAGGTTTGGTGCTCAGCACCTACACAGTGGCTCACAACCATCAAAAACTCTGTTTCCAGGGGATCTAATGTCCTCATCTGGCATCTGTGGATGCCATACACACACAGAGTGCACAAACTTACATGCTAACAAAACACTCACACACATAAAATAAAGATAAATATTTCTGTTGCTGTTGGTTTTTCAAGACAGGGTTTCTTTGGTAATCGTGGTAATCTTAGAACTAGCTCTGTAGACCAGGCTGTACTTGAACACACAGAAACTGCCTGATTCTGCCTCCTGAGTGCTGGGATTAAAAGCATGTGCCACCACTGCCCAGGAGTTAAATGGAGATTATGTTCTGTCTTCCCTCACACCCAAACCCCAGGATTCTGAGTTATTTATGAGATAAAACCAGAATCTCTAAAGCAAAAAAGCCACATTCAACTAACTGATTCCACTAGCAACTTACACAAGTCTCTAGAACGTGGGAAGTGCCTTCTTAGCTATTCTTTATTTTAATATATAATATCTCTCAGTGAGAATAAAGCCAAGTGTTCTTTGCAAGGAATTTATTTTGAGAAGCCTAAATGAAAAAGAAAAAAATAACAATCTTGAGAGATGATGTGAACATCTTAACTTCCTGGTGTTTCCACAACTCAATACCTATACAAAAATATTCCATGTCCTGTTTGATGACAAAATAGTTTTTCTTTTTTTGAGCTAAATTTGAAGCAAACTTTATTAAATACTGGCCATGACCATGGATACTGGCCAAGTTCATATCCAAGACTCATGCTCAGAACACAGCCCAAAATTACATTAGTCAAAGGCTTCTAAAGACAAAACCCATAAGGCTACACACTTCCCACCAGTATCCAATCAAAGGCAAGCATACATCCTGATGTACTTCCTGCCTACATACCTCCTGCTTAGGTGTGATCAAGCACACATCCTGTGACATTGGGGCAACCAAGCTTGTTTACAGAAGCAAAAACATGTGGCTTGTTATCTTACATGAACAACAGCCCCCAGCATTCTGCAAACCACTCAGTAACCATTAGAGATAATTTGGCCACACAAAAAAAAGGGGGGGGGATCTGAGATGAAATAAATAACTGGTTCCCAATTTCATTTTTGGTCTCTTCCTGGACAGTAGTTCTGATGCTATTTACTTGCATCATTAATACTTGAACTAGACACAAATTCCCGTCTGTGTACTATTAGGCTGATGGTCATTAGATCCCAGTATAAACAGGTACCCACCTCAGAGTCAATGATTTGGCTCAGGATACAACTCAAAAGGGGGAATGTGATGGCTAACTTTATGTTTTAAGTTTAAATCACCATGCTTAAGAGATCTATAAAACAAAAATACTAACCTCTAAGTTTCGCTTTTCCAAGAACTGATTCTTTTTTCAATTCTTGAATTTTTTATATCAGACCATAAAATTGGAACTATTTACAACCACATGAATTTGACAGCCGTAACCCTAAGCTGGACACCCACTCAGTGATGGAAGGAGGTTCCTCATAATTAAAACTAATAAAGATTCAAGATTCATGGTGTTGGTGAGGGTGTCACTCATTTGTAAAGCCAAGAAGGGGTTTGTAAATAGGCAAAGAGAAAGGTATAAGATCAATTTAACAGAAAAAAAATGTGTTTTAAAAACATGGATCTATGGAAGCTTCCACATTTAAATAGCTATCCCTGGACATTTTTAGTTAGACTCCAATGGGAAAGTAAATGAAACAAGACTTTCCAATATTCATTTACAAGTGGACACTAGACATGCGAATGGCATCTGATCAGGCAGAGTTCAAGACCATCTCCAATCCATCTTGCATTAGTTTCCAGAAGCACCC